>NC_088203.1:40191359-40538559 GCF_037126465.1 Ornithodoros turicata
TCGCTCATATCGTAAGTTGCCATGTTGGGATGACGCCGAAATAAATCATTTAAAAATAAATCGTCGGAAAAACATGTCAAAATCAACTTCAAACCGCGTTTCAAAAATCCACTTGTAGAAATACGCTTCACGAAATCAACTGTTCAAAATACATCCTCTCTGATTGGTGGACGGCCGAAGCTCCCTACGTCCGCCTCGCAAAATAGTACAGCTGTCGTACACGGTGTATGCCTGGTGGGCAGTCGTCTGAGGAGGACACTACTTTGCTGTACCGGGTGTGGTCGCCCACTAGTGAGTTTTAGTATACCGTTGATGAGGTTATCGTGCCTATCGGAACAAATCGCAGTGGTGCGTGACTCAAAATCTTGTCCACTGATTGGTTCCGGTTGATACGGTTCGACGCTAGCCACCCTATGAACGGTCTGCTAAAACTCTGTATTGTCTTCAGCGAGAAGCCACCGGAAGTACGTCTTCGCAGTTAGTATCGCCCACAGCTCAACCCTGCTCAAGGGTCCGTGTGCCGTGGCTGCTTGCTGTTTCTGTATTCATACCCGCGTTGTCTTCCGCACTTTTATGCTGGATATTTCAATTCTTCCAGCTTTTATTAGAAGGTACGTTGATAATAATGGTAGAAATATTCATAAAGAACGGTCGAATAGGTGCGTTTCAGTGAAAACAACGTCGTGTCGAGATTGAGTTAAAGGTGCTGTAAAGCAGTAGACAAGGATGATATGCTGGTGATGTGACTAGAGACTTTGTTGCTTCTAAATACCATATGCGGAACCATACGACCGACAACGCGCTATAAATATTTTTAATTAAGATTAAAAGATGCGGCGTAGTGGAGCGATGCGACGCCTGGTGTCAAACAACCCCCTGTACAGCGGGCAACACTGAAAATTGGTATTACACACTATTACATCGGAACTTCATTATTTCAGTACCCATATTATTAGTTTTTCTGTTTACTTATGCATTCTGCAACCCCTGTTAACAGTTTAACCCGTTAACCCCTGTTTTTGCCAAGTAACCCAGCGCTGACCGCTGTTCGATGGAGGCTCTCCCTACTTCTCTGCTGCGCCTGCGCGCTCCTTCTATTCGCGGCCTCTTTCGAACGAACAAACTCTCTCTCTGAACCTCTGTCAACAAACAAGACCCGACGCTGTCTGGCTTCCTGAACGTCTGACACATTTTTTTCAACGGCTCAGCATTTCATTTCAGTTCGCTTATCCGTTTATCCTCAGATGTGGATCGTTGTGTGGATTGCAGGGGCGGATTTTATGGTGGATTGTGGTGGATTGTTATGTCGGGCCCAGTGTTATACGCATGCAATGTGGTTGCCACCGTATGTGTCAGGAGTACGGATTTATTTCGAATACCTAGTACAGTGTTGCCCGTAATCTTTAATTGTAATTTTCTAATTAATTGCACCGTCGATTGGAATGAAACTTGCGCAGTTTTTGTCCTGGTGGCTTGGACTATCGAATAGCCACACTAAATGACATTTGATCGATGCTGCTTTACAGTACCTTTAATATATGGCACATTCCCTCCCTAAGCCTGCCTCTGACTTATTTTGGCCAGGGGCACATTTCATTTGGATTTGAAAGGGGGCGGGACCGCCCCCTCATACGGCTATGTTCCCTATGTAAAAACCCTATCTCCTGGAAAATGCTGTACCACAAAGCACACAATTTGCTTAAGACCCTCCCCCATGACAGACCCTTAAATCCGCCCCTGAGTTTGGCAGTATATTTTTAGCGATTTATTTCGAAAAGTGGATTTCCACGGATGTACTATTAAGCAGGGATTTGTTAGTGTTTTATTTTTAAGAATTTATTTCGGCGTACACCCGCCATAAGGAACGTGCGACACCTAAAGTGTGTGTGTGGGGGGGGGGGGGCTGCTCTGTCGCGACAGCGCCGTCAGCGGCGGTCTTGGGAGTATTCGCGCGTGACACCATGCCGCCAGTTCTATTGTTTCTCAGTGGAACCGCACGTTTGCGTAACGACCGCTGTAATTAGAGGGGCTGGTTTTAGAAGTGCGAATAATGTGGAAGCTTTCAGGGACGCGAACACAGAGAGAGGGGAGACAAACTGTACAGAAGCAACCACCATATTTTCAGTCAAACCTCGTTTTATGAACCCTCATTTTACGAATTCCCTCGGTTTATGAATGCCACCACAAAGGCACTTTCTTACTAAGAAATATTCATAAAAACCGAAAACGAAGTTTTCCCATGTATTTTCCCCTCGTTTTACGAACCCGCGATATCCGAACTATGAATGGATTATCAGGGAACCGGCCCCAAGTACTAAAGCCTTTCTGACCTCAATTTAAGGACGGGGCCAGCAGAGCCCCCCCGGTCGCATCGCAATCTGTCGACTTCCAGCTCGTCCCAGTTGTGCGGATTATTTGTGAGGGGGAGGTCAACCCCTTTTGTCAAGCTGGGAAAGGATAGAGGAGCTATTCGGCGAGTTGGGTAATGGCTGAAAATGACCTAAATAGAAAAGGGGAGAGAGCGGGCATCTTGCAAGGTGCAGGAATGCCCAATCGCTCCTGCTGTATCATTTACATGGCATGTATCACGGCATGTATCATGTACAGGGCATACGCCCTGTGCGAACACTGTAGGGGCGCTGCGAGCGGTCCCCCTCGCGGGAGACCGGCGCACTTCTCCCGGGGACCTTGAAGCGGGCTGCGTTTACGATGAATGACGATGAAGGACCACGCCATGCTTACTGTCGCGAATTTTGAGATTCCGCACGTTCAATTTAAAACAAACTTCATCCGTGGGAGCAGCTTTATCTTGGCTTGAAGCTTTATCGGAGTGGACATGTGAGTGCTGTGATTGTGCAGTGGAGCGGCACTTGGCATATACGGGGAAAATGCCTCCGCCAGACATCTGTCACAAAGGCGCCTTATGATGTTTCCATTGAAGTAGGTTGAGCTTCGGTAAATACGTATTTCTGAATGATGGCTGTGTGAATCTTTCGAACATTAGACGATCGTGTCATGACACACTTATTTCTAGTTAGAGAGCACGAATTACGTCGTCGAAGTTTCAACGTGTAGCTGCCGCGCGGGGCAGGCAGGAAGATGCAAGCACGTCACGGCGATTGTGCATTACTTGAACAACAAGAAGCCACAGTCGTGCACATCTCACGAGAAAAGATGGGGCAAGCCGTCAGCGAGAAGCATGGGACTGTATAACAAGGGCTGCAGGCTGGAAAACTTCCCAGGAAAGGCAGTAGAAAACGTGGATCTTTATGCAGCGCCGTGCGTTCCGCCGGGGAATGACTTACCAACTCTGACCAAAGAAATGGGGTGCTTACTGCGTGCGGACTGTGCATTGGCCCAGGTAATAAATATCGAACTAACAGCCTCCAAGACGCCAGAAGAGGCACCAGTGCAAGCGCATGAGCAAAGTGTGCATATTGAGCTCCTGCTCATGCGTCATGGTGATTTGTTTTATTACTATATTTCTAAAGTATCAGAGGCGGGTGCCTTAACACTCACAAGATACAACTTTGTGAATAGCTTAGAAGAAGAAGTGAAGTTTTTCTACTTAACAAGCATTCTATGTCTATTCAACGAAGCAGCAGGTGTGTGTAGTCGTTCTAAGGGATGACAGTTTCGTTTCAGAAGCAGTGCCCCACGTTGAACAGTTTTATTTTACATATTTTTTTGCCAGCACTTTGCAAAGCCAGGATGTAACTAGGGAGAGTCGACAATATTGTACATATATCTTCACTATAAAATGCACTTTTTAATGGCTTTGCTGTTTGTTTTATTTTTTCTGTGAAGCGAAGAACAGAAGCGCAGCACAGGACGTGATACATAAGCATGCATGACAGTTTGTGGAACCTCTATAGCGGAATTCTTTTTGTTTTTGATGATAGGCTTTTGTAAGCTGGCGAGCAACGCACACATGTCAATAACCTTTCCTATTTTGGGAAGAATGCCAGCACTGATCTTTTCTGACAAAATTTTATACAGCTTAATCCTCTGTATGCACCGTTCCACATGAATGCGTGCGCTTGATATACAGTAGTTGTCGTCAACCTCTTTGGGTGTGAACGGTTCATTAGGTCTTGCAAATGTTGGCATTTCAAACTGAACACCACGTGCCCTCAGCTCATTTCGTATCTGAGGGAATCCCTTGTCGGCTAGTACAGTGTCCCCTGGGCTAAGCAATTGCAAAATTCCACTGTCAATGGTGATGTACGAGTCTGTAGATCTGCCACCATATGGTTTAGATACAAAGCTTATCAGGCCACTGGGTGTAACCCCGACGAGGAATTTTACAGTGAATCCACTCTTATAAGCAGAATAGAACCCTTTCATGAACAGAAGGAGGAGCTGCACAATACACTTCGGTGCAGTTCAAAATGACACGACAGTCCTTATACATTGGCCGGAAGCAGTCTGGCATTGTCCTTTCAACACTTTCTTTTGTCGGCCATTATATAAGCATCCTTGTCTTGGAGTGGAGTATGTCCAACACTTCCGTTAAATACCTTGAACATGTTGTCCTATGGACGCTGAACAGTACAGCCAATGCTGAATATGACAGGTTGAGCCGAAGCTTCATCAGAAATATAAGCAGCTTGTTTGAATAAAGCATTTCTGCTTCGGAACCTTTGTTAGCACTTGCAAGAAGGATTGCTTGAAACCTGCTGAATGTTGCTACAGACACCCCAGCAATGCTTTTAAGAGTATCTTCTGCTCTATCAGCATCAGATTCCTTTATATTCTTGTAACCATGGAATCCTTCCTAGTTCTCCTGCAGCGTGATGCACACTGGGTCACAAGCAGCATCAGATTTGCCATAAGATGTGCCGCAGCTCCGATCACAATGTGTCCTTGGGAGGCATAGGTTTGCCTGCGAGGGCATACAGACGTGTAGATATTAGCCCTGTGTAATATGAATCACGTGATGGCTGCTGCTACATCACAAATAAATAATAGAATGATGTACTGCAAACGTGACGTTTTGATAATTGCATCAAAAGATGTTCGCAAAACAAGTGCATATTAAACAGAGCATATTAGAGTGCTTCGGATGCCACGAGCCAAATAGTATGGCCCATCTTGTTGGTCTTATTACCCGTCAATTTGTATAATGTAGAAAATGTAAACGAGACATCGGCTATCTGCGTTTCTGTGTTTCCTCCACTTAAAAAGCAGGTGAATATGTTGAAGGAAGGGAGTTGCTTCAGGACAGAAGCCGCCGATATTTCGAACACAGACTGTTCTTCTTCTGGACCCAGAACAAGAGCAGTCTCTGTTCGAAATATCGGCGGCTTCTGTCCTGAGGCAACTCCCTTCCTACATCTCTACCGGTTCGCTGGATTTCTACCCATCTACGTGAATATGTTGAGTTGCTTGATGTGGTGAGCTGATTCTTCTGATTCTTGACTGTCTGTTTGAATAGATATCTGAAAATAAAAGGAAAGTAAAGTATCCTAGCATGTTGATTTTTGGCCGATACACTCAGAAATGCTTGACATTTCTAGATAGGAACACTCCACTCTTTCTCCATTTTTTTGCTCTTACAAAACAAACAAACACTCACAGTGCATGTCTGAGTTTCGCTATTAGGCAAGTCGCTGTCATGCGCACTCTCCTCTTCCATCGCGGCATCTTCGTTTCCATCATCAAGACACCTCATGCCAATGTGACTGTGCGCCCTCTTCAAGAACCTGAGATTCGGATTAATCGAAAGTCAACAAAAATGCCTCCGGAATTTAAAACCGATTTTACAACATTATGTTATCATAAGTCACTGAATTCTTTACACAAACCTTCTGTAGCGTGAGCTTGAAGGAGCAGTGGCGCCTTTGTACACGCAAGGAAAAATTGAGGGGTTGTAGGAGGGACTTCTCGGGTCATTTGACTTGGTGCCGTCCACAAAATGGTGGTTGCAGATTACACTGTGTTGAGAAGGCATCCACGGTGAGCCATCTTTCCTGAAAAAGGAAAAGAAAGAAAGACGGGCGTTTATCTCAAATGCACAAGTTTTCTGCACGCACGAGGCACTTACTGCACACATCTGACCGCAGAAATCCACTTGAGCCTTTTCTCTTTTTCGTGTGGCTTACCTGGGAATGAGTAAAACAACTGTTCCCGGCGGTGCATTTTGATAAGTGAACGTACACCCCACCACACTACAGTTGTTCTTCGACTTCCTTCGGTGCGGCGACATTTCGGACGGATACACGTCCAGCACTGTGCAACACGAGCGGCGTGGATGGCGGGGAGCCCCGCAACAACTTGCCGCGGCTCCCGCATGGGCGCGCGACAGGCGCTCAGCACAAGGCGTATAGCCGGAGAAACAGGGCACAGCACATCTAGCTGGCTATGAAACGATGCAACAATGTATTGGCGTTGTATATGCAGTAAATTACAATATCTATGACGAAACCCGCCGCCTGAGACTGAGAAACGTAGCGAGAACACGCGCAGACATGATCTGAATTACTGTTTAATAAGACAAATTTATCCACAGCAACAGTAACAAACCAAAAAAGCGGTCGTCTCCGTATCAAACTTCTCAGGTGTGTTTCTTGTTTGTGTGAAATATGTTTACGTTTCCTGGTTTTTTCGTACTGCAATCTTGCAACCAGCCCGGATGTTGTCTTACCCATACATTTCTTGATTTAACAATATGTGTGCTGTTTTGCAATTCGATCATTTAGAGTAAGAAAAAATCTATTTCTGTGTGCACATTATTGCGACACCCTTCAGTCGATTCATGTTTAGGTGTTATTTTTTAAATAAGATATTTTATTGCGGCTCCAGCTGTTGTATGCACTTAGAAGCAGTGAGCTATGCATCACTATCGTGAAAGGTCCTATCGCGACGTTGTGGCTAGCTATGAGGATGATTTCAATGTTTCTATATAATCGCTTATTAGCAAATTATAGCGAAAGCGTATTATGGCTTATCAAGGTAATGAAAGCACTCCACGTGAGAGGAACGTAGGTGGTGGCGGTGGTACTGGCGGAACTGCTTGCCGTAGTCGCCCATGATTAGACGGGAAACGATATAACTACCGCAGGGGGATTATGCGTCCTGGGATGACTTCACGGGGAACTGTGCCTACATTTGTCTTAAAGCGTCTGAGAATACCACAGGCTAAACACCCAGACAGCACAGACGGCGACCGTATTCGAATACGGGCCACATCCCAGCCTCGGCGTGAAACGCCATCATCGTATAGGAAGGGCACAACGTCCCACAAACAAGCGAAAAGGCGAATTGCTTGGTCGGTGGCGCGCTACCACCGAGCCATCTGCCTGTCGGTGCCGCGGGAGGCACGTTGCCCTGGGCCAACTTCGTAGGGAACCTTACCAACTGCTGTGGGGAAACCTGAGAAAATACCCAAGGCAGCCGGGTCACATCCCAGTTTCGATGTGGAAGGCGGTAATCCTAGTCACTTAGCCACGGTAACGAGGTAAATTCGGGGAACAGGGAATGGACGTGCCGGACATTCGGCCTGTTGGTACAGCACGTTTCGGGGTCACAGGATTAAGGCTGTTCCCCGGACTTCAATGCATTCGTCGAGTTGGGATTCTGCAGATTGGGACGACACACAGCAGGTCTATCCAGGGGATAGGCTAACGGACGAGAAGATAATGGGAGTGCGTCAACAAAGATTACCAAAGAATGCAGGTCAAACATGCAGTGTCCCGCAGCCACCACATTACAAGAGGACGATTAGTCATTTCCTGGGAAGGATGATTCGGGCTTCGACAGCCGACCGGTTGTCAGTTTGAACCATGTCTCCGAGATAGAAACATCTTGCGGTTCCAGGAGAAAGCGGCCAGCCCTGACAGCCGGTGACAAACGCGATATTTGCCGTTCAAAACAGTCTCACCCCTCGGCGAACATGAACGCCATACTGGATTGGCTCCACCGTGAGAGGGGACTACGGATTACCTAGTGAACGCCGTATGTTATTCACAAATACTCCAACTTGTGGCTTCGAGTTTCTTTAGAGGACAGTTCACCACTGAAGAAAAGGTTGCCGGCACTGGAAGCGCTTAAGCAGCCTTTGATGCTTTGGGTAGAAAGTATGACAGAGCGTAGAGCCGTGATCAGCGACGAGATGCTCATAGAAACGGCACGTCTGCTCGGTTCACTCCAAGGTAAGCCTTCTGTGACTATTTTTTATCGAATGCATCTTTGTTTCTGCAGTCAACCTTGATCTCTGTGCTCATGTAGCTTTTCTGATGATTTAGGCGTGCCTTCTGAGTTACGTTATTCACATGGTTGGCTGATGCGATTTAAAGGTCGTCGTACGACTCCGTTGCGAGACCGGCGGAGTTGAACTACAGTAGCTGAGGGGTGACAAAGGCTTCAGACAATTCTCCAAGAGTACAGTCTTGATGACATCTACAACTTCGACGAAACTGCGTTGTTTCATAAGCTAGGCCCCAGTAGGGCATTAGCTGCCAACCCAGTTTGTGGCACCGAGCGCACCAAAGAGAGGCTACGGTTGGTTTTTGTGCAACGCTTCTTTTTTTTTTTTATTGCGTGTTAGCGCCGCGAAGCAACTGTGGCTATGAGCGGCGTACAGATGTGGACAGATGGAGAGAGGACAGCAGGAAGGAGTGGGGGACATGGGGATTAGTATGCGTCCTGGGATGACTTCAAGGGGAACTGTGCCGACTTTCGTCTGGAAAGTCTTCGGAAAACCCAGGGAAAACCTCAGATAGCACAGCCGGCGGCAGGATTCGAACCCACCACCTCCCAGTCTTCAACACGACCTTGGTTACCACCAACGAGCGGACGCCTTAGCCCACTCGGCCATGCCGATGGTGTGCAACGCTTCCTGGACAGACAAGTGCAATGCTGTGATCATTTGAAAATCGTAGCAGCCACGGGAGTTCGGAAAAAAGTTTTCGCCAGACATAAACTGTCAGTAGCACGCAAACGGAAGAACTTGGATGACGTATGGGATTTTCACGTTACGTCGATTCAACTGCAGACTGAAGCTAGAAAACAGACAGGCGGTACTTCTGATCGACAACGCAGCGTGCCACAAGCTTCACTTTGAGCCGTTCACCAATGTTCGAGCGGAGTACCTTCCAGCCAACACACTATCCCAGATTCAGCCTCTAGATGGCGGCACAATCAGACCAGCAAAGGCTGGTTACCAGACGGAACTAGTGCGACGGTACATAACTCTTGCCGAGGCTGGAGAAGAGCAAACAGTAGGTATATCCGCTGGTGCATAAGGCCTAAGGAGCCAAGCTTGGGCTTCTGTCTCGGAATCGACAACGGTTGACGACGTTGACGTCGCTCTGATCAGCCGCACACTCGAAGCGGTCCGCTCAAGAGGTATAGTGTCGATATCGGCAGCGGCCTTTCCGAAGTCACTGTCGGACTTTCCTCCGTTAACTCTCCAGGATGTGCCCTTGGCCACTGCGGCGATGGAAGGTGAGGCTGCGGCCCTTCCGAAGTCACCGTCAGGCTTTCCTCCGTTAGCCCCCCATGATGAGTCCATGGCCCCTGCCCTGACGGAGGGTGAGGCTTGTGACGGCGAAAAAAGCTGGTCGGTAAACGCTGTCAAGTCTACAGAAGTGGAAGTGGAATCTGCGAGAGTTGTTTTCGAGAATGAAGGGAACTCTGAGGCTTCACTTATTGAGGACCCGCCTTGTCTCTCTCCTCATCCCAGTGGCTCTTCTACATCGGTTTACTCTCCGCCGCGCTCGAGCTCTGATGGAGCGCCTCCTGGAATTGGTTCGGAAAAGCATCCTCGTGGCTCGTCATCTGGTGGTGCTGAAGTACCCCACGGGCAATCGAGGCGCTCTCGGAAAACGGTCCGCGTAGATTCTCCTGCGACATCTCCCAAGGGAACGTCTGATGAAGACTCATGCAGTTAAGTCTCCGTGCTTTTTTTTTTTTTTTTTTTGCTTCATGGCTTATGGCTCTTCACATCATGACCCTCAATGTCCAAGGATTCGGGTCTTCAAGCAAGCAGGTGGCAGTTGTGCAGTTTGCGCGTTCTGTTGGCTGCAATTTGCTTTTTGTTCAAGAAACTCATTTCACACGGTACGCAGATGTGATTGGCTTTACGCAGAGATGCAATGTTCGTGCCTTCGTCAGCTTTGGTACTGTTCGTCAGCGCGTCGTCGGGGTTGTTGTATTCAATAGAGCCCTATTGCCTCACAGTTTCGCGCGGTATGACGCGGAGGGGCGAGCGTTACGCTTCGACCTCTTTGTCGGCCGGAAGAAAATGACATTTGTGACTGTTTATGCCCCGGCTCGCGCTGGTGAGACCAACACTTTCTTCCGTAATCTTCATGCCGGCTTTGTTCCGCATGGTGGTGTCGTGCTGTGTGGCGACTTCAATTTTGTCATATATTCTGACCGAGATGTCCGTGGTCCTGGGCATGGGCGGCCAACGTGGAATGCCCGTGAACTTCTTCGGATATTGGATCAACGCCGTTTAGCCGATACTTGGACACTTTTGCACGGCACATCTTTGGCGGCTACGTGGTCAAGGGATCAGTCTTCGAGTCGTCTGGATCGGTTTTACGTTCCCGATGCTCTTCAACCGCATGTCATTGACTGCAGAATTGTTATTATGGGGCACATCGGGTTCCACGTGAGCGACCATGCCGCTGTTGTCTTGTGCCTGAACGTGTCACAGTTTCAAGGCGATCGTGTTGCCCGGTGGAGGTTGAATATGTCGCCACTCCATGATGATGGGGTTGTTGCTGATATCAAGGAAAAGATTCAAGTGTACCTTTCGGAGCGCTCGCCGTCTGCCGTAGAGTGGGACTCTTTCAAGGACTAGGTGCGGGGGCTATTTGTGTCGTGGGGGCGTCAACGTACTCATGAACGGACGGCCCTTCTGAAGTCGTTAGCCGCGAAGATACGCATTGTGAAAAGAGGTGAGCCATTGACGGCATTCATGCAAGAATACCCGGCGGCGTTACAAGAACGCTACAGACTTCTCCTTCAATGTACTTCGGGAAGGACACGCCGTAACCACATCAGAGCCCAGGAACTGACGGGTCCTGGCGTGGCGCATTATCGTCACTCCGCTCGCAACACCGTTGATCGTCCGCTCAATAGCTTTCGCAGACAGGATGGCAGTCTCACTAAAGAGAATAATGACGTGTTAAATGGCTTTGAGGAGTTCTTCCGTAATTCATATACGCACTAGCCTGGCAGCTCCGAGCCCGCTACCTTTCTAGATGGTCTACCAGTGCTTCCAAAGACTGATCGGGGAATCTTGGAACGCCCTTTCTGTATTGAAGAGCTTGATGGTGCAGTGCGTCGACCATCCTCTGGGAAGAGTGCCCGCCCGGATGGCCTTCCCTCTGAGTTCTACATAACGTTCTGAGCCTCTGTTCGACGGTTTTTTAGTGTCGTCGTTTGCTCCAGCCTGAACGGTGGGCAGTTCCCGGATTCATTTGGGTATGTGCACATTATTTTGCTGCCCAATGGCTCTGGTGACCTGGCCAGTCCCGAAAATTGGAGGCCAATAACCCTCCTGAACTGTGATTATAAGATTGTGACGTCTGCGCTAGCCAGCAGAATGCAAAGTGTGCTGCTGTCGGTGATACACCACTCTCAGACCTGTTCTGTGCCCGGGCGTACGACGTATGGCACATTGTCAGGCCTAAGGGATGTTTTGTACTATGTGAGCCCATCTGCTTCAGATGGCTCCGTGCTCTCGCTGGATCAGAAGAAGGCATTTGACCGCGTTGCCCATTCATATGTTTACTCTGCTTAAGATGTATGGCTTCCCGGAACGGTTCCGCAGTGCTGTTCAAAAGCTGTATCATAATCACCGCAGCAGCTTGTACGTCATGCAACGCTTCTCCCGGCCGTTTCGTGTGACCAGGGGTGTGCGTCAAGGTTGTCCTCTCTCGCCAGCGTTATTTGTTCCAGTCATCGATCCGTTCCTCTGGAATATAGACACTAGTGCTCGTATACGAGGACTCTCCCTTCCTCGTTCCGGTGAATGGAAGGTTGCTGCCTATGCAGATGACGTGACTGTTCTTTTACGTGATGGGAGTTCGGTCGCCGAAGTGCTGCGCGTCTGCGACACTAACGCGGCGTTATCTCGTGGGCAACTAAACTACCAAAAGTCTACGCTCATGCCTCTTGGGAGCTTGGCGCCATACATGGATTTCCCTCTACAATTCACTGCATCACTGAATATCTTAGGTGTACTATTTGACAACCGTGGCCCAACAGCTGAAAACTGGACGAGAGCTCTTGACAAAATGACGACGAAGTGTGACCACGCGAAGTCTTACGATCTTTCGTATCGCGAGCGGGCATATCTTGTCCGTAGTGTCCTGTCAGGTCGCCTGTGGCATCTCAGCCATGTATGCATCGCTCCCCATTCAGTTGTGGCCAGGATACAAACGTGCATTCTGTCCTTCTTCTGGAGGAAGCGGAGGGGTCCTGTTTCCCACTCAGTGTTCGCCTTGCCCGAGTCTCAAGGCGAGGTTAAGCTGCCGGACTTCGGCCTTATGAACCGCGGTAGCGCACTCAGCGCCATGTTGCGGACCCTCCATTGCGAAGAAGACACACCGGCGAAAACTTTATTGCAGTATTGGACAAACCCCGTTGCGAGCCGTCCTACTGTGGCTTCCACGCGCCGGTGGCCAGCAACGCCTCGGTGTTTCCATGCAGCTGTTCACGCGTATCACCGGCGACTGATAGCTCTTGTTCCGGCCTCCACCATCGCATCCTATACGCCTTCTATGATGGCGAAAGTGCTTCTGCAGAGCGCAACGGGTGACAGCTACCGAAGGCGGGTTGATCAAGCTTCGGCCGTCTCGTGGACGACAACTGTAGGTGTCTGGCTACCAGGACCACTCCGTGATGTTCTGTGGCACCCAGCCTACGCGTGAACGCCTCAGATCGTGGGGCATCACCTCTCCTGACTCGTCTCCTTACTGCAGCCAACGTGGGTCTAACCTGCACGTTCTCTTCGGCTGTCACGTTGCGCGTACGTTCTGGCATCTGGTCAGGCGTTCGACAAATATATCTTGCCCAATGCAGTTTCACCAAAGGCGCGCACATTGTCTGAGTGTTTTGCTAACGGCATGTGGGGCGATCGGCCTCTGACGGGCTCGTTGCAGAGCTGTAGCGCGTCGTCAACGCAGCACCCGCATTTTCTATTGGTGAGGACCGTGCGTGTTCTTCTGGCGAGCGAACTCCAACGATAACTTTTCGCTATTGGAGAAGCCTAGTTCTCGCGCAGGTGGCGAAATCATCCTTCCCTTACTGTGAGGCAAGGAGCTGTGAGCATCGTTGGTTTCCCTCCATGAATTTCATTTGTCCCACAACCACCTTCGTCATATTTCTTCATCTTTCTTTCATATGTAAATACTTACGGGAGTGAATGTACGTAATACTGACTGTACACTGTTAACTCAGTACCGTTTATTGTAACTTTTAGCAATGTGTAACCTTTATATAGGCATAGATTTCCAAATATCGTAGAGGTTACACGTCCGATACCTCTATTTAGAGGTTAAACACGATTGTAACGTGACACTGGAGGAGCAATAGAGGTTACTTCAGAGTTCGACCGGAAATATACAGTCGTCGTAACTTTTAAATGTATCCTTTATAGGAACGTTGTGACTTCTAAACGAATTGCGAGTTTGAATTTCCTTCGTTTGTTTTTCTTGTGTCTTTGCAAGGTAACCTGTATAAAAGTACTGCTCAAAAGTCACTGTGTTCTCGTTCAATCATTCAGTACGAGAGTTTCTGATCAGTGTGCATTGCGTTATTGTGTCTCCGCGTCTGTACACAGTAAATCGAAAAGCACCCTTTTGGGTGTAAATGAGTTTACACCCCTTGTCCTATAACTGACTCCCTTTTTTACACCCCAAATTTTCAAATACCCTTTTTCAGAAGGTGTATTCTGCACGAAACACCTTTGCAAAGGGTGCTTTTAGCATAGAAGACCTATGTGAAGAGTGTATTACACGCAAAACACCTTTTTTGACATTCCCTCAAACACCATTTAATGGAGGTGTATTGCAGCTTTTATGCCCTTCAAAAGGGTGTGACAGAATGCTATGAAGCATGTGATGCACCTCCACATTCCAGGTTTACATGCCCTGTACAAGGGGCACATGAGCCTTGGTGTTGTACTCAAAGCACTCTTCCAAAAAGAAGTCACCTGACTTATCATAAGGCTAAAAATTTGACACGGGAATGTAAGCTGTTGGATACAGGAACATGTTTATTTCTTCAAGTTGCTGCTCAAACAACTAAGTTCTTGACATCAGAGCCACAGAGGCTACACAAGGCTTTCTGCCCTAGATTCGAACTCCTTTTTGTAGCGATTAAAAAACTTAACCACGGGGGGCCTGGCATGCGAATCGGAAAGTTTAAGGCAAAGTCTTTCAAGGGCACACAATACATTGCATGACTCTTTGTGGTAAACAATCTGGAAAATCCAGTACGCTGCCATTATTGCTGCGAGCCCCTCCTCTAGGTCAATGACCCGAAAGAGAGAGACCTTATCTACATGGAGGAACAAGTGCTCCGCCTCTTCGACGTTATTCCCTGTGAACACAACTGAGGGCCAGCCCTCCAGAGGCTTGCCCTAAAGGAAGAACGCAAAACGAGAGATTACTTAGAACGACGGGGTCACTGAGTGAATAAGTGGAGAAAAGAAACTGCTGTAAATGATCGTTTTAAATAAAGTCACCAACGTCTGAGATGGCATTAAACATACTTACATCTTTGACAAACAAGTGCGCTGGTGACTTGCGCTGCTTCACACAAGCACTGATGATCTCCAGGGTATGAACAGCTAGCAAATCTGAAATGGAAAAGGAGATCAAGGCACTGAGGCAGTGTTACCGAGAGTGTCTACCAATCTTGAAAACCAGAGCATCAAACCCGAATGAAACCGAAAATAACCGGTATTTCCGCCGGAACCGAACTGAAAAGGCCGCGGCCATCTTGGAACAGAAACCGAACTGAACCAATTTCAAAATTTTGGTTTTTGGTTCAAAACCGGTTTCAAAGCATCGAGTGCAAGACTGATTTTCTTGTTGCTTTCTTTTTCTCGCTCTGCACGATTTTCATGTTTCCCTCCGACTTTAATGTTATATACCTCCATTGAGTAACTTAAATTGACCGACGGATACCACATTTCTTGCGACGAGAGTGTCAAATCTATCTGGACGCCCGCGGTGATGAAGACAATGTCGAGCAGCTGTGTACTAGTTTTATTATTATGTTTTGCTGCGGATGGGCGTTCTTGTCACAGGTTTTCTGCTAACATGTTGGAATGTTGAGAAAACTGTTTTTATTAATGCAGTTCCTTGCCGTCCCTGCTTCACAAATGAGCGTAGCACAGTGCTGGACACAAGTCTACGGAACGTGCAATTCCAGAATTTATTTTTTCCCAGCCACTGCAGCAGCCTGACTTGTTGAACTTGTCACCTAGAACCTTGAACCTAGAGCTTGTCAGTTATAAGGTTCAGTTCACTAAATGTTCACGAAAAGCAGCTGCCGTAGCTAGAAAAAAAGTAGGTGCACAAATCACACATTCCCTAAACTTGTTTCCAGCACTGTACTAGCTTTTGCGGACTTGGACCATATAAGTCTTGGACACACTGTCTCCTCAAAGGGGTCTCTGGCTCTGGTCAGTTGTAATCTGCTGCTGAGCTCGTTAAGCAGTCTCGTTAAGGACCATTTAGCGAAATGACAAGCTTGGTACTAATATAAAATGGCTGGTTAGTTGTACTGCTACCCTACACTGTAAACTGAAAAACACCCTTATGGGTGTAAATCGCTTGTCCTATAATTGACTCCTCTTTTTACACCGTATGGTCTGGAACACCCTTTTTAGAGGGTGTATCCCGTGTAAAACGCCCTTTGGAAGGGTGCCTTTCCTTGAAAGTGCCGTATTTTGCACCCTTTATACACCTTTTTATGAGGGTGTTTAACGATCTTACACCCTCCTAAAAGGGTGTTTAAAGGGTGCAAAAGAGGGCATTTTCAAAGAAAAGCGCCCTTTCCAGGGGTGATTTACACGGAATACACCCTCTAAAAAGGGTGTTCCAGACCATGTACGGTATAAAAAGAGGTGTCAATTATAGGACAAGCCATTTACACCCATAAGGGTGTTTTCCAGGTTACAGTGTACGAACTGCGGATCGTATTCAGAATTGTGAAGAAAGCACAAGGTTGAGGCGATGGAACTTTATCAGGGTATTTCTACGGTATGTTCACTACAAAGTTTACGTAGTTACATTTTTGTTGGACAGTCTAGGAACACTAACCGCACCACAGTCTGTCTCTTCAACACGGTTCAATGGTTCAACACAGTGTGTTCGTGTGTGTGTATGTGTGTGTTACGTCCGTTATTTGCTTAGTCCTTTGTCATCCCTGTATTTTACTTCTGCGTGTCCTTCTGATTAACCATAGCCGCGTCGCTGATATGTCATTCTGACATATCAGAAATGAATATAAATGTTTTCGGCGTACTGGAGAGGAAATTGCAACAGCGTGAGGACTGTAAAGAGTATGCCTCCTTGAAGCTGCATGAATGTCGTTCACCGCAGCTGAAGTGTTGGTATTGTGACGTCCTCGTGCTCTTGCCTCAGCTGTAGTTCCAGGTTTGCCAATTAAATAATACATATCCTCCAGTTGCAATAATTTCTTTCTTTCATTTGTTGTGCATGTGAATCTGTACATGTAGTGATCACTCGGCTTTCGCCACTGGATGCCTTTAGATGAATTACGTATATTACAGCTATATGTTGCGAATGACAGTATGCGTTCTGCACTGATGAGAGCTCATTTTGAGCACCATTTGTTCTGTAGCGTCTGTGAAGAGGCGAGCGTCTTAGAGACAGCCATGCCTGGCGAAACTGACTTTTTAGTCGGTGTGGCGGTTAAGAGACAGTAACATCTATTTCTAGGTGACCTGTGTAACGTTTAATGACGGTACTGCCCATAGGTTACGGGGTAACTTCTTAACTGGAAGGTACCAGATTTAGAGTGTAGATATAACCTGTACATATTGTAACAATTGTCACTGCCTCACCACAAGTTGACTCCCATGTTTTTAGGGTGTGTTGTTGTGTGTAAATATTTTCTGAAACGAATGTACTACATACTATTGTCTTTAGTTGTAACTGCATGCTATATGGTAGTGCTCCTTGTTGCTCCATGTTGTATGGTAGAGCCACCTCAGCGGCGGCCGGCACAGTTTCCTCCTACTGCTTGCGACATACTTGTCTGAAATCGACAGCTCGCGGTCTATCTGGTCTCGAATTTCCAGGTGTTGCGCGATTGTTTCTTCCTTCAAATAGACTCGTATGTTGCTCACCCTCAAATAAAATAATGGTACAGCCGATAGGGGTTGTGGCAAATATTTGGGGATAGCCTATAAGGGGAAAGAAGGGAGAGGGTGCAGGCAAGCTGGTGTAGACTCATGGTAGGGGACCGAGAGACACGGAACAAGAAGGACGGACGACAAATTCTCAGACTCAGCAAAAAGTTTATTACAGATACGTTTTGCTGAGTCTGAGAATCTGTCGTCCGTCCTTCTTGTTCGGTGCCTCTCGGTCCCCTACCATGAGCCTATAAGGGGGTCTGAATAAATCACTGTACCCTGTAATACAGCTATAGTCGACAGGTGAGCCAGATTATACCTTATTTAGTAGTGATAGTGACCGCAGGATACCCTAGAAGCGCTTGTTGACATCAGAGCCGTTTACGGGGAAAGTTTGGCTACTCTGGGATCTTTTGTCGCTCGGAGATGGGGACCAACCGTGACGTTAGAGGAGCTGTCGTTCTACTTGGAGGAATGACAGGAGAACCGCGTCAGCACGAGGAGATTTCAAGATTGCACCTCCGCTCCAAAATGGCGGAATGGGGTATTTCAAGGCGGTAGCTCTGATACAAAATGGTGCCACTGGCCTTTGCGCGGCAGCGCGTGTGACGGGCTCCTCCCGATGGCTGAACTCTCCTAACAAACGGCTCTGATTGACATTATCGCGAAAAGGACATGACGTGTGCATTATCATCATCATGGCTGCTGCCATTCGTCTGCTGCATGGTCTTCTGCTTGCTATGCATATGACAAGCTGATGTTGCACTACAGTCTGAGGCCTGCTATGCATGTGCAACCCTTTTCATGGTCTGTCATGCCTTGTCATGGCTGGGTTCACACGGTGCAACTTTTCCCATCAACTCGGACAAGCTCGAACCAATATCTTATATTAACCATATATACTCCACCTCCATCTTATGACCAACTCCGAGACGGTGCACTATCCGTGTTCCCAGTACAGCGACTCAGTTGCTCTTCTCACAATCCACCTTACGGCTGATAATACCTTTTCTTCAACTGCCGTTATTGAACCTAAGTCTGTCTATTTCGCCAAAAAAATCATCATTATTGTGAGCAAGAGAACGGTTTGGTCTTCTATGCAGGAAACTGTTTATTGTGCACCGAGCGAATCAAGCAGGCGCATCACCCAGGGAGAGCGTGGCAATGGACGCGGGTCTGTCTCACATTATCTTAAAAAAAATGGCTATTGGTCTGTTTTTGTGGCGCTTCTTAAAAAGGGTCATGCCTCAGATACGCCTGCAGGATTTGAACCCATGCCAGGGAGGACGGCAGCAACGAAATCATATAGCGCCATTGGGAGTCACGTAGCAATGCTCACCTTGCTTACTGACCGGTGCACGAGCAACTTCTGAGGATTTCGCTCGGCGAGAAATTCCAAACCAGTAACTCCAAAATTGCTGATAGTTGTGGAAAAACTTGCCCCGAGTGAACGCAAAGTCCTACGATAATTAGCTATTAGCCCCCGTCAAAGTTAACGCGCTTTGCGTATGCCCAGGACTGTAACATATTAGTTGGTCGTAGTGTTCAGGCTGGTCACGATAGGCAGTGTTCGTCGTTCCTGTCACTTGGTGGAAGCGCGTTCAGTTATTGTGCTTGGCTGGAAGAAGGAATTCTTCACTCCTGACGTCACGTTGCATGATCCGTGGACTGCGCTTCGAAAAATATTCGGAGTGCGGTACTCGAGCACACTCCGCATCGCGCACACTCTGATATGCTCCTCCCGTTAAGAGCATGGAGCACGCACTTCCGCTCTCCGGAGCACCTACTTAACCCACCCAAAGCCTGATCGCTTGAGCGACGTGACGAAACAATTAGGAGTCCGTCAGTTACGACGTTGCTTTCAGCGGCCGTTGCAATGGGAAACGAGCCGCGTATTCATGTGTATCTCCTGTATGTAGGTGGCGTCGACACCACTCCTGTCACAGAGCCGTTTATGTATCTAAGAGTTGGGACGTCTATTGTTGCTGCGAGTGATAATGAGGTGGAAAGGATACAATGAGGGTGGAGGAAACTGACCGGAAATTCCAGGACGAGTACAGCCTTTTATTCGCTGCTTCAGCCTTGGAAACAACTTCGTCCCTGTTGCTATAGAGAGGACGCTGGACTCCCGAGCGTCGACCCGCGTAGGAATGGCGTCGTCCATTCTTTTGCACGCCACGTGGGGGTACACAACATTGCACAGCCGCATTGGTGACTCCCAAATATGGGATACAACAGAGTAATGATAACGCGGCATTCCGTGCAAGGTTGCCAAAGTCGGGGATAAGAAGAAGATGCAAACGTAGATTGAAGTACCAAGTCGAATGCACCTGAAATTTATGTATGGTTCCTTCATTTGATTAATAATAGCTCGTACTTTGCCGTGAATTCAAGATATGAACTTTCGAAAATGCATGGGGGAAAAATTACACAAAATGATACATATAAAAATGCTCAGGTGCTTCACAACTTATTTTGCTACCGAGGAATACTTACAATATTTCGTTCGAATAATTCCTGAAATGAACATTATGTAGCATACAGTAAAATATCAATATCAAGGTAGCACACGAACAGAAATAATAATGTCCTGTGCCGCCTTCACTGAAATGTGTTGGGTTATTCGCGTCCCGTAATGTGGTTATTTCACTTCTGCTGCTTGTGAACTCGCACCTTTGCATACAAATGAGTATTTTAAAGTAAAACAAAGCAAGGAATCAGTCTCCTAAACGTCTAATGAAAATAACGATAGAAATAAAATGGGTACGTGCCGATGATGCCCCATGCAAGTGTGTAAACACATGTGGCGCCGACAACCTCCGACGACCGTGTAAAGACGGCAGCCAGCGCAGGAGAAGGCGACAGCGGAGTGATGCGTTTTGCGCCGTGTATATAAGGCTCCTCCCAGTCACCGAACTCTTGGAAACACAAACGGCTTTATCCTGTCACTAGTTTATCCAGAACCGCAAGCTCGCTGTGGCGTTGCAAAAAAGAAAAAAGAAAAAGAAAAAATGGGGGTTCAATTACATTGTACCAGTGATACAGGGGAAAAGATTAGGGGGGGTGCTGCCAAACACTTGGGGGGTTCGGGGGGTCAGGATAAATCACTGAAGCCAGTACTGGCTTCTGTACCCTCGAATAAAGACATCAGACAAGTAAGTCGCAAGCAGTACATGTAATGTCGCCCGCACATAGGCAACGCGTGAAGGCATCGGTTCTTGCCTTTGCGATTAGTATAATAGAAAGTCTGGATATGGACCCTATGGACCTTATAACAGGACACTACGTCTAGTGTCTTATTCTCTGCAATACCTCCCGGCAGAGGAATATTTTCTAACAAAGCTCCGATATATTCATGCATTACTTGCTCAAATATGTCATTCAATGAATGTTGTGAGTATGTCGTTAAATGTGCAATTCGCACCCTGGATTCTTACAGACGATGCAGGTGATCGTTGGAGCCCAAATCGAGGTAAGATGCTATACGCACTACCATGGCACACCTCTTGATGTCAGTGCACTTGACGAAAAAAAAAAGTCGCACCTTGTATTCCAAAGCGCACGCGATTGTTCTTCGTGCGAATGAAATGAAGAACCAATCAGAAGTACTATCCTCGTCACTTCGAACCTCCAGTTTCCGTGACCTGGTTCCGATAAGCGCTTGGCGGGAGGGCAAGGAGGGAAGCAGCAGTGGACTTAAAACAAATGGCCGAGGCAGACCACACAATTAGGGACGACACAGACATGTAAGCCTCAAACGCCTAGAAAGTAACAAATTCAACCAACTTAGGGAAAAGAGGTGCTCACGCCAGGAATCGAACCTGGGTTAGCGTGAGCACCTCTTTTACCAGAGTTGTTTGAATTTGCGAATCTCTGGGCGATTGAGGCTCACGTGTCTGTGCCGTCCCTAATTGTGTGGTCTGCCTCGGCCATTTTTCCTTACATCGTTTACAAACCGCCCTGCCTCGTGTCTGAATGAGAGAGTGAGTGAGAAAGACCTAAGAGAGAATCGGAATAGTGTGGTTGGTTATCCATCTCCCTTGTACTGGAGGCACTCTAGCTCGAGGGAAACGCGGTGCTGGTGTGGTGTAGCGGTTAGCATATCTAACCGGAGATCAGAAGACCCAGGTTGGATTCTTGGCGTCAGCACCTCTTTTCCCTGAGTTGTTTGAACTCAGCAGTGGGCTCGTCGAAGGATGGCAGGGTGCTTGTCGCATTGAACGCAACAAAAATGTAACAAGAAAAGTGGCGTGGCATCGACACTGTTTCGTACGTTCATATTTCGCTGTTGTCTCGCGACGTAAAGTCTCGTATTATTACCACATTTCGCTGTGTAAAGCCCATTCCAAGGTGGCATGATTTAAATCATTTCGATTTGAAGCACTCGGATGAATCGCAATTAAAATCACATATTCGTCATGATTCAACTCGAAAGAGTTCTCCTGAGAAAGAAAAGAGAAAGATTCAAAATTCAAAAGGGAGCTCCGAAACTTGGCCAAAAGGCGCAAATACTTGGTTAGCAATAATTCAGGCAACGCTCACACTAATAATTCATCGTTAATGGGGCCGCCTACGTATACCCAATGCGCACACAGCATCCCTTTCGATCACAAATTGTAACGCAAACAAGTACGGGCAATGCTGCACTAGACTTGCACATAACTCCACGCAAGTTTCTCCATCTCAAATACGTTTGGATATAACTTGGTATCTTACTACTATTGTTTGAAATATTCTTGAATTGTCAGCATTTAGTATCTAACGTAAATGCCTTTTATGTTGATTGATCGATTTTAAACTATAAAATATGGAACTGTGAGTCCTGACAAAAGTCGGGACAGGCTATTCCAGAACACGTGGACAGAAATGTAAGTAGTTTCTTTGATCATTTCATTAAACTGTCACTCAGAACAGCCAAGGCGTCGTCTATCCTTGGAAGCGGGTACACGTCGTTCTCGGTCAGTGCGTTGAGCTTGCGGTAATCAACGCACATTCTGGTGGTGCCATCTTTCTTCTTTACAAGGACAAGAGGTGATGCCCAAGGACTTCTAGAAGGCTTAATAATGTTGGCATCCAATAAGTCCTGGATCACGGCCTGAACAAGATCTCGCTGGGCCGGCGACAACCTCCTAGGACACTGGGAAACTAGATGGATGTCCCCTGTCGGCACGTAGTGATGTCCGAGCTTGCAATGCCCCAAATCTGAAGGATGGGTTGCAATGGCGGCTGCATTATCGAGTAACAGCGACCTGACCGTTTCCAGATCCCCAGTTGAGAGGGATGTCCCGACATTGTAGATCATGTCTGACTTTGATCTCCTGGTGAGACGGATGAACAATTGGCTGGCGGTCTGAATCTTCCGAAGATTCCAGATTGCGAGATCTGTCAATCAACTCTCTATCCTCTTTGCTCAGTTCAATTTCTTCGGTGCACAGAACTCTGTCAGCCAGGCCCAGGGAGCCTCCTTCCTCTATCGGAGCTGGTCGAAGCGTTGCGTTAGTACAAAGGACTTTAAACGTGCCTTCCGTGGCCTGGACGCATGAGGGCTCCATGTGAAGAAGGAAGCTCTCGTGGAGTGTCGCAGAGCCGATGACTTCGTAGAAGTCTTGCTCAAAGGATCCCCGTAGGTTATCGAAGCGAACTTCGACGAACTTCCGAGTCGAAGGCGGAACTACTTGAGCGCACCGCGCGAACTTTCTCTGATCTGGTACACTGTACGGCGAACGAGTTTGTAGCTTAATTTATGACTGCCTTGGAAGATTTCAAGAAGTCATCGCCAAGAATCAGCCTATCGTCTTCGAGATGAGGGACGACGATGAACCTCTGTTGAAACTCTTCTCCATCTACTTCAATTTGAGCCAAGACTTCCCCTAAATTGACGAGGTCAATGCCGTTTGCGCCAACTAAACGGACTTGAGAAGGTTGAGGTTGAGAAGTCCAATGTCCGACGCCAACTTGCAGTTCATTAGGCTCTTTGTAGATCCCGAGTCGAGGACTGCTGTGAGATGCTGTTGCAAAATTTGTACATCTACATTTTTGGTACCCGCTCATTCTTTACAGCTAACACGCTGAGCTACTGATGACTCCCCGCAGGTATAGGAGGCATCAGTCTTCAGTTTCCCTGACGTTTCGATGACAATACAGGAGACACCAGGAAGCTCTCCTGCCAGTCGAGAAATTGCCGAGACAACGGTTCCGGGAACCTGGTGACGAAGTGTCCCTGCTTCTTGCAGTTGAAACAAATCTTCAATACGTTGGACTGGTTTCTTGACGGGGACGCCTCCGAACTGGAAACAGAGCGAGTTTTCTGGCGAAAACACTTGGTAGAAGCGGCTCGGCTCTGTTTGCTTTGCGGCCCAGGTTTGTGCACGGGAGAATCCAGCTTTGACGTCTCCGATGTACGCGGTGCGGCGGCGGCGGTCGAAGAAGTTTCCGTGAGTCGGCGAACGGTAGCTGGAGTTACGTTCTGCAACTTGTCCTTTGACGTCTCCTGGACCGTACTAGCCCTGTCGTACAGCAGGAACGAGTTAAATAAGTCGTCGAGAGAGGTGAACGACCGGTCGAAATAACGACGCTTGGTCTGGCTGGATACAGAAGCGAGAACGACGTCGCATTTCTCCTGTTCGCTTCCTGAGTACTCGCATTCGTCCATAAGCTCGAGCTTCTGTATTGCGTAATCCACGCAGGATTCACCTTGACGCTGAGCTCTCGAGAACATCTTCAGTGCAGTTTCCACGGGCTTGTCTAGATGATAGCGTATTCTAACAGGTCATTTCAACTCGTTCCACGTGGACAGCTTTTTGGCTGCCAGCTCATATCGCATCCATGCGTAGTCTCTGGATGGCATCTTTGGGATAATTCATGGTACAGCAACGTCGTTCGGAACGCGGTATATCTTCAACCAGTACTCTGTCTGGTGTATTCAAGTGAGGATATCCTTCGAGAACGTCGGTAGAGCGCTCACCGCCCCCGAAGAAAGATGCGTGTATGCCGATGTTTCTTCGCCGTCGTTCTTGCTTTTCATCAGCGTCAGAGTCAAGGACCCGCAAGCCGGCCGGACTCCTCCTGGAATAATTTCCGATTACTTATCTGGTCTTTCTCGGCTGGACAGCGTGGATTCCAGTTTATCCATGGGCTCGATGATGGGTGGCAAGAGCCCGCAGATGAGATCGTGAGTAGCTTGTTGCACCTTTTGCGCATCGGGGGCGTCATCAGGTACACGAGCTGAGTCCACCGAAGGCTGTGGTTGCTCCACACAAGGACTGTCGGGTCTCTCAGCAAGCCGCTGTTCAAGAGCGTTGATTCTGTTGGTCAACTGGGAAATAGTGTCCAGAGCTGTCCGATAAGCCTCGGCCTTCGCTTCGTCATCCATGTCGCTGAAGGCTCCAATGGAACCCCCGTCTCGTTCCATGGCACGTGCAGAAGAACGAAGTGTCCGGGCAGCAGAAGCAGATGATAATCGATGACGCAAGGACCGACGACCCCACATGCAAGGTAACGACTAAGACGGCTTGAAGTAATCCCCGTTCGGGCGCCAAGATGTAACGTAGTCAAAGTTACCAGTAGTTTATTCAGACCACTTAAACCGTCCAGTGCTGGCCACAGACTGTCCTGATGTCCTTCTCCTCCTCTTCCTCTTCACCTCGGTGCCACTTCTTTCTTTTCCGCCACCTGACCGGTACGCCGCAACACACTTCCGCCAGAATGCTGCAGTTTGATCTTGTGTTTTAGTTTGAGTTCTTAGTTAATTTTAGTTCGCTTCGTTTAGCTTTATTTAATAAAATTATATTAATCATACGGAAAAGGATCCTAATAATTCGAGCCCTGCAGTACGCGAATTATTACCGTAAATTATTTTCGGTTCCCTTCCCGTTCCATGCATTGTGAGTGTGTGATATCCGTTTCAGTTACCGTTACCGGTTATGTTTGCGGTATAGTACCGTTCCTGTTACTGTTAACGCTTCTGTTAGCTTTCCCCGCTTTTCTGTCCGGGGTTCCTGTAACTGAGCTTAAATACCCTTCGAGTGCCATGTACTTGCTTGTCATAGATGAACGAAGGTAAAAACAAAAAAGTCAATGGATTGAGCTGGGGCGGGGTAGAGTTTGAAAGCGTTGCTAGCACAGACTTACTGCCACTAAGTGTCGCATATGAGTAAAACGAAACTGGAGCCCTCATGATCATGGTCATCGCAATTCACGACTGTGGAGAAACAGCAACCGGTTACCAAGGCTGTTAAAAGCAGGGAAGTGTAATGGGCACCTTCTTGATACTTTTTCCTTTTCCGTTACTACAATACTTTCGTTTCCGTTATCTGTCTGTGATATTAGCCTTCCAATTTCGTTTGCGTTACATTCCTGATACTGTTTCTCGTCATAGAACGGCTGGCTGCGGAAGGACAGCCTTTTCAGCATCCTGTTTCGCCTAAGAGCAGGTTCACACGTGTCACTCGTACGCACCACGCAGAGCCGTCGCGAGGCGAGTTTGCGCCCAGGGCAGTGCCAGAGCCTATATTAAAAGGGAGTCTAGCCATGAATAAGTCATGCCTATACCAGAGGCTCCGCCCACTTTTTCAGCTTTCTGACCAATGGCGTCTTGAAATACGGGGCACTACCAACCAACCTATCCTCATTATTTGTCCCCCCCCCCCCCATCCAACATGGGCAGTGCCATTTTGGGTCACAAGTGGATTGGATGGAATTTAAATAGATGCCTCTCGCGATCTGTAAAGCTTAGGATTTTTGGTGCAAATTCGATAAACGCCACCTAGGCTGCGCAAGGCACATCCGGAAGTGTCGTCTACTTTTGTCGTTGCGCCGCTGCCAGCAGAACCTCCTGCTGGTACACATCCTATCGTCGGTACGATTTATTAACTTATCTACATTTATAGTTGGGTTATAGTTGGAATAAAGAGGGCAAGAATATTGATATTCATAAGATTCGGCAATTAAATTCGAAACTGTACAGCAGAGTGCAGTGTTTGTTATGATTTCGGTGTGATTGCTGTGTTCACTAAGCCTAGCACAGACGACAAAACGTATTATTTTCTATTAGATTGCGAAGCATCAGTTGAAACTGAATTTCGAGAAACGTATATGAGGTTGTACATCTGCGGCGTAAAATCAGAGTAATGAAATTTGTGGAATGAAAGTAGTGAAATTTTTTGTCACGAAATTCTCGCTTCAATGTGTTTGTTCTCGTCGCCATTTTGGGCGGCAGTAAGGTGTCATCGTGACCCCCGTAAAAAAAAGCTAACCAATCAGAGGCCCGAACCTCTTTTGGGGCTCCTCCCAATGGCCAGACTCCGTCTGAATATATGGCTCTGGGCAGGGCAAATCTGAAGCACCCCCACTACCTTCTTCTGTTGCCATCCGGAACCCTGTAAACAAAGAAGAGATAACGCTTATTTGTACTGCCGAGATCGTAAATTCAAATTCTCTACATTCCCACTTGATACTGTACAAATAACCTACCAGGGTCTGCCGCTCGGCGCCTTCTCTGGCCGGGGCGCATGGGGCGGCTGCCCCTCTCGCACCCCCGTCGCCATGCGTTGACACCACGCAAGTAATATCGCATCGATGGGAT
Source organism: Ornithodoros turicata (assembly GCF_037126465.1). Classification (NCBI taxonomy): domain Eukaryota; kingdom Metazoa; phylum Arthropoda; class Arachnida; order Ixodida; family Argasidae; genus Ornithodoros; species Ornithodoros turicata. Next base: position 40,218,290 of record NC_088203.1, read on the forward strand.
TCGTACATCTGACGGGATTTTTTTTTATCTACAGAAACATGCCATCATCCCGTAGAGCGTCTTGCTCAAATTTTCAGTTCAGCAACTCAAGTTGGGCGTGTCCAGACCTCCTTCAAATTTATTTTATTATACATTACCCTCAGGGCCATTACACAGGACATTACAGAGGAGGCTGGGCATTGGTACATATGAAACGTACAATACATAACGATATGACACAATATGTAATACATAATGCATAGAAATAATATAGGTCAACATGTACAATATACAAGATGTTAGAATATGATAATAATGAGGCACGAACGCAACAAAATAAAAAGAAAAGACAGACAGAGAGGAAAAACGGCAGAAAACCTTAGCTAACAAATGAGGTAGTTAGTAACGGCAGTCATTACGGCATCGGTAATGTCTTTGATTGTCGATGGCAGGTCATTCAAATCCCTGATGGTAGAAAGGAGAAATGCATGATGATGGGCTGTCGTTTTACCGGGACGTTGGATTTTGTGTTGATGATCAATGCGTGAGGACACATAGCATGGTGATTATAGAAGTGAGGACCTGAGTGAATGTTTGAATGATACATTTCATGGAGTATGGTTATGCGTTATATTTTCCGGCGAACTGAGAGGTCAGGCAAGGATATGGAGGTTTTGACGGTCGCCAATGCTTGATAAACGTGAATAGTGTGATGTGACTAAGCGAACAGCGCGGTTTTGAAAATATTCAATTTAATAAGGGTCACCCTGACATGAATCCTACACATTTGAAGCATATACTAATCAAGGTTGTACCAATGTGGTATGCAGTGTCTTCTTAACGTTAGAGCGAGCTAGTTTGTAATTCCTTCTGATATAGCCAAATTTACGATTCGCCGAACGTAGAACGCTGTTAATACGGTTAGACCATAAGAAGTTGTGTGTTAGGTGCACACCCAGGTATTCATAAGACTGTGCTTTTGTGCAAGAGGGACCCATTAATGAAATACTGAGACGATAATGAACGAGAGAAGCACGTGCATTTACATTTGTTAGTATTGAGAGACATACCCCAAGTGGTACACCAACTGCAGATTTTTTTAAATGTCGTCCTGCACGGTTAATGAGTCGACTGGCGTTGTTATTTTGCGGTAGATAGCGCAATCACCAGCGAATAAAGGAATTGAAGAAGAAACTGATTCAGAAAGATCATTTATGAATATGAGGAAGAGCAGAGGGCCCGGAACGGAATCTTGGGGTACACCTCATGTTACTGTAGATAATGGTGATGAAGCGTTATTTGCGTAGACAAACTGTAAAACATGTGTGATAAAGGATTCGATCCATTGGACGACAAGGAGATCAAGGTTTAATGCTGATAGTTTTACCATGAGTAGATTATGTCGCACCTTGTCAAGGGCTCTCGCGAAGGCGATGAAAATAGCGTCAGTCGTGTAGCCAGATGCCGTATTAAGAAAACTCTCATTAGTAAAGTTGTGGTTCGCAAGAGAATGTTTGTACATTCGCATACTAACGACAGATGCTCGTATACTAACGACAGGCAGACGCTCTCAATAGCAAACATTACAGCCATAGCCACGGTGAAATGAAAAGAAATTAAAAAAAAACAGGCTCGTGCTATGGTCGTAGAATCTGTTGTGTAGGTCACATGTGTTGACGTTATGACTTACGCGGGCTCTGGCGACTAAGCGACGGATGCGTTGTTGAGACGCTTCTCGTGCTCTTTGCGTGGTATTCAGATCATATAGTACTGGGAACAGAGAAAAATAAATAAAAATAAAAATAAAATGAAGTCACTCATGTCACTCATCACTCATGTGCACTCATGTGCAACAGGAATAACCATTACCTGCACTCAATACCTGACGATCATTTTCGTTTCTGTTTCTGTTTCCTGTCATGGAGTATCGTGGGGTACCCGTTTAGTTACCATCTTTCACTTCGGTAATATACCGATTCTGTTCCCGTTCCCATTACCGTTACCGTTCCCTGACTTAAAAGTCAGAGTAAGGTCAAATAAATCCGATTTTAACAAAAATTAGTCAGATTTGATTTTAAAAAATCACGATTTTTTCCCAATCCGCCGCTGATAGTACGCTTATTCCCGATCAGGTAAACAGTCGAATACGAGCACACTTGTAAATCGGACTGAATATTTATCGGCGAAGGATTGGTCACGTGATTTTGTAAGATAACAGTCAGAATTTGCATGGTGAAAAGCGCCAGTTCGTTCATGTGAATGCGACAAACGCCACTGTTTACGACGACAACACACCCATTTAACTCTCGGCGTGTACTGCTCGCGACACGGTTGTCTGAAAATCTCCAGCCGGTGGCTGAGCGGTGCCCTATTGGTGGTGTCGCAGACTAAGGAACTATACCAATACAGTCTCTTAGGAAAGGCCGCCATCCCTCTCTCTCACTCTCTTACTAGCAGACGTCAGGAGGCTCTCGTCCCTTTTACAAGCGCCTTTTGTAGTCGCAGAGTACTGTTTTACACGTGTACACTCATCTTTAACTAGTCATCGCGTGTACTCTTAAATAACAATAACATCACCACTGTCTCAATCATACCTCAGTTTGTGGCGCATTATGGTCTTTGTTGTCAATGCGCCATTAAACTCCCAATCGTCATCATCATCTTCCTAGCAGACGACACCCAGATATCCGAGAGTTACCTCTCCCGACAGGTGGCGACTGAGCGCGGCCTGCCCTCAGAGTCGGTATTGGTATAGCCCCTTGAGTGCGACACCGCCGACACGGGACTGCTCCGCCACAGGCTGGAGATTTCAGACAACGGTGTCGCGAGCAGTACAACTACACTATTGCTCCCCTCGTAACAGATGGCTTTTTTGCCGTACGTTACGACGCTTTGAGTGAGAAATAAATTTGTCTATCTAATTTTATCTATCTACCTCGTTGGCCGCGAGTCGAACGCTTGCTGGAGCCAGGCAACGCAAGCGGGAGATTGGTTGGAAGGGACAAGGAAGTACTGCGACCAAGCACTCAGATAGAAATGCCCGGAACAAAACCCTCTGTGGCACGGGGTTGGTCCTGGGAACTCAAAACAACCCAACAAAAGGACGCCGACGGCAGGACTCGAACCTAATCCCTTCGGGGTCTCCATCAAGGATTCGTCATGGTCGCTGTTACTCTGAATGCTTGGCAGTGAATCAAAGGCGAACGGTACCTGAAAGAGACCTGCGAAGACAGCATGTTCGTTTCGCCATTGATAGAAGCGAAGAAATGACGTCTCAAAGAACAATGCCATAATGATGGCGAAAACTTGCTTGCGATAAACACTTTCTCTATGAACGTTGTCTGCTCTGACTCTTTGGATTGGTGAACTTACAGATGTCAAAGTCTGGTAAGAAGCCTTCTTTGAAGACCGTGGCGGAGTACAGGAAGAAACTCTGGGAAAAGATCGTAAGATGTTGTAATTATGAATGTCGTTGAGTACGTAGTACACTCTTAAAAATGAACTTCACCACACAGCACGCTCCTAGTCAACCGTCATCTAGAATGACAACGTTCTCGCCCTAGATTTGTTGAAAACGGGAGGCGGAGCCTATTTTGTGCCATTATGCACGGCACAGAATACGCTCCGCCTCCCGTTTTCAACAAATCAGGGGCGAGAACGTTGTCATTCGGGATGATGGTTGGCTAGGAGCGTGCTATGTGGTGAAGTTCATTTTTAAGAGTGTAGGGTCATACTCTGATATCGCTGCTATGTGTTATTAAAGTAAATAATGAATTGTTCAGGTTTGAAATTTCTCTTTAGGAAGGAGACTCCAGCATCACAAACAAGGAACAAGCGAAAACATTCGCCCAGGATTTTGAAGTGAGAACGTTAAGACTATCCGTTTTATCGAAACGCTTCTCTCTCTCTCTCCTTCTTTCTAGTGCGTTCGTTCTTACACGTCACGACTGCGGCTATCCCGATGTCGCCGTGTTTGTGGACAAAGTAATAAGCGGCGTTCACATGAATGCGACAGAAGCGCAACATATCGAGCTTTCGCACTTCCTCGCGCTTACCCTGATGTGGTCCTGGCTGAGAGGGTTTGTTGCGATAAATCGATACAATACGCGACGACAAAGGTGTATCGTATCGACTTCTGGCAACAAACCCTCTCAGACAGGACCACGTCAACCAATTCACCGGTCGGGATAATTGCGATGAGGTGGGCAGTAATGTACTATAATGCACGTAGACCCATTTAAAATATGGAAGATAAAGGATGAATACAGTCGTCGAGTTTTTATCCAATCTGAAACTACCGTGCGAGACAACAACTGAAGTCGCTGTCGGGAGCTCTGTATATTATATTCCTATATATTATATAGGAATAGGATAATATAGGATAGTATAATATATACTCCTATATATTCCTTCTATTACTCGCTATTGTATTTTTTGCTGAACCGAGGATATATATGCATTCCGTATCCTATGCTTCTTCTTATATTTCCCTACTTCGGCTCTACTTCAACTTTCTCAACTTCGAATTCGTTAACGTTACGTTTCGCGTATCTAATGTACAAAGGCGGATTCACCTTGAAATACCACTATACTGTAACGGGTGATCGCGCGCCTTGACTGTCATTCTTCGCTATAATATGTGTTTTTATTTTTTACCAGAGCTGCGCAATGCAGGCTTTCGTCAGAACCGCGGGTGAGTATGTTGCAAGCGAACTCGAGAACAGTTCGCGACGTTTTATGGTAGGAGGGGTCACAAGGACCTAGCCTGTGTTGGTCCGTGAGGTACAACGATCTCACAAACAATATTGTAATGACAATCGCAACGTCCGATTTTTTTATCATGATGTTGCATCCAATGTATTTTGCAAAAAAAAAAAAAAAAAAGAATGTGACTCCAGGATTTTCACAAAACATCGATGCCACGCCGGCAGGTCGAAGCGAAAGTACAAAAGTCAGTATCCTATAGGTTAGTTAAAAAAACTAGAAACACACAGAGTGAAGGCAGGGATGTCATTGTACCCAAATATGTACAACTCTATGTGCACCCCAAGCGTTTATTTACAAAGGCCCCTTCCTCCCTCTAACGCTTCAGTAAAACGTCATATGGAGCTGACGTATCAGAACTCTGTATTTCCCGGCTCGACCACGCATGCCGTTTGGCGTCGGCAGCCAATCCCAGACATGTACAGGGTGTGAGAACATTTCCGGACACATTTCAAAACGTTGTTAAGAATTGTACATGCCAACAATCACAATGCAAATTGGCACTTGGCACAGCGCTGTAGCTCCGGGAATAGTTTTATTTGAGCTGCCCCTTAATTTTCTGCCTATCAAAATTCCTATCAACATGATAGGAATTACAAGCTCCAGAAAATCCAGTATGGCCTATACCGCCGCCGTTTGACTTAGGTCCTCTCCGTTTCACGCTCCATCGAGTGTTGGAACGCCATGTCCATAGGCGTAACTGATAGGAGGTCCGGTCTGTGTGTGGCCTGTCTCTTCGCCACAGTGTTTTACGGGAACACGACTCTGGACTTTTTCCACAACGCTTCTGCGCATGCTCTGTGACCCTAACGGCGCCGAAGAAGTTCCCTACATATTCAATAGATGGCGCCAACATGGCGCCGGCTGTGCTTTGCCGCGCGCCGATCGTGTTTCGCTGGACAGCCGCTAGGATACGACGCAAGTGTCCTACACAATACGACGCAAGTTCAGATCCTGAAAGGACCTGAACTGTTATGACGGACAATACAGGAATAGTTATATGAAAATCAAGGACACTAAGGACAGCAGCTGATGTAATGGAGCGCGAAGCGCAGACAAATGTACGAAGCAGGCGACGGTGTCAATGTACATTGCGATTGTTATTATGTGCAATTCTTAATAACGTTTTCCAATATGTCCGGGAATCTTCTCACACCGTGTATAAATGCCACGGATTAAAAGCGCTAAAAACAGACGACAAGCCAAAGAAACGCACACAAGCAGCGCAATGGCAGCAAATTTGTTGAACACGAACAATTTGTTGTTAGTGCGCTGGTTTTGTATTCGTGTCCTCGTCTGTTTTTAACGCCAACAGGCCCAACTCGACGTCGCCGATACGTTGTGACATGACATATTTTCATGAACGTGGTTCTGTGGCTGTATAAAAACTCCTCTTACGAAGTACAGCAACGTATGTGGTGGCCTGCGTGAAACCTCAAAATGACGTCGACGTTATTGTTGTGAGAGTCCGTAGGGCAGAGCATGTGTGCGCGACGCCTTTTGTAACTACTGCTCTACTATGCCGTTGTCCGCATCGATACCTTCAGAAACCATTTCAGAACGATCATTTTGAAACTGGTACATGGTTGCTCTTATACAGGTAGAGCTCCCCTTCATGAACAGCGAGTACTCAACCGTAATGAACGGATATTTCAGCGGAAACTAGGATGTACAAAAGTCCGGTGTACGCGTACTGTAATTACGGAAAGCCACGAAAGATGAGCGAACGAAAATTGTATTCGACACCTATACGAAGCCACTACGGCATATAGTTCGCGCATGATTCTTTAGGCTTTCTCGTCTGTTTGTGCCCGCAGCAAAAGCTTGCCGGTCCGAAGTGGATGCAGCCAACGCGGGTGTGTTGTCTGAAGACGAGATGAAGCAGGTGAGATCACGACAGTTTTAATCTTAGTAGGGCCGATGTAATGCAAAAATTCCTTTTCGCAAAGTGAAAGGTGATGTTACTTTGACTATGACGCCAAAGGAACGAGAGTTACCCGTTGCGTGGCTCGTGATGTATGAGCGAAAGAACCTGCAGCCGACGCGGAGAGCGCTCCTATTGGTGTTCTCTGATGTTCTCCCGCCATGATTGGACAAATCGTTTGTGGAGAGGAGACCAATGAGTCTTGTCGGTCTGCTTGAGAAGGCGAGGAAAAGGGTACATTGGAGATTTGATTTTCGTTCATGAATCATGAACCACGCAACGAATGATTCCCGTTCCTTTACTGTTTGTGTCAAAGTAAGGGCGTGTTTCAGTCTTTCTAATCAACCCAGATCTTTGAAAAAGTTATCGAAATTCCTACCACTGACGGCATTTATAGACTGACACTGACGGCCGCTTTGACACTCTGTGTGATGCTATTATACGTAGAATACGAAATGCGACAAATAACAAATTTCTCTCTCTAGCGTGACCTCTCAGATTTGAACGCTCGCAATACGCATTCGAAATACAGTCATTGTCGACGCATTGCATAACAGTGAAAGGATTTGGTCTGTCCAACAAGTATGCCCCGTAACAATTGTGCGGTTACTATGCTATACTATGTGTAAAGATATATGTGCAAATGTGTAACACGCGGAACACCTAACAAATTTATAACAACACGAGTAACGCATGACGTATTTCAGTTGAAAAAGATCGGTATGGCAGCGTGGGACGATGCCAGACAGGTGAGGTACAACCCTTTATTGATGATGGTGTCTAGGAACCTGAACACATCGTTGATGTGTCATAGTTCCTCTTCGTAACTGCCCGCAGTCTGTAGGTATCCGGGTTTCGCTGAAAGATATTATAGTAATTTTGAGTGACCTTTCTTCAGAGTTTACGAAATATGGTTCACTGTGAAATTTGAGCAGTACCTTCTCATCAGGTCTATCAAAGACTGCGCTTCGGAGACAGAGCGTTCTCACGTATTTAACGATAAATATGTACTCGGAGAACAAGGAGCAGTCAAAAACAGGGACAACGACACAAGAAGACACACAAACAGAGGCATTGTGTCGTTGTCCCTGTTTTTGACTGCTCCTTGTTCTCCGAGTCATGTACCAACAAGCCCATCAAGCTACTCTAGTAAATATGTACTCAAAGATAAGGGAGAAAAAAAAGAATATGGGTACATATTTGGGTACTATTGGTACTGGTATTGGTATGGGTACTATTGAGTACATATTTACTAGAGTAGCTTGATGGGCTTGTTGGTACATGACCCGGAGAACAAGGAGCAGTCAAAAACAGGGACAACGACACAAGAAGACACACAAACAGAGGCATTGTGTCGTTGTCCCGGTTTTTGACTGCTCCTTGTTCTCCGAGTCATGTACCAACAAGCCCATCAAGCTACTCTAGTAAATATGTACTCAAAGATAAGGGAGAAAAAAAAAGAATATATCGGTAGCAGTTACACCTTCTAGTACGGAAACTAACAACTACACTACGTTTTTGTGTCCGCACGCTGAACTTCACTGTCCAGCAGTGAAAGTAGCACCTAAACTTCGCAGAAACCTCGATGTTTTTGGTCCTGAAAGGCACGAATAGCTGAGGCGAAAGCACTAAAATTACTCCTGTTTCCCTCTTGAGAGTAATATCGCATTGGAAATAAATCACGTAGTGTTGTGGGATATGCGCGTATTACTCAGGAGAACACGCAATGTGGGATGTCCAAATATCCATAGTACGATGGCTCACACCACTGCAGGAAAGCCAACCATACGGCATTAGCGTGCCCTATGCGTTCGCTGCGAAAATCCGTAAACCATGTATGTGATCAGAGGCGACGCAGTACAAGTTGCTCAGACACGTCATCATCCGCGACGGACGTTAAATACAGGGGTGGAGGTTCGAACGCAGGTTTAGGAATACAGGGACGACCCGGACCGACTATTTTTGTTACCCTATTCTGAAGAGGACGCCATCTTGTCCTGGTCATATGTCATAGGTAACATCATTCTGGGGGTCTTATGACTTCGTGTATGCTTAGGCTTAGCGCTGATTGAGATTTTCCTATCACCATAGAGATGAACGGATTCCGCTGCTGTAAATTATGACGTGCCTGAGTGAGTCCTACGGCAAGTGCCGTTATCCCATCTTGAGGCGTGGTCAAAAGTACGAGGATCCGATAAAAGTAATTACCTATGTCGAAAAAAAAGTTATAGACCTGCACAGAGAGACAGCAAACCTGTTGCTCTTCATAATCAGTTCACACGCTGAGCGTGGGTAAGCGGTCATTTTTTATGGTCATGTCAATGACGTCCGCAATGACGTGCGACCAGAACCTGTGTTGCATTCCCTTGGCATGATATCGTCTACGGAGCGATATGGGGAGCGAAAGAATGCGAAGTATGTACGCCATTCTATCTTTGCGGAGGGACACCTTTTTTGAGTCAAAAGTCCATCCAGCGACCCCTATGGGTTGTTCGCGATCATAGTTATTTTCGTGCGTAGATCCTTGAAGGATAATGCTACTTTCAGGGAAAAGAAATCGACGATAAGGAAATGGAGAAGAGGATGGTACGTAAGAGTATTCAGCTTTTGCTGAGTGAGTGGTCATACATTTCTTTTTTCTTTTTTTGCGTATTGTTCTTTGTCTTTTTAGTCCGCCGTCTTCAAAAACGAAAAGCTGGAAGCGGCCAAGAGGGTATCGAAAGCCTGTGAGGTGAGGCACTTAGTTGACTTTATCCGTGGAGAAACACTTCCTGGTTTTTGCAGCATTGTTTAGTGAAGTTCATGGAGAAGGTCGACACGCCGAAAGAATAGGCGTGCAATCTGCGCCAGCGTTAGTGTTACCACAACCACCGAAGCAAATATTCCGCTATTGTTTCACCCTTGATACGGGGTCCGCAAGGGCTGAATTGAAACTGAATAAATATATTTCTTCCAATGTTAGTGTCGGTTTTGCATGGGGGATAACTGCGCTCCGAATATTGACAAGAATACATTAATGCTTCCATTCTTTGTCGAAGCGGGAGAGTGCAAGAGCCATTGTCTTAGAAAAGAATAAAAAAGAAAAGGAGCTGCATCCTTCGCAACTCCGTGAAACGCGTTTAAAGGGATAATGAAGGTACCTCGAAGAAAAATATGCATTCTCCGTGGAGAATGTCTCCCAAGGAAGACTTTTATACGAATTATATCCGATATTTTGTCATATTGCATGAAACGTGGGCGCAGTTCACGCAAAATTAGAAGAAAAATAAGAAAGGAGTAGAGCGCCCCCCGCTACAAGTGTCCTGACGTCATTTCCATCATTTGTTCACTCCAAGCTTGCACCAAGCCAGTTCGCCAATAGGGAATGTCGACAGAAGTGAAAGACCGCTGAGACACGGAAGAGTAAAGAAGTTTTCTCCGTCACAGAGAAAATGTCTTTATTGTTCCGTGTCTCCGGTTCCAGCCCTCAATGTGGAAGGTCAGCTACTTGTGACGTTACATCCAGTTTCTCCGTCGCGTCGGCAGCGCTCGGATTGCAGCAGTTTCTTTTTTTAGTTACACTCTCCGCTATTCTATTCAATACCTCTTTCATACGCCACACGATGAATGTATTAGCACACGTTTTGAGGACCTTTTCATTGTGCTATTCACAGTGCTATATCCCCCCATCAGGTGAATAACGGCATATCAAACAAGTATACGTTCACATTCCTAAATGGAAAGCACTATGCAAATCAAATGGAACCAGCTTAGAACAACAGAACTAGATAGAACAATAATAGAATAACCAACAGAACATTACAACTTTTATACAGTACTCTTTCTTGATACTTATTCTTTATACAGTACAACCGACTTCAAGAAAGCGCCTCAAACACTTCAAGTGTATGTTAGTCACTTTGGAGTAATTATCCTCCTCGCCCACCTTGACACTATCTTGCCTCCTTTCTGCCGGTCACTCTTCGACTGCTTTTCTAGTTCATGGCCCGGCGTTTGTTGATGGAGCTTCAACTTCTCTGATGGAGGCTGCTGGTTTCTTCTCCTTGGTCTTCGTCTCTGCTGAATGCCACCAAGTGTTGACAATTCCGATCCAAGATCTCCTCTTTCGTTGCTGCAGCGTAAGATGGTGGTCGCTTCGCTACGCTCAGCACTGTGCCAGAGCACCCAGCATCTGTGATCCAGACATCTTCCCCGGGCCTGGAAGACAAGACTTGAAGATAGCTTGCTCGATGCCTGCGGTTGAAATTGCTTGCTTACTTCCTGTTCAGAGTCCGCTCTGTTTGTGCGATCATACGTTCTGACGGCCAACTTGGACGTAACTGCACAGCGGCTTTACGCACCCATGTCTGTGGGCGCCGTTCCATCAACAGCTAGGTACACAGTAAATCCGAAAACACCCTTCTAAGTGTAAATGACATGTTCCAGGGCGCACTCCTTTTTTTACACCTCTCGAATGAGAGTGTTCGAGTACACCTTTTTGAAATGGTGTTTTCTACGAGAAACACCTTTTCTAAATGGTGTATTCTGAAATAAACACCATTTCAAATGGTGTATAATGCTAAAAACACCTTTTTTAGCATCCATTTGTATCAGTGTTTTAACAGGAATACACCATCCGCGTGGTGCCCCTGACCAGAATGGCACGTGCACCATGCTTGCATGGTGTGTCCTTTTGCTGCAATAAAGCAAAAATTTCTATGTGAAGACTGTACAAACTTGAAACTTCTAGAACAATGTGTTACAGTTCCAGAAAAAAATATTTATTGGCAAGAAGATCTGAGGCTGAGAACGACCAGAACTCAACAGTGAAAATTGTTGATATATAGCTACATGAAGCAAACGAACATTGGCAACATAGATAGCATAAGCATATTGAGACACAGCAAACATCCATTTCAGCAGCCACGACTAGAGTAAAGTCCCAAACAAAATATTTTGGAACATGTTTGTTCTAAATGACTAGAACAGGTTAAAACATACTAGTAATAATAAAAGCAATGACAGTGAAGTACATGTATCACAGTTGAGTGTCTGAAACCACACAAGTCACAAACAATATTTAACATATGTTCTAGTTCTTTATCATTTAAGTTAAAGCGATGAAAAAATTGCCTTCAACTTTGGGGTTTACATGTCTGATGAGTGGCACTGGCGTACATAACTCAGAAAATGCTGTTACAAATGCAAGAATGGCTTGCGCTCTGGGAAGGAAAGGGTGGAGCTAAAGCACCGTAAGCATCCTTTTTTACTGTTAACAAAGAGAGGTGACGGAAGATAAATAACGAGGCAATGCCGTACCTTTGAAACCGAGTGAGAGGAGAGAAATGGAGAAGGCGCAACACAGCGTAACCTATTGCCGTGAAACAAGTCCCACGCTCATGCATGCCATCAGTGCGACTGGGCGCATGTTCAAATGTTGTCGTCTGCTAACACTCAGTTGGAAATTATTGGAATTGGAATGCAAGACTGAGCAGTGAGTTAACATCAGGCATTTTGTGAAGCTGAAGGGGTCTGTAGCAGAGGCTTTCGAACTGTTTACTGAAGCCTGGTGAGGAGTGCTTGCCTCCGTCACGTGCGTTTAACCAACACAAGCGATTTTCGGAGTGCAGGGAAACTGTGCAAGATGATGATCCGTCAGTGCACCACACACAGAAGTTAATGTAAATGTTGAGAGTTAGGATGTGATTTGAAAAGACCGAAGGTTAAGCATTCAAGAAATAATGGAGGCAGCTAATTTGGACAAGGAAACTATTCAACAGATTTTGCAGGCCAAATTTAACATCAAAGACAGAAGAATGGAACATCCCAAACTTTTCCAATGCTGACATTGTTATTTGTTGTGCGTAGGTACCCTGACCGACTGTCAGCTTGCACACTTTCTCTGCCCTCACCATAAGCTGCAGTCATAGTTGACAGTAACAAACGCAGAGTCGTTCGCTGTAACAAAAACTGGCAGATGGTAGCAGATGACGTTCTTTGACTGTGTGTCCAGTCGCACTGAGTGGGACCACAGAGCTGATACTTTCACGCCAATGCGTTAGATCATGCTCTGTGGTGCACTCTCCATTTCTCTCCTCTCACTCTCGGTTTCAAAGCTACGGCACCAGTCTCATTATCGTTCGGTCACACCTCTTAGGCTTCCCTGCATAATACAACGGTGCATTAAGTGTCCACACAGGTGAAAAAGGAGGAGCACAATGCTCCAACATTGCAAGCAATGTTGGTATAAAGTTGTTGGATGCTTGGGTCGAAAGTGAAAAACCCAGTAACTGGCAACTCCACGGAAATCTTTGCAAAATCTTTGCATTGGCTACAGTAGTTTCCAAATTATAGAATATAGAATATATAGATAGAATAGAGCATCTTGTGTACCTTCCACAGAAGCTTCAAAAACAGTGTACTTAACAATGCTTGAGTGATTTAATTACTGCGTGTAAAACAAGCTGACGCCAAATACCTAAAAGAAGCTCACTTGAAGCTGGACAGCCTGAAGATGCAGCAGTGAGAGGTTGAAGTCTAAGCGCAGCTGTCAAGAATGTTCCTGTGCCGGTTGAAAAACCGAATCACTGGCGATCGGGCACGCGACTCAGTCACCTTTAAACACAGCCTTTCCAGGGAGCACAGCATGTTGTATGGCTTTTTGTACACAATTTGAAAAAGCCAGTACGCTGAAAGAATAGCGGAGACAGCCTCCTCGATGTCGATGACACGAAACAACAATGTCTTGTCCACATAGACGTGCATGTGCTCAGCATCTTCAATTGTAGCTCCGGTGAAGGTTACGCATGGTGTTTTTGGAAGAGGCTTGCCCTAGAGAAGGAATACAGTATCTATATTACTAGTCATATAAAGAGACTTAATGTGACTCATGCTTTTGGGTGACATACTCTGAAGAAGCATGTGTCAGAGAAATATACAAAGTAATTCAGACAGACAGAGAGAGATAAAAGAAACACATATTGCTTTTGCACAGCTGCAAAGTCCATTTGATTGACTGGAGTGAACAATGAATTACATCTGCACTTGAAAAATCAGAAAGGTAGACACAGACACATTCGTCCTACGATGTAGATGAGCAATAAGTTGGGATTTTTGAAAATTCCTATCCACACATGTAATCATTATCAGGTCTTTGTTTCAAGAATAACAGCGTTCAATATACTTACTTCTTCGAAAAGCATGGCATCAATGGCGTCAGGTTCCCGGACACAGCCCCCAAGGATCCGCAATGCATGAATAGCCAGGAGATCTGGACGGTAGAAAAGAATATGGCAAAAGTTGAACTAACTGAAGAGCAAGGGCAAACACATCAAAGCATCCAGAAAACCCAGGTTTGCATTACAATTAAGGCAGCTCTTGGTGCCAGTGTGTCAAACTGGAAAGCTGAAAATGTAGGCTTGAATTGTGCCACTCGTAACGTTTTAAGAAAGTACAACAGTACGACAATATTCCAGAAAACACTGACTTGGCAACAACTAGGTAAAAAAATAATTGCACATTTCTACACCCATGTAGGCATTCATCACTGGCAGGAAATAAGACAACCTTTGCGGCCTAAAAAGGAAAGTGCTTTTGGCTCTCGTGGCAAGGGACCCATGTGTTACGCACGACAGTCAGTCTCGCTGATCAGTATGCGAGCAGAGGCATCAAAACACTTATTTTATTATCAAGCTGTTTTCAGGTCGATGTTTTCTGCAATGTGGGCATCATGACCCTGGGATTTGGTCCACTTGTAAATAAAACAGCCCAGCTGAGACAATGATGTAAGACTACATTTAAATTACATAATGTTGGAAACATAGCAGAAAATGACTGATTTCGTACTTGTAATGATGTGAAATGAAGGTTGCACAAGCAACAGGAATGGTATTTCCCTAGGACTACCCAACTAAATCAGAAGTTAAAATGATAATCATAAAAACTCACGTTTACGACGTCTCTCACAAATGCCAGTTCGTGCCTCATCAGCAAATATTAATTCTCGTAGTTCCTCCTTGCAGTTGATTCTGTTTCTGACTGCGAGCTCCCGTAGCCGCTGAAGAGCAGCTACCATTTGTTGATATGGGTGTTGCCCGTATCTTCTTTCACATTCCTTGAAGAACTGGAAAATGAACAAGAAGGTCATTGTGATGCTGCAATATCGCAAACACGGCCTACATACTCTTGCGGCATCCATTAAGTAGGGATATGTCTGTTTGACAGTGGGCACTGGCAATGTCACAAGAGCCGCTGTTCTTTGTTTCATTGTGAGCTGCATTCTGATACCGATAAGCTCTTCATTGGGTGCATCTTTCTTGTGCTCCTTTATGAGCCACTCCTGGTGGTCACGTGCACTGGCATCATCCTCTCCTTCTACGTGGGAAGTGCTAGCATGCTGTTTGTGATAAGGCCATTAAGCATACTGCAGCAAGCAACAAAAAGCAGACTTGTGAATAGCATACATATATCTCCACACACACACACACATTCCAAAGGTGCTGTGAAAACTGCCATTACTAAGACAAGTATGATATGCAACAGCTGGCAGAAGCGATGAACACGTCTGGACTCAGTGACAACCAATTTTTCGTTTCCATTCTCAGGCATGGCAAAACCAATTTTACAAAATTCTGCACTTCATTACTGAAAAGATATGGGTAGTTCCACCTGTAATCGACTGGGCTCTACAGGCGACATATTTCAGGCCTACAGGCCTGGTCAAATTATAAGTGAAAGTACCCAGATATCAACTTGTGCAGTGCCATGATGTTCGAAAATGAGTTACGTACGGCAGTGATGTCGCTATGTAACTTCCGACGCTTGAGCACTTCCTCGGAGGCATCAAAACTGTCACCTTCAGGCTTACGTTTCGTTTGTTTGCCATACTTGAGTCTGTTTGCTTCCACCCTCTCATCGTTTGGCATTTTCCTTCGTTCATTCTTGAATTTCATTGTGAGGGACGTTAGCCACGATTCCTAAAATTTGATGCCAAAAATGCCTTATCCAGTGTCAACTCTGAAGGAAAAATGCTAAAGTTACTAGAGCACTGCACGAGCCTCAATTTGTCAGCCCGGCCAGTAGATACATGTTGCTATACCGACCCGTGCCAAACCCAAACGGAAGACTGAGCCCAGTTTTTCATTTGGGTGTGGCACAGGAGGCCTTACCTGACTTGGGCCACAAGCCGGTAAGCCATTCCTGGCCTGACTAGCAGAAATGTGTCCAAATGCAGTATGTTTTTGCGAACACAGCTATACCTAAAGAATGTTCGGTCATTCCACGCGAAACAATCCAATGGCTCTGCTTGGCTTGTTACCTTTCCTGCTAAAAAAATCATGACAGTTCGTAGCCGCATGTTATGTCTCGTGATCGAATAGTTTGATGTTAATGTTAACCGTTTACACGCCAGGCGCCATTGAAGCACGTGTCGCACACACAAACCACCACTTGCCCAAATTCCTGCAGCTGTGCTTCTGGTGTACCTAGAAGCTTGCGACTTTTTCTAAATCATAGAAGAAGTCCGACTTTAGAACCTCGGTGAAATTCCTGTGTCCTTGCCCTGATCAGTCAGGGTGGCAAAAGGGCAAGGGTTCAGTCCAGCTGCTACATGGTGAAAAATTGGAACCCGAGAAACGGACAGAGGAGGGACGACACGACACGTTCTCGAAGACATTCTCGAGAACGTGTCGTGTCGTCCCTCCTCTGTCCCTTTCTCGGGTTCCCATTTTTCATCAATCAGGGTGCTCGGAAGCACTGCCAAATACGATTTTTCCATGAGTTTGCCATCTTATTGCGCACGGTAGGCAAAAAGAAATTGTGTGAATATTTTTTTGCACGATGTTTGCAAAAAAAAATTCACAGTGAGTAGGTCGGTTTTAAAACGCAGCATCGATGTTGTTTTGTAGAACACCCCTTCCCCTACAACATATAAAATCTCGAAGGTGTCTCTCCATAAACGTGAGAAAAAATTTTTCCCCCAACGGACATCACGTTAGTCACTGGTTCCGAACACACTGATTGGTCACGGTGGGGACATAAGAATTTCACCAAGGTTCTAAAGTCGGCCTTAAAAAAAAAAAAATCGCAACGTTCTTAGCACACCTGATGAGTCGCTACAGCCATTCAGGTAAGTTGTGGTTTGTGTGTGGGACGCCTACTTCAGTGATGTCTGGCACGTAAACGGTTAACATTAGCATCAAAATATTTGGTCAGTAGACATAACATGTGACTACGAACTGTTATGATTTTGTTCAGCCCGAAAGACAACAGGTCGAGCGCAGCCATTGGATCGTATCACGTGGAATGACCACGTTACAAGGAAACCGGATACTGTCTTTATGGTACTTGAGTTAAAAATATGTGCTATTCTTGAAGTAGCACCTGGCTGTAGCTCATATACTTCAAACAGCCTGTTTTCCTTTCATTGCTTGTTATGTGAAGTGCAGCTTCCAAAAACTAAAAAAAAGGAGAACACATGCAATGGACACAATGGAAATTTTGCTGTCATGTTGCAACTTGAATGCCGTGACAAGTTTTACAATGCAGAAGTTTTTTGCACCAAAGTCGGGTGCGGGTCATGTAAAGCTCATCGGCTTTGGGCTTTAGCCGGGTTCAGTTTCTTTTTTTTTTTTTGTGTGTGTGTGTGTTAGGTTTGGCTCCTTGTGAAACCCACAATTTTCCTGAAATAAGAAGCCCACTGTATTGGGGGTATTTCATATGCTCGCTGTGATTGTACGTGTCCCAACTCCTAGTCATTGCTTACAGTAATCACTCTCCAACACTCTCGTATCCTGCGATAATGAGGTGAGGGATAATGACTGGTAATCATCTGATGTAAAACTCAAGCACGGCCCGTTGCAGTGCTCTAACGAGAACCTCAATATGAAAGGTGGGGTGCCAAATGTTGCACAGCAGCCTTTGATACAATACAAAGGATGGTTTGAAAACAAATCAGGAAAAAGCATCCTGCTACCATGCCATGCAAGCACATGCAACTGAGCTCAGGGTGTTCGCAATCAATAACGATAGTAACATGCATGCAGGATTAGAACTAAGTACAGGAAAGCACAGGGCACACTACAGCATGCAAAAGTTCGCTCATTCCCATTTGAAGGGGAGCTCCAAAATGAAACAGTCCCAAAGAAATTAAAAGGTCACACCTGCACCTAGCTTCATTGCACGTTGCATATTGTTAATTCTTGTTCACTAATTATGCAGTGCTATAAACTCATGTATGTACTCACATGGCCTGCTCCTATTGCATCAGCTAGAAATGGGTAGCGAGCCAGGAGCATAGTTACAACTTTCGAATAGAATCTCCTACTGGGAGTTCTAGAATAAAATATGCCAACAAGGAATGGAAGGAATGTGATTTGTTGTGAACACACTGATACCCAAACTTAAAACACACAACAATAAGGAAAAGAAAAAGGAAGAAAGAGAAGTTGAAAATCTACAAATGAGCTAAGAACGAGCTGCATGGTGGTCACGTAAAAATAAGGTGGGGTTTCGTCTGCACATTAATGACATGGTAAAGCAACCTTCTCCTAGCGCCAGTTGACTACAAAGTAAAGAGTACTGCATAGCAGCACTTCAGCAAGACATTTATGAAAGGGATGCAACATCTAAAAGCCATGGAAAATGTATGGGAAAGCACATTAGTGAACTCCACCTTCATGCAACGTAGAAGAAGTACCTATTTTCCACACCCCAGGTAAGAGAAGGAGCCAAGCAGTACAGAGTGAAGCCCGATTCTAGTGAACCAACGCAGAAGGGATCGGTTTTGTTCGAGGAAAACATTTTTGCGCTTTGAAGGGCAGAGTCTGTTCACGGGCACTTAACTCGCGGGGATGGGGTCCAAGCAGTTTTTTGTACATAGTGAATTGACCGTTTTGCATGAACTTAAGTTCGCCTATTGCCCGGGAAATGCAAAAAACAGTTCCACACGAAAATAGCCATTTATACAGTAATGAATGCATCAGGAACGGTTATGACAATTTAGCTCAATTTAATGACTCAATTTATGACGAACTTCGGATGTAACGAACAGGTTGCATGTGACCTCCAAATTCGTTATAATTGGGATTCACTGTACAAGGGAAAGCAAGCATTAATTAGAGGCACTATGCTGGAAAACAACATGGCAATATGCAGGAGGGATGTTGCACAAACATTTTCTGCAAAAATGGGTGGCATCACTAGGTGGGTGCTAAACTAGGTGCACACCAGGGGTGCCAAACATCGGGCTGCATGCTGTCCCTGAGCACGACCTGCGGGATTTTGATCTTTGGGTATGTGTGTGACATACTACATGACTAAGGCAATAAGGTGACTCCTGAGGATATCCTGCACATTGGCATTTCATGTCACCAAGCAATGGCTTACATTTTAAGGAAGCCGTGTGGTGAGCTTTCATCGCACATTAAAGAACACTCAGGTGGGCAAAAGCAATCCACAGATCGACCGCTGTGGCGTCGCTCATGATCTCCGTTGTCTCGTGACATAAACCCCCAATTATTAAAATTATAATTACATTTTATGGAAGACGAATGCATCAAAAGCCCTTCAGGATCCATCTTGTGTGTATATGTGCAAAAGATCAAACAAAATAATACGGTGGATTCTCCAACACCAGATCAGTTGAAAGTTATGCTTAACTCATACACACCATAATGGACCAGGTATATTTACTCTGTTGTAATGTGCACTCAATAAGCCGAACTTGCACTTAACCTGAACAAACACTGCTGGATACTGGGTGTGATTGAGTTATTGAGAGTTTACTGTACTGGTTGCAAATGCCACTTAGGACAGCACAGGAACAACTTTAAATTGCAAAAAAATTCAATTTCCTTCGACTGGCCTCTAAAAATTTTGCAAGTAGTCGGTCCCATGCTTTCTGCGCACAGAAACAAAAAGTTATTTCATGAATTTGTCTAAGTGAACTGTAAACAATTCCCACATGGAAGTAACTGAAAAAATTAGCAGGAAAACTGTCTTCAGCAAACAACCCCGCAGAAAGTGTTAAGGATAAATTTGGGCAGATCTGCGACATACTCTCTCTCTCTGTTATAGAAATTCGTATACGAAGAGGGGTGTCAAGTCCTGTAGATCACATAAACAAAATACAGAGACTGACACTGAAGATTTTTGTTTAAGTTTAATTTGTACAAGCTTTCGTGTGGAGGTCCACGCTTCCTCAGGTACCCGAGGAAGCGTGGACCTCCACGCGAAAGCTTGTACAAATTAAACTTCAAAAATCGTCAGTGTCTGTCTCTGTATTTTGTTTATGTTATAGAAATTGTACAATTGAAAAAGTCAACACACAGCTCGGTCTTCGCAGTGCTTTTAATAACTCTGTTTTTGTTGTGAGGACACTGCTTTTACGAAATACCCGGCGTCTTTAGCCGCCACAGAGCACTTCACTAAGGCAGCGATAAAAGAAAACTGGATGCTATTTTTATGCTACTTGAGTACGAATCAGGTGTTACCAATTATGTAGCACCGGTTTCATACTCAGGTAGCAGAAAAATAGGTATAATTTTCCTTTTATCGGTCTCCTTATGTCACTCTGCGGTTGCAAAAAAAAAAAAAAGAAAACACCAGGTATATTTTGCATGGTGTTTCCCGCAGGGTTGCTTTGTTAATCGAGCAGGGTTTCAAGGCACGTTTCTCCTCCATTAGAGGAACCACACTAACAACTTTTGTGGCCGTCATATGCCAATTTCCTGGCATATTATCTGTTCCTGTTTCGAGCAAAGGGAGGAGTACTGTGGCACTCCATGATGTACCGTAACAGCAAATGCAGCCCGCAATTCAATTCGAGTTTGAGACCCTTGGTGCAGACCATTACATCTGGCACATACCATGTTGTGCGCATCGTACGTATTTCTACTTACATGCTGCACTTTATCATAGACTGGAAGAGGATGTTAATAATTTTCTTGTGCAGTGACGACGTCACAGGTGCGTCAGCCCTCAACAGTGTATGAATTGTTCCGAAGTCTGGGAAGAGATAGTCTCTCCCGTGATGATCGCTGCCATCGTTCCTGTACAATAGTAATGCAAGCAAATGAAGCAGCAAGGGGAATGGAATTCATTTGCATGGCTCTCACAAGCTGTTATACTGACGAGCAAGTGACCGTTGTGCAAATGTTTTCTGAAAGCCAGTGCCCGTGCTTTGCAAATAACATGTTACTCACATCTCCGTCAGACAGATGGTTTCTACTGAGCCACTAGGATGAGCTTGAGGTGTGGATTGCTCGGGCAAGGAAGATATAGGAACTTCGGCACGGCTCTGAAGCCAACAGCATCAATATGTTAGTCATGCATGCTAGAATGTGACCAAAATTCTGTGCTAAAGTCGTGCACTAATGAGAGCACTCCACTGACGAAAACCAGTGGTACGATACTAGGCTGCTGAGGAGGCCTGTGCAAATGTGTGAGAAACACAGCAGGTGCGGGAACATCTCAGCTCCACGCCAAAGTTTGCCCAGGGTCCACAACAACGCGAGATGCTAACATGAAGGACAGGTCCTCACATTCATCTTAGGAACTTGCATAGCAGCAAATCTAGGCACAGTTTTGTGTGGGTGCAAGACAGACAGATGTGTACTGTGATTGTCGAGCTATTTTTCTTCTGTTCTGTCTAAAATCACAAAGGACAACTCAGCCCAACACTATGGCCATCAACAGTCCTGTCCTGGGACCCCTGAAAAGCATTGGGTTCACCAGCCTGTGCTTACTTTGCTTATTTGGATACCTGACACTGCTACAAGCTTAACAGGAAGTGCTTTAGCATTGGACTTCCGGGTCAACAACCAGACCTACATTACTGGGGGTATGTTACAACTTAAAGGGATTGTTTGCTCCCCAAGCCCCATTTCGGATATTTTTCTGCAATGTCTTCATGTCAGCATGACAAACGATGTGACAGCTCTAATTTTCACTTACTTTGACGTTACAATTACAATACTGTCGCTTTTAGATGGATTGCTTTGAAACTCCTGCGTTAGAGAACTGCTCCCACGTGATTCTGACCATTTGTGGGCGCCTCAGAAGTGTCCAGTGTTCCACCATTACAAGTAAGACTGGCGGCCATCGTTATCAGGGGATGCATGACTGAAGGGCATGTCATGTGCACAGATAAAGCAATTCTGTCGGTGCTCCTCCCCAATGCCTGGCTACTCTGTCTCCAGCAACATAAACTTGCATGCGCCTTTGCAAACACTGAATTTCAATCAAAAGGAATGGAAGGGGATCTCTTTAGGAACGAATGAGCTTGCAAAGCGTGCTTTTTATGTACACGCAGATGAGTGAACCATCCCTTTAATCTACATTATTTGTAACGAAGTGGCAAATCAACCGTGACCTGGAGAGGTAATTTCTCTTGTATTCTCCCAAGTGAACGTACCACTGCATCGGTGTTGCCATTTGGGTGTAGTGCGCGGTTCTTCGTCCCGACGTCGGGTCTCGCGACTTCTTGCACAGGCCGACAATATTCAGCCCGTGCAGTGCTCTAGGATGCCCTGTGCTCGAATAACGGTAGTGGTTTCTTAATGTATGTATGTGACTTCATTGCTTTCTGAGAAAAAAATAGCTGCATTAGCTCTCCTTTCGCAGTGATTACTAGTTCCTTGCACGTGAGAATGTTACGTTCAGTTCTCAAAAAGCTTGCATGTATCATTGGTGTCCTGAACATGAACGAGTAGGATTTGTTTGACAGCTTGCATGCTTAGGTTAATCATGCAGCTGAGGGTCAAGTGGGGTGGCCCAATATGACCTGAAAACAATGCAAAGAAACACGAGATTCGTAATAAATTACTGACAACAGCCACTTAACCTCCCACAGAAAAAACCAAGCAAGAGATGGTTGTGAGCAATCTTCCAGATCCTGGAAGAGCAGCCACTGCGTAGTTTAGGTCACAGACAACGGAGCCAACCAGACCCAACTAAACATGCCAAATTACCAAGCCTGAACGAATTATTACGTAATTGCCTGACCACATTTCATTAATACATTACGACCCCTAAGCGAGCTGCCAGTATTTATTCCAGAAAAGGTGTGTGTGTGTGTGTGAGGGGGGGGGGGGGGGGGGTAGCGGGTTGTAATTTCAGTCCAAAGGTCCTTCCAACTACAGCACTGCACGGGCCGAATTTTTAGGTCTGAGCCCGGCTCTTCTGGCCCCGACAACTTTCAACACTGCGGCGCCATCCGGAGCCTGCAACACGTTCTTTTTGCCCTGGGATACCGAATGTTAAGCTACAGAATGATTTTTTTCATTTCTGGGCCCTGGGCCCGGCCCCGCAGAGTTAAGCCCAGACCCGGCCCGCTTAAAAATCCCTGGGCAGTACTCTACTTACAGATGCAATAATTTTCAATGTCATAGGGGCGACGCCCTCCACACTTCGCAGCGCCCATGTTCCAAACCAAACATGGTCGGCGCCAAAATAGTGGTCTAGGTTTAGGGACGCCGTGGTGTACACAGAAAAAAAAAAAAAACACTCGCTCCATTCCCTGTCCCAAATGCACTACCAAAGGTTCAGTTTCGTAGGGTGGTTCGAGCCCACTGAGCCAAGGTGATCCCATCTTTTTCATGTGCGACCAGCACCCGCCCTGCCAGCGTCTCGCTCTGGGTTCTGTGAGACTGGTTCATTGTACTCAAAGGTGTAGGAAAGTATAAGCGGAGAGAACACAGTCGTTACTCTCAGGTTACGAGTCAACCCGGCGAGACCTTTGCGCGTCTGCCAGCAATTACAACCCGTGACAAGCACAGGAGCGGAAAGTATCCGTGACGCCACTCTTTCGACAACAAGGCAGCGTGCGGTTGAACGTGAATGCCTCACGGTCCTCACTGCAGAAACAATGAACGGGCGTACACTACCTCATCTTCAAGCTGAGCTGATGTTGCGCGCACCGCGCGAATAGTCGACATATGCAATATCTCGTCACCGTCGTCCAGGTCCACGAAATCATTGAAGTCCTTGTCCAGTACCTGAAAGAACACAGTACATAAGACACTACAATGGGCTCGCAATAAAATATTGTGAACAGAAACAACGTACCTGAAACCTGTCATCCATTTTGACATGAGGCGCCAAAACGCTGGACGCCATGATGGCACGCTTAAGTGCAGAAACTGTTCCCTCGTCCAGATGACATTTGCGCCTGATCTCGGCGTGAGGGACGACTAACAAGCAGACTACCGCTGCCATTTCGACGTAGGACGCCTTCAGGTACAAAGAGCAAAAGCAAACAAAATCTACAGACGAAGCACCTACGGAGTTGCAACCGCCATTTGCATGATGTTGTATTGGATCGCATTGGATTGTCTTAGAACGGATTGTCTAAGCAATAGAAATGTCAGTTACCCTAAGTTACCCGATCTTAAAGCCCCCTGCCCTGGGCCTGACATCCTTGCAATTATATTTCGAGAAAATTGTTTATCGTTAGCGTTGTGAAACAATTCTTTGTAGTTGGCTTTTGTTCAATCAATCATCATCATCGGTTCCGGTTTTCGCTGCTGCCAGAAAGTCGGCTTCCATCGGTACATCAGCCCAAAGAAAAGAACTACTTGACGACTTGACGCTGGATATGCTCAATTTTCGACGCTTCAGGAGTCATTTTGATGTCCTAACTCATGCTCACACAGTCAGGATAAACGTCAGCGTTGCAACACTGTAAACTACAAATTTCGACTGAGCATCTCCGTGATGGCTTTGCAACGGCGTCGCAACTCCAGACTCAACAGCTAGATCTTGCTCGGCTGTGTGTACGCGTGGTATCGCCGGTGGAAGCTGTTCAGTGTAAGTAGAATAACAAGGCGCTGTTAACAAAAGTTGTTCTGACTTGACAAACTTGTGTTTGCACTCGTATTCACAAATCTTGGACGGCGCAGTTCAAGTATTGAATTGTGCAGCTGACGTATGGTATTAATAAAGTGCAATGCATACACCGTGGTTTTACGAGAGCCCTTTTATTTGCTGGTAGTGAGTACCCTAAACTGCCCCACCTATTTCCAATGCCATGTGGGCAAGCAGCGCAGCCACATTAAACCTTGCTTTGATTTCGAGAAGACGGTTCATGGGTTTAAATAAGATAGACGATTTAATAATAATAATAATTGGAGGTTTACGTCGCGAGACAACTGAGATCATGAGCGACGCCACAGCGGTCGGTCTGTGGATTGCTTTTTGCCCACCTGAGGGTTCTTTAACGTGCTCATCATGAAAGCTCATCACACGGCACCCCGTATTTAACGTCCCTCGCGGAAGACGGCGTGTCTAAGCAACTTGTACCCTGCCACCAAGTTGCTGGCGTCCTCGGCCGGGTTCGAACCCGCGATCTCGGGATCAGAAGGCGAACACGTTACCGACTGAGCCACCGAGGCCGGTGATAGACGATTTGTGGAGTGGTATTAATGCACTAGCTATCCGAAAGCAATACTTTATGAGCACTACAGCACTACCTTATCATAGACTGAATTCTTGAAATTGTTTTACAGATGCCAGGGGTCCGTCATTTTTGTTGCCCGAGGTGCCAATGGAGGGAATTTACGTTGAAATCTCTGTTCCGTCATCTGCATGTGGCCCATGGCAGCGAGTGCAATTGGACCTGCGGACTGAGCGGGTGCATGCGGTCTTTTCCACGTTTTCCTTCTTATCGAAAACATGTGTTCCACAAACACAGTGAGCTCCTTCAGGGAGAAGCAAGCAACACGCCCACTGATCTTGAAGATGCCCATAACCAGTCTTCCACCCAAAGTGATCTGAGTGTGCCTCACGGTGCTGGTACATCATCCGACGTGATAGCTGAAGACAGCCTTGGAATTTCCGAAAGTGAGGAGGATGCAACTACAGAGGAGCCAGATTACCTGAGGCAGCTTGCTATGTTACTTCTGAAATGGAAGGAAGGCAAGCGACTACCGGAAACAACCCTCAACGAAATTGCCGGTGACGTAATATGCTACATTCAGGGCATTGCTGATCGTGTATCAGAATCTGGGCAGCAGGTGGAACTTCTGTCTAGGATCAGGGACCAGATCGAAGTATTGACAACACATAATGGCAGAGATGACTACTGGAGATCTCACCTGCCATTTGTGGAACCTGTGTCCATTACATTGGGAACCAATGAACATGGGAAACGCTGCATATTTCACTATGTCCCCATATGCGAAGTGCTAAAAAAATTGCTTGATGTTCCGGAGGTGTACAGCAGCTTCTGGTACTCGGAAACAGAGGACGGCTACCTGTCAACACCCTTCGATGGAACAGCATTCCAGCAGCATTCATTCTTCAAGGGGGACCGGAAAAAGATATGTGTTCAGTTATATGCTGACGAGTTCGAAGTCTGCGATCCGTTGGGGAGTAAGAGAGGCAAGCACAAGCTACTGGGTGTGTACTTCTCCGTCCTCAATGTTCCCCAGCGATCAACGCTTTCACAGATCCACCTTGTGCTGCTGGTCAAAGACAAGGATGCGTCAGCATATGGCCTTCAGAAGGTTTTCCAACCTCTCATGCAAGATATCCTCAAACTGGAAGAGGAGGGGATTGTTGTAAATGGAGAAATTCACAAGGGAACTATTTTCGTGGTGACTGGAGATAACCTTTCAAGCCATCGCATTGGTGGATTCAAGTGTAGCTTTAGTGGTGGCAGGATTTGCCGTTTTTGCTTGGCACTGCGGAACGAGATCAGCCACAAACACTTGGAAAGTGACTTTGTTATTCGATCACCCGAAGGGCATCTTCATCACCTGCAAATGCTGAAGAACGGAATCCCTACCTTGTCCCTATATGGTGTACGTGAGTCGTGCCCGTTGAGCACGAGTGGCTTTCAGCCCACCGAACATTTTCCACCCGATGTCATGCATGACGTTTTAGAGGGTGTTATTCCGTTTGTGATGAAGCATATCATTGGTCACCTGATATCGAACAAGTTCTTCTCCCTCGACCACCTCAACCAGCGCATTGTAACATATGGCTATGGCATGTGTGACTCAAAAAATAAGCCTGAGAAGTTGTCACAGGAGTTCCTAAAAGGCAAAGGTTCGATGAAGGGAAGTGCGTCCCAGATACTTTGCTTTTTTAGGCACTTCACGTTGTATGTTGGTGACTCCATTCCCTCGGGAAACAGTGCCTGGGAACTCTACCTTCTCCTGCGAGAGATTGTGGACTTGGTTATGAGCCGGAAGCTGCCGACCCACTACGTCCCGTACTTACACCGGCTTATCCATTTTTTCTGCATAGACTTTCAAAACCTGTTCCCACAAACTGCTGTTCCCTGCAAACTGCATTTCTTGGTCCACTATCCATCCCTTACCTACAAGTACGGTCCCCTTGTTAACCTTTGGGCCATGCGTTTCGAGGGGAAACACCAGTATTTTAAAGATATGGCACGCAAGCTACACAGTTTCAAGAATGTCACGCGTACTTTAGCATACAGGCACCAGTACCTTCAGGCGTACATCTTGTCAGAAGCATTCAAGACTGACTCTCTTTCTGTTGCTGGAAGCCGACCAGTGGTACCCGAGCACGTTGCAGAGGTAGTGAGGTCTTACATTGAGCTCAGGAGCACTGAGGTGCCAAACATTTCCATTCTGAATTCAGTGAAGCTTGGAGGGATGCTCTTTGTTCCTGGTGCACCGCTGCTTTACAGAGTCAATGGCGATGATCTCCCAGACTTCATTCAGGTGTGCAATATCTACTCCATTAACAAGGAGATAATTTTTGAGGTCCGTGAACTCCTTACTGTAGAGTTTGATAGGCACTATCACGTTTATGTGGTCTGCTTAACAGACAATTGCTTTGTCGTAACTGACATTTCAGGCCTTAAAACTGATGTGTTATGCCTTGCACAAAAGGGTGACAAATACATAGTCAGTGCTCGCAGTGCTCTGCTGTAGAGGAAGGAGAGCAAATATCAAACGTCATTTGACATGCACATATGTGATGCCGTGCTGCTCTTTACTTCCTTCTCATGCTCTTTTCCCCTTTATGATATATTTTGTTGTGAAAACACAATTCTGATGTATAGTCACACGCGTTCACATGTGTTTGAACTGTTTCCTTTGACGGTGCCTGCAGCATTGTGCACACTTGCTCAAGGCACATTGGCTTCCTTTCCTTCCTGTTACTCTGTGCTCAAGCCAATTATTGAGATGGTCAGCATATTTTACAACAAATGTATATATATGTATGTATATATAATATATAAATATAATGTGTATTAGAAAGCATTCAGTATATATTAACCACTCTGAACTGATGGCTGTCTGTCGGCAGACTTCAGTGAACAATTCAAACAGCCAAATGGTGTAAGTGCCTTTGAAATGTCGCATGGGATCACACTGACACAATATTTCTTCCCTAACTTAACTCGCTTTCGAAAACACCCTTTCTGACATGCTTTCGGTTAAAATGGTGTAACAGGGGGCAACAGGGTGTGCAGAAGGGTGTAAATCACTTCAGCACCTTTTTTGATCCCAGCATCTGGAGTTAAAAAGGGTGCTGTTTTAAAAACTCTTTTTTAAACTCTGCCTGTTACACTCTTCATCATGGTCACTGGAGTAAAAAAAGGAGTATATCACTTAAAACACCCTTTTTGTGTAGAAAAGGGTGTTTTTGGATTTACTGTGTAGGGCTGGCTCCAGACGCTCCTGGAGTGTCACGAAATAGGTCTGTAACAGTCAGACGAAGAGGTCTTGACCAATAGGTCTTTAACAGTCCCAACCATGCGTTCTATCTCGCCATTTAATTGACGATACCGGGGACTGTGTGTGTAGTTGGAAGTTTAGTGGCGCGAGGGCAAGGTACCGGGGACTGCTGGTAACATGTTTGAGTCCATATACAGATGCAAATCGACGAAATTCATTCGACGCAAACTGAGGTTCGTTGTCACTTTGGATTTCCTCGGGAATGCCGTAACGAGCTTAGCCACTTTTACACGCCTTGATCACTGAAGTAGACGTAACATTCCTAAGCAATAACACTTCGAGAAACCGGTCAACTAGAACAAGCCGATTCGCAAGTTTCCAAGGCCTGTCTGATGTCGGAGTAGATATACACGGTTCTTTGGGAAGCACTCTTGTTGAAGCACGCACTTCGCAGTTAGATACATTAGTCTGGATATGTTTCTTCACGCCCTGCCACCAAACTGCATCTCTAGCTCTCGATGTGCATCTTGTAATGGCCTGATGACCCTCGTGTATTAAGCTCAACATAGTAGTATATGATCAGCTCAACTAGCCCACAACTCACACAGTGGACGCCATTAATTAGCAATTGGAACAATTTGGGACCCCCTACAGTCATTAGAATCATTCAGTGTGTCATCACACTAATTGGGGAGCATCTAAAACGTGTCCAGACCACTGTGTGAGTTGTGGGCTACTTGAGCTGATAAAAAATAAAAAATAGGTAGAAAATAAAATAAAAAGATAGAAATAGATCAGAGAGAAGGAATTTAGTTGAAGATCAACGACGCCATCTTGAAGAAAGCGGTCCGGAACCGCCACTGACCATCGCTGGCCGACGGAGCACAGAGGCAGGTTTGAAAGCATCTTCAGCTGCGACCACCAGTTCCGGACATCCTGTGACGGCAGCTGTAACGTCATCATGGCATGCCTGGGCAGGTTAGGACAGCTCTGGACATGCAAGGAGAAAAACACTCATAATACGGAGGCTGTGAAAGCAAGAGTAAATATGCTAACCATCAATAGCTAACAACAAAAAGAATCAGGCACAGAAGCAAAGCAGCCCACCACAACAGCAGTCACGGGGAGCGCAGACCGATTAGACTGCTCCATCCGACAGCCAGGCACAGAACTGAATCGTAATGCTTTTTTCTCCTCTATAAAGTCACGAATCAGCAGCCCCCCTAGGGGTTACTTTTTCAACTAATTTCATGGCAAAATTATTAAGAATCACGCCAGCACTACTCTCGTTCCCAAGGCAGAAGAAGATAGAAAATGGCGGGGATGCCCGGACAACAGCAACCAGCGCCCGACGTGCACGGGCATGAAAATCATAAAAAAGGGGGGACAAAGTTATCACATGCGAAAGAATTAGTTACACAACAACTGAGCCCACCACAACAGGAGTCACGGGGAGCGCAAAACGATGCGACTGCTCCATCCGACAGCCAGGCACAGAACTTACTCATAATGCTTTTTTCTCTTCTATAAAGTTACGTATCAGCAGCCCCCCTAGCGGTTACTTTCTCAACTAATTTCATGGCAAAATTATTAAGAATCACGACAGCGCTACTCTCGTTCCCAAGGCAGCTTTTGCGGAAGATAGAAAATGGCGGGGATGCCCTTACAGGTACAACAGCAACCAGCGGCCGACATGCACGGGCATGAAAATCGTCAAAAAGGGGCAAAGTTATTACGTGCGAAAGAATTGGTTACACAACAACTCATCCCACCAACACGGCAGTCACAGGAGTGCAGAACGATACGTCCTTTCTATGGCCTTTGTCGCTTTTGCGCCAAAAAAAAACCCAATCAATCTATCGTATCGTCCTTTCTATCCGAGAGCCAGGCACAGAACTGAATTGTAATGCTTTTTACTCCTGTATAAAGTCATGCATCTGTCCCTCTTGTGGTTACTTTCTGAACTAATTTAATCGCAAAATTATCAAGAATTGTTCTAGCACTATTCCCATTCAGGGCTACACTAGCGTCATCGTCAAGGCAAGAATGATCAACAAGAATTTTTCTTGTCAGAAAAGAAAAAATACAAAGCGTCAACAGAGGAAAGCATGCAGGTTGGGGCATGTCAGGAGCCCTGTTACACGAGGAAAAATCGCACGAGCGCTGGGCAACAGAGGAAAGCAAATTCTTGAACAGAGTGAAAAAGACACTCACCATCGTCGGACATGTACACTGCATTCCTTCATTGTAAATCCGCTCGTCACAAAATCCACCATTCACCAGTGATGAACCACACATCTGCACCCCATAGGAGGCAAACGGAACCCCACCGAAGCTACGCTCTTCCACTAACGACCAACGCAATTGCTAGGAACAGAATTAATGCGTCCACACCCGCCAGTGCCCAAGAGAGAAGTGATTCCTTGCGCCCTGTGCAGACCTTCCTCATTAGTCGTGACATCATCTTATTGTCTCAGGGCTACACTGTTTTTTTCCACTAATGTCCAACCCATCTCCTCTGGACAAGGTCCACCTGAAACAATAGAGTCGCGGTATGACCCAAGCATGCACCTGCGTGGCTCAAGGACGCGTACGCTCTAGACAGGGGATCTGTTATTTATTGAATCACTATCCCAAGATTATTTCCTTTATTCTACTATAACGATACGTCCGCATTTACGTCCGTTTTTAGAGCGTTTAGCGAGGTGGAGAACACGAATAATCAAAATGTGCCGGAAATCGAAAAATCAAGCTGAAAACGTCTTAGATCATGAAAACAGTGCTAAATAGCGTTTTTAGAGCGTTTGGCGACGTTTAAAATGGAAATAATCAAGCCTAGGAAACTATTGCAGAAAAACGCCATGCATGAAAACTCATTGTAGGAATTAAAGGAACTGTAAAGTGAAATTTGACCCCTCTGTTTCTGTGTGGGACCTGGTAGTGTTTGCCTGTGTGATGCCTCACATAGAGCCTAAGCACTCAAAACGGGTTAATTATTACACAACATAAATTAGAAAAATTAAATCGGACGGTAGGTTGCGCCCGGTAATAGCTAAAAAAGTCATGATGGGTGTACTCCTGTCACGTGATACCTAAGTAATACACAATGAACTTATGATGTTATAATGAAATCACAAGAATTACTGAGACAATTCTACAAAATATCGAAGAAACAGTATACACTATACAGCGGTCAGCGCCCTCTGTCTGCTCTCCTCCCAACCATATTGCATGGCGACGGCGTTTATTGTGGTCTTGCGAGGTTTGTGTACGCAAAAAAGTTCATTTTCTGCCAAAATTGAACAAAGCTTTACCTGACAGCGATGCCAGGTATCTACTGCAATGTTCGGGGATACACCACGTGTGCTCTTTCGACAAGGGACGTTGTGTACCACAAGATTCGAATGGAAAATGTACGGAAAAGAAAGTTGTTGCGAGCGCTTGGTCAAGACATTCGTGAGCCACCCTGTATTTGCTCAACCCATTTCTCTGACGAGTTGTACGAAATAGTAGCAGCGGACGGTCGAAAACTTCTCACACGGATGGCAGTCCCGACACCAGTGTTTCAACATGTGACGTCTGACGATGCGAACATCAGTGCAGACGAGGTATGTATTTACTGATACACAGGAATAATATATATAGGTGGTTCATTTGAAATTAAAATTGTTTTTTGTGATGCCTACGCTGCGTAATGTTCCAAACGCAATATGCCCCTTCCCCTGGGGAGCCCTGAGCTCTCGCAGGAGAATATAAGTGTCAAATAAATTATGCGCTATAGATACTGACCGCATTCTTCATCCATATCAGCGACACAGGCTTCCATCGTGACTGGCAAGAATGTGAAACTCAGAAGTAAAAGCGTGTCAACGCATGATTTACCATCAACACCTCTCAACCTTCATCCAGTGATGAATTCAACACCTATTGTCCATACACACTCATGCTCACAGGTGGTTGAAGCTCTTGTTTTGTTTAACATTTTAACTTCTGCATGCCTTGCAGGAGCATGATATGACAATATCTGCACCAGTGGTGGAACCAGCTGTTGAGTCATTCTGGAGATCTGAAGACAACAGTTTTGAATGGCCTGCTGATACAAGTTTGCAGATACCAAAAGCTCTTCTACTTTGCAGTGTTGCGCCCTCTGCTTCACTAGACCAAAAGAAGTACATCAAATGTGCATCATATTCAGAACTTCCGGTTCATCTCACAAAGTGGCCAGAGATGTTCGCGTCATGCTTCTCGCCACAAAAGCAGAGTGCCCAAGTGAACACAATTTATCTTGGAAACGTCGGCCAGAAGTGAACAAGATGGCTGCAGGGAACATCCTGCTGTCCTGCACAATCCTTTTCAGTGGGGACCAGTGCAGCCAAGGTGTGAATTCATAGCGCCTGATATTTTCACTGATTCAAATGACACCTTGTAGTATTTGCTGTTGACCAGGTTCTGTGGTTACTCGAGCTGATTAATATTAAAGTCATCTCAACAGACGTCACCTACGACACCTACCAGAAAGGTCGCAGGCTCCCTTTCGCGACACAGGTAGGATTATCAGAACTCACGGTCATGAGTGACTGAAACATCCAAATAATCTTACTGAAACAGAAGCTTTCGAATAGAGTCTGTCCTGCATTAGGCATGATACAGACAGACATGGTACAGATATTTATACTGATGTACATTATAGAAAGGGAACAAAGAAGGCAGTGGAGGAGGAAAACCAAATTCTTGTTAGAAAGTATTGAGGGCACGAAAAAATAATACAAAACAAGGCACACAGGCTTTTGCGTAGTTAAATTTTCTGTTACAATAATTCTATCTGCAACAATGACATAAAAGGTACATGTAGTAAAAGGTAAAAAGAACAAGCTTGTACAATTGCAAATGCCATGCAAATGCCACGCTCGGGAATGCTTAGTGGCCATGTAGTCTACAAGACGACCTTGTAACAGAGGGCTAAGATACCGACGGGTTAAGAAAAGGCTTGAATCTGCGGTCAAGTTCCATGCACGTGCTGAGCTAAACCCGTGGATGCAGCGTACTTGTGACCACCTTTACAGGTGTAGCTCCAATTCTGAGGGAAATGCAGAGCTTCTACTTAGCAGCACGAGCTTACGTATACAAATCAGCTGTCATTCAGGAAACAATGTATGCAAGCTTCGAGATAATGTGTCTAGGTTTGCCCTGGCACGCTTTCAACAGCCATTACAGCCATGAGGGGCCATGTTTCGATATAAAGAGCATAGGGAAGACACTTAGCCATGATCATATCTTATCTTCGCAGAGGATGTAGATCACCTCCTGAGTGAAACACGAACAACTTGCAAAGATGTGAGCTACAGTGAAATAGTAGCGGTCTGCAAAAGACCTGAGCCCGCACCAATGGCTGCAGTTGGACTGGTATGAGGTAAAAATGGGAAATTTATAATAAGAAATTGAGAAAGTGTTGCAAAGATGGGTGTGCACAGGCACAGAAAAGGTCTAAAATTTTTGTCCACGATAGGGATGCATTTGAGGAGAAGCCAGTAGTAATAGGGCATGCCGAGACTACGGCCGGTCCACTCAGCAACCTGGACCCCTGCCCTGAGCCCTGCGCGTATTTTTCCCCGCGCGGCGCGTGTGCGGAGGGTTGTCCGCGCGCTTATAACATGCAGAGACATGCAAAGAAAGGTCATACACAAAAAGTACAAGTGAATATCTATTTATTAATACCAATTGTAATGCCAATCAAGTTGAGACATATTTATTAAAGCAAATTGTGCTGGGAATTGTGCCAATTGTGATGCGAATCAGGTGAATGAGAAAAACCCAGCCGAAAAACCTTCACGACCTGTAACAGAAGAAACACAATCCACATAATAAAGAATATATACATTTATTATTCTCTAAATATGTCTCTGAATATCTCCACAATAACACTTTTAATTAATTCTTTCATTTCAGATCCTGAAAGAAAACATAAAATTAACGTCGTCACATTGCTTACCACACGATAACTCACGTTGGACACAACACTGACCTGAAAAAGCAGTTATTTTTATTATATGAAACCACACCAATAATACATACAATGTCGTGGCGGCGGACTCCAGTAATCTGTAAGTGAATCTAAATTAATATCAACTTATACATTTCAATAATACATACATTGCAGTGGCGCACTCCAATGATCTGAAAGAGAATCTCATTTATTATTGTAATCGTGTCCTGTAACTTTTACTCACATTCGGGCGTTGGCTGTGGTACAGGCGTGTAAGCTGAAAACGTTATTATCAATTAATAATACACAACTACACAACAACTATACACATACACAACTACACAACAACTATATACACAACTATACACGCCTATATTCCAATAATACATACATATTGGCGGAGGTGACTCCGGAGCTGAAACAGGAAATCAAATTTAAACAGTTTCTCCATGTCCATTATAATTCCTTACCATTTTCAAAATATGTTGGGCTTGAGCTAAATACTGAAAAAGACAATAGTCATGGGAAAAAAGAACCACATTGCAAATCAAAAAACTTACTGCTCTCGTCGGACACTGGCGTGTAAGCTGAAAATATATTATCAAATAATAATAACTAAACGTGCACAACTGCATTCCAATAATACACACAATTTGGTGGCGGCGAGTCTGGAGCTGAAACAAGAAATAAAATTTTAACACCTTTTTCCCCCATATTCATTATAATTCCTTACCATTTTCAAAATATATCGGGCTTGAGCTAGATACTGAAAAAGACAACAGTCACGAGAAAAAAGAACTATGTTGCGAATCAAAAACTTACCGCTTTCGTTGGACATTTTTTTTGAACATGTATCAGTCAAGTGAGGAAGACGCTTTTAAACGTGCGCATCCTCATTATCATACAACCTCCTCTCCACTGTTTCCCATTTATTACCTTTCGGACGAGCCCACCTCCTCATTTTCCCATTCGTTCCCCAGACCAGGCCTCATTTTCCCATTCGTTCCCAAAATAATTATGCGGACGCTCTTTCGTCGCTGTTTCGGAAAGAAATGTGAAGAGGAGGAGGAGGAAGTTGAGTCTCCCGAAGACAAGAAATGGCGTCTGAAACAAGAAATTCATGAAGCAGAAGCTGAAGCTATCAGTCGCGTTTTGTCTCACGAATGTCTCCTCAGGGCCAAACGAGAGTCTGCGAAAAGTCAATTTGATGAAATCGATGCACTGGATGGTAATAAATCTAGTTTTCAATACATCTTATTATCAGTTTCAGTTCTACCTCTGCGACACAATGTCCGACGTAAGACCGTTTTCTTTCATCCACCCCGCACGAATTATTATATGTGGACCTTTCATGTCTAGTTCGTAACATCCTTACAAATCTATCAGTATTCAGTGTAGTCCCAGAACAAATATTTTATGTTAGAAAATATGATGCTAGTTGGCAGAATGAATTCACTAAAATTACATTTGGTAAAGAATTACCAATGACATGGGATGAGAACATACCAACACTGATTATAGTTGATGATCTTATGACTGAAAAGAATGTTATGCAAGATATGGTTCATCTCTATACGAGAGCGTCCCATCACAAGAATGCATCAATTATTTTTCTTTGTCAATACTTATTCCATAACGATGTAAACTACCGCACTCTATCCCACAACAGCACATATACAGGGTGTCCCAGAAAGCGTGTCATTGAATTATAGTAAAAAAACTACACCACCTAGAGTCATGCGGTCAATGGCATTTGTTCTTACTGGATTTTTGCCACCTCCTCATGTGAATGTCGTGTAACATAAGTTTAATTATGTAAACTTTTGCGAGCTTAAGTCGGAAATTTGCCTAGTAAAGGTCACTTTTTTACCCCACCAATGTGAGAAGCGTGTCTAATTTAGTCAAATTAATGATAATTGACAGGGATATTCAGGGGCTATCCCATCGGAAAAAATAGCCGAATATCATGCTCTACGGAAGTCGCACAGAATAGCGCACGATGAATTTTTCAGCGCAATCTTTGTCAGTCCGACGAAAGGAGGTTGGAAACCCAGCCCTCCCCGACATCGCAGAAAGAGATAAAACAGGCACGGCTTATCACGTCCGACTTTCGCTGGGATAATGCTTTCCCTCTCCCAATTTTAGGAACTGTTACTTTTTCTACTATCACTCTGTGGGCTGGCTTCAGAACCTCCTTTCGTCGCACTGAGAGCGATTGCGCTCAAAAAGCCATCGCGCGCTATGGTTCGGTGCTCCGAAAAGCATGATATTCGGCTATTTTTTCCGATGGGATAGCTCGTGAATAGCACTGTGAATTATCATGAATTTGAGTGAATTCGGCACGCTCTTCATATTGGTGGGGTAAAAAAGTGACCTTTACTTGGCAAATTTCCGAGTTCAGTTCGCAAATATTTACATAATTAAACTTGGAGTACATGACATTCACATTAGGAGGTGGCAAAAACCTAATAAGAACAAATGCTGTTGACCGCATGATTCTAGGAGGCGTAGTTTTTTTATTATAATTCAATGACACGTTTTCTGGGACACCCTGTATAATATTATTCAATAATTTAAGATCTCGTGGGCAACTCGAACTTCTAGGACGACAAATCTACAGGAAATCACGGTTACCATACTTTCTGAATGCATTCGAACAAGCAACAGCGAAACCATTTGGTTATCTAGTGATTGACCTACACCCACTTACCCAGTCTGATAAAAGATTGCAAACAGGTATAACCAAGCTCGAGTCGCAATTTGTTTTCATACCAAACTGAAAAGTCTACGTCACCATTTAACTTTCCTTAAAGGAGCTCTGAAAGCCGTCTAAAAAAATTTCCGTTCCGAACGCGTTGTGGAAGTAGGTAACTTAACTTGATGATTAACATATACGTCGAAAAGGGGAAAAAATAAAACACTGTCAAGGAGCCCGCGAAGAGGGAATCACACACGTAACATGAAAAACGGTTAGGAGCAACTAATATTTATTCG
The DNA here is from genome assembly GCF_037126465.1 of Ornithodoros turicata. Classification (NCBI taxonomy): domain Eukaryota; kingdom Metazoa; phylum Arthropoda; class Arachnida; order Ixodida; family Argasidae; genus Ornithodoros; species Ornithodoros turicata. Next base: position 40,255,566 of record NC_088203.1, read on the forward strand.
AACAAGAACTTTCGTGCAAGAGACTGCACTTCTTCAGGTTACACAACTAAGTGCGACACGAGTATATATACCAAGTGAACAGATACAATAAAACAGGTCTCCAGAACTAAGTAAACACAAAACACGAAAACTATTTTCCAGCGCCATCTTAACATTCTACACAGTGACGAAAAATTGAAAGAACTATTTCCTTCTGCCCCCATTGTTACATTCCGCAGGTCAAGGAATATCCGGAATATCCTTAGTTCTTTCCGTTTGCGCCGTACTACAACACCTGGTTCGGGTCCCTGCAACGGCACACGCTGCCAAATTTGTAATCTTATTTCTACCTGCACATCGGTCTCCAGTACCATAAACAACTACACCTTTCAAATTAAACAATCTTTGCACTGTAACTCCTTTAACATTTGTTATCTAATAACATGTATGAAATGCAATGTTCAGTACATTGGTGAAACCTCCAACACCATGCGTCAGAGGTTTTACGGTCATAAATCCGACATTGTCAATAATCGCCCCACTCCCGTTGCTATACATTTTAATCTTCCCGGGCACGACATGGATACACACCTGTTCATTGCAATTCTGGAATCTGGCTACACCACCGATTGCAAACGCAAAAATCGCGAGTCCTTCTTCATTTCTAAATTTTCTTCTTTAAAACCACGGGGACTAAACGTTCATGGCGGTCCTCTGCAGTTGTTCAACCCATCATCCAGCTAAGCTACTCCATTCACCTTCTGTTCTTAGCATTCTTAGCTCCATTTTCCCTTCAGCCCATAAGGTCACTCGTACCTTCCCACGCAGTTCAACAAAAGCTGTGTTCCCCTCGTACACGGCTAGACATCCACCTGTGCCCCCGTTTTTTCACCACCAAATCTTTTGAACCCCAATTCTCCGAATGTCTCATTTACCCGTACACCTTCTCTTTCCTGATTCTTATGTGACGGTTGCTCACGTGATGCATTGTATTACTGTCTGGTTGTTTTGTGTTTACTTAGTTCTGGAAACCTGTTTTATTGTATCTGTTCACTTGGTATATATACTCGTGTCGCACTTAGTTGTGTAACCTGAAGAAGTGCAGTCTCTTGCACGAAAGTTCTTGTTCGAATAAATATTAGTTGCTCCTAACCGTTTTTCATGTTACGTTGATGATTAACACGAAAATTTTCTTCGTACGCGATGTTTTTCGTAGAAAAAATGACACTTGAACACCGCCGCGCTCGCTCCCACTCGACTCGCTCCTCCGGGTCAAACGAGGAGGAGAATGTAAAAAACGTCATTGGTGACGTAATAAAAGTGGAAGGCGGCGACCGCGCTTCTATCCGTGTCAGTGATAACTGGTTTTCTTTTCTTTCTTTCCGTTTTCTTTCCCCCTGCTTTCTCCCTGTCAAGCCATGAATAAGGGAGGACCTCAATAGTCCTGGTCGTGAAACCCCCGTTCTTGAAATTCATGTTCTGGAAACAAGGAAAACCAGGGAAAATGTTGCTTCGTAAGATGATATGCCGCGATTAAGAACATAACATCACTATTTAACCACTCAAATTCTGGGGTTTTCGATATGTGTCCAAGCCGTCTTAGCGAACGAAAGGCACATTTTAGCAGTCATTTGGCTCAGCAGGGCGGCATGTTGGTTAGTTACTTGTGTGCTTGCAATATTATGGCTGGGTTAGTCACAGTTTGCAGTTGGCAGTTTCCCGCGCGCGACATGTGCATTTTATACTCACCTAAAATTTACGCTAGTCACATGTTGTTTCAGTGCGCGCTGACATGTCGGCGGACTCAAACTTAACCAGCGTTGTCAGTCACTAGATGGTGGATAAAACTGATGCACTATATGGTGACAAAACAAAAGGCGCCGAGCACGGATGAACTCATACTTGCGTGTCTGCGTCGTCCACATTTGTAGTCTGCGTCGGCCAATTCTCGTATAGCTCGATGATTGCTAAGTTGACCATAAATTGTGGTGGTCTTATGACACTGTTTGGCTGTGTTTGTGTGTAACTCGGGCAATGAATGTTCAACGGCTGATGCCATGACGTGCCGGCGAAGGCATATTGCGATAGATTTCACTGGATTGTATCTGACAACGTATGGGCAAGAACACTCCTCCAGCTGAATAAGGAATTAACTGAATGGCTAGCAAAGTTGCTACTCGAAGTGACGGTGATCATAGCGATGCAGCGATCATTTTGAGGCGTGAAATGAAGCAGCGCTTAGTGCTGCACTGTGTTTATACTTATTGCCGCCAACAACACAACAACAAACAGTCACCACGATAACAAACACACAAAACACAGACATGAACAGAACAGCGTTCAACTGGCACCTGAAGTTTACTTTCATAATCCACCTACTCCGGAAGGTCGCTTTAGGGAAAGCAAGGTCGAGCGGGGAGAGGTTGACCGATTTTTGGTTGACTTTGCCCGGGGAGTTCAATGAGGATGGCCTCCACAATCTCACGGCCTAACCTTGAATAGTGTATGTAGACCATAGCAGACGACGGTCCTCGGAACCAATCAGCCGCGCCACTTTTCCGACGTCAAAATGACGCAAGTGGCTCGACGGTTCGTTCCGGGCATTGCCACCGTTGCGCACGGTCGCAATTTTCAAAATCGAATTCTGCGATATTTGTGCACCTGTTGATAGAATTGCTTCGCATGGCACGTTTTAATAAGCATACGAACCGCTTGGTTAAAAAAAATGGTAGTGTTTAAAGTGCTTTCCGAGCTCCTTTAAAGTGCTTGCAACCTGCACTCCAAAAGAACGGGAAAACATATTGAAGGAGGCTCCTCCACACAGCATTGAAGCTCTTTCCGAAGTTTGCAAGAATATATTGAATGGTAATGTTAAACTGTCACCAACACTATACAAAGATTTAAAGAAATATAAAGCTACAATTCGATACATCGCATATAAAACATTGCACAAATCACCAAAGAAGCTACAAAAGTTTTTATATCGTCAACGAGCAGGTTTGGTCCCATTACTCCCACTATTACTGAGAGGTTTGACTAGTACATTAGGTGGTGTAGCAGGGCGGGCTCTAGCTAAGGTAGCCGGTGTTTGAAAATGGCAACAAAAATCGAGGTATTAAATCCAGTGGACACTATTTTGGAATCTAATGAAAGCGAAGACAAAAAGGTGAAACGTATGCTAACAGCTATGTACTACATCATAAAAAATCAATTGAAACTGGCAATAGAATCAGATCCGCCAATAAAAAAACCATTACAAATTGAGGAAAGTATTAGCAGAAAATTCAATTATGATGCTCTACCAAGATAATATAAATATTAAAAAAGTTAGACGCATAGTGTCAGCGATACCGAGGAGTTTGTCATGGAACGAAAAAGGAGAAATCATTCATAACAACAAAACCATTCACGGCTCTAGTATAATGGAATTGGTCATAAACGAGTGAGGCCCGCTTGGTTTCTAAACGTGTCAAAACTCCTACCATCACACAAAATCAGACAGAAAATAAAATCAAAGAAGAAAATGTTGTGGGAGACCTACAAGTCGCCGCAAAGAACAAAGTTGATTTCATCTTCGAACAAAGAATATTTCTCAGAAGAAGAATGAGTTACAGGTCACCTGACGGTGGGCTCGGAGGGGTCAAACGCTATCAAAAGGCACGGAAAATCACAAGGAAAGAAGCCCTACAAGAATTACAACACGACGACGTCTATACTCTCCACAAAGATGCAAGACGAAGATTTAAAGGAACTGTAAACTGTAAATTCTAACCCAGGGAAATCTTATGATCTTTTGAAAGTTTAGGAACTGCACATCTCAGTTCCGAAATATTTCTTTTGGAATCGCTGTTTTCTTTGAGTAATCGAATTTCAAAGATTGCATTCGAACGAAAGGCTGAGTACTCCCTCGCAACAACACTGGGTCGGCTCGTGTCGGCTAGCTAGCCTGTGGCTGCTTTCGGCTTAGTCATCCGCGTCCGGGTTTGCGGCAAAACCGAAAGTGTTTTGGGAGACGCGCCCTGCGATGTCCAGCTTACCAAACCTGAGTGCCCTCGAGCTTCGGATACTCGAACGGTCACGCCGGCAAAACTTCTGTTCGTATGACAGCACGCCGGAGAGTCAACACGACACGATGCCATCCGCGGAGTCGTCGACGGAGGACGGATTGCCTCCATCGCCGTCGCCTGACCGCGTTGGGAACAGTCTTTGGTTAGTTACATGTGCAATGAAACCGTTGAGAGGGTCACAGTGGAAAGTCGGTACTGCTTCTTCATGTTCAGGTGTACTTGCGGCAAATGTGTACCGATGCCGACAGCAGAGGAATGCCTTTGTTGCCGCGAAGTGAACGAGGCGGTACAGAAGTAACGCAGCGGTTGCATAACAAGAAATGAGTATTTTGAGATACTGTGCCTGGACACTGAGGTGTCTCCAGGTGTCCTACTGCTATGTGAGAGAAAGCGACGACTACGCCGTTATCCGGAACAGCGAAGTAAACAAGTGAGTTCATTCACGTGCGCGTTCAGTTTCTGTTATCAGAAACTTACATGTCATAATTTATACCTGCCTATGGAACATGCAGGAAGTTTAGGTACGTCTCCTACAGGCAGTTGACCAGGTGGCTCTGGGGACCGTTAGGAAAGCACTGCAGGAAGGTCCTCCCAGCATGTGCTGTACATGCCATAAGGGACAATTTTCCTTCCGAACTGTACAAAGGCTTTCGCCTTCCTGATGTGTGATGCAGTAGGTGTTCTCTGACAATGTGTATGTTCATTCCCTTTCACTGAGGTGAAACTTTCATTTTTCTTTCAGGTGTTTGTGGACAGTATTCAATGTGTGCACCGTAGACAGGTACACAGGATGGTTTGGTCGTGAAAACTGCAAAATCACAACACTATCCCTTTGACACAGAATACTGGGCCAGGCACATACCCTACTGTAGTAACCCAACAGCCACTACACAGTAAAATACAGTCTACAAACAACGAAGAATGTAAACATTGCTTTATTGAAAGAACACATGAACGATAACAGGAAACAGATACAAGATGTATATCAATTTGCTATAGTTTCACTTCCCACCGATCAGTAACAAATGAATGCATGATGTTTTCCTTTTCAGTACATAGATGTGTGCTACAAACGTGTCCTAGTCCATAAGCTCTACAGGAGTACCCATGTAAGTCCATGACTTCTTTATTAGTATAAGAAGAGCCTCAGGTTGGGACATGCCAGTGACATCAACATAGGCTTTTCTTCAGACGCATCCCTGTCATCATTGGCTCCACAAGCATGTAAGGAAAAATTGTACACCTCCTTTGCACATTTCCCCAGGGCGTCAGTCGTGACGTTGCCCACATACGTGAGGCCGACAACGGCAAGCCCTTTCACCATCACCACCACCACCACCACCGTAACCTCCTTTGTGCACATTCATCTTTGCAACCCTTTCTCTATTTCTAATTATAAATTTTTTATGGTTTCCTTAATAGCTGCCCAATTCCTATGTAGATTTGTACAGCTACAAAGGCAGAATAAATACGACTTTCAACAGCTGCATCTGCATATTACTTCTGCACTCATGAATGCCCTGCCAAAAAGAAAGAGAAGTATGTTAGGAAATGCACGTTTGCCATGTGACACACCTGTTCGCAGCCGTGTGGCCATGCCATAGGCCACGGACTTCATATAGGCTACTTATCCTTCGCTTTTGTCATCCTATCCCGTTGCATACAGTGTATGGCGTGGTTGTTGGCACACCATGCTGGAACCTGGCCACCAGAAAAATTGCCAAGGCAAATGTATCTCAGCTGTTCCAAGGACAGTAGCATCCTCAATCAGAGAGTTAGATATCGAGCAGTGCAAAGTAACCAGGATACCTCAAATGAAGAGCCTACAAGGATGGCCAAACACTCCCTGATGGCCAGTGTCACATCCCATCCTGTAAAACTTCCGTGATGGAGACTAGGTCTGCATGCAGGCTGAAATGACACAGGGCTTCATTACTGGTTCACATTTTATGGAGCTTTTGGGGCTATGAATACAGCGTAAAGCTTTCGGGAATTTTTTTCTAGGTTTGTGGAGCACAAAGAGAATAAACAAACATGTGCTCTGAATTTATGCAAATTTGAGTGGAAGGACTTCCAGTACGGTAAATTCAGGGAGAAATCAGGCTCAGTCACTCAAACTAACAAGTACTAACTAAACTAACAGGTTGTACCTGTTCGGTACAAACAACTGCATCTACATGTGACTGCATCTGCCGCCAAACAAATTACTTAACAAGGCATGTTAGAATGTACACATCCATATACAGTATGAGCCTACTGCACTGTGTGTGTAGTTATTGGTACTTCACTCTTATATTTGAAACGAAGGCAGGTCATTGTGGGCAATCAAGTATTTGCAAGTAGGCTTCATTTCACTGCTAAAGCTTGCGTCATGGGAGTGGTCAGCTGAAAGATCACACGAATGATATTGCTAGAGAACACGTACATGAAGTGATGAATGAACATTACCTCATTCTCATGGTTGGAGGGCTTTTTGTCTCACTCAGGCTAAGTTCCAGTTAGAGGCACATGCCACGGCAGCAGTCAGCTAAAAATAAAAAAATTATACTGCTACGAGAACCCATGAAGTGATGAAAGAACAGTACCTCATTCTCATGGATGGAGGGGCTTCTTGTCTCACTCAGGCTAAGTTCCAGTTAGAGGCACATGTCATGGCAGCAGTCAGCTAGAAAATCACAAAGTTATACTGCTACGAGAACCCATGAAGTGATGAAAAAACACTACCTCGTTCTCATGGATGGAGGGGCTTTTTTTCTCAATCAGGCTAAGTTCCAGTTAGAGGCACATGTCATGGCAGCAGTCAGCTAGAAAATCACAAAGTTATACTGCTACGAGAACCCATGAAGTGATGAGAGAACAGTACCTCATTCTCATGGATGGAGGGAGTAGTGCTAGAACTCTACATTGGGAGCTATGACGTAACTACATCGACACGCGACACTATACTTGGAGCTCTACAGACACTGGGAGCAGTACGTAGTTAGCACTGAGATACCTAGCTAGACGCTGGGAGCAATCACGTAATTCTAGCAACACGTTGCTCTACACTGGGAGCAGTGCGTAGTTAGCAATGACATACCTAGCCAGACGTTGTTAGCAGGACGCTGGGAGCATGCAGTACGTAGTTAGCACTGAGATACCCAGCCGGACGCTGGGAGCAATCACGTAATTCTAGCAACACGTTGCTCTACGCTGGGGTGGCGGGCACGGTAGCCACAGTACGTAGTTAGCAAATGACATAGCTAGCCGGACGTTATTAGCAGGACGCTGGGAGCTCTCCAGACGTTGCCTGGGAGCAGTGCGTATTTAGCAGTGACATAACTAGCCAGGCGCTGTTAGCAGTACGCTGAGAGCAAGATAGCCCAGACCAATCTCGCGCCGGCCCGGCTCATGCAAGTGATTGATAACCAAACATATGTCTAGTTTTTTATATTTTATTTTCATTGTAAGACGATTGCATGAAGCACAGCAGTTTGAAGCATGGACACGACATTTTGAATGGACATGGGGATGATCCTAGAAAAATTATGCTCAGGTGAGTAAATTATTTGAATTGTTCTACAAAGACACATACCCGTGGAAGACTACATGGTTGCCTGATGCACACAAACTCGAAGCATGGGCACAACAATTTGACGAAAAATGGACCTGGATGGTGATCCTAGAAAAAGTGTGTACGCTCCACTGAGTCGAGGGAGCTTTGCAAAGACCACACCTACCCTTAGGGGACTGCATGGATGTCTGAAGCATAACTGCACAGCAACTCAAAATCATGGACATGACTATTTGGACCGGAGGGATACTCCTAGAAAGTGCGCGTTCCAGTGGGTTGAAAAAACTTTTTGGAAAGGTCCTACAAAACACCTACTCATAGAGGACTACATGGATGCATGAAGCACAGCAACTCCGAGCAAGTCACAGACCTCAAAGATATGTCTTTCCTAGAAAGTGGAACCCTCTTTCAGTCATTTTTTCGAAAAAGCTTCCCAAATATATTATTCGATATATCATACTTCTCGTGCTATATATATAAGTGATTTTCTCTTATGCTAACAAGTCATAGTGACCCGAAAAGGCGGCACTAGTACGTAAGGAAGAATACTTACGAGACATGCCGGCGGTCACTGAAGACGTACACTGACACACGGCATGTGGCTATCAAGTAATCTTATATAGTCAAATATGTCTGACTAATCTCTCTCGTTCTTTCGTTGTTCTTTGTAGCAATTAAGCATATCGCCTTTTCCTTACACTCTTGATCGTGTAACCCATATGAATTAGTTCCTCTTTGCATGTTTTCGTACAAAGTATTTTGTTGAGGATGTAGATAACAACCCCCGTGGCGACTTGATCAACGAATAACCTCTTTTTCTCCTTGATCGCTATCTCGAATGCGTGTCTGGCATTGGTTTTTCCTCATACGACTGTACCTGGCTGCTTTGCATCTTTTATAAATTACATTCACTTGACAGTTTTTTTTTTCTTGACTTGCGAAGATGTACGTGTAGATAATGGAGTCTTATTTAGTCTTTCTTAAGTAGTGAATAGTTTCTTTTCGCCAAACGTGACTCCAGTATTGGTGTTCCTCATACTTGCAATGCAACTCATGTAAATTAGCTTCTCTTTGTTTTTCTCCAGAATCCCTCTTACGCATTTCACAAGCGATTCCTACCTGATTGCTAACCAGCCTTGAGACTTGTTATCCGTTGGGAGGGGGAAGGCGCACGAATCACACCATCTTTCTCTTTTTTCCGGAGAGCCGATACTAATCGATCCTCGCGTGGTTACATAAGAAGAAATTCCTGGGGAGGAAAAATGAAAATCCCTCCCAGCTGACGCTGTGAGGATTACGAACATGGTAAGCTTTAGAGACATACTTTTTCAAGACATAACACTTTTATTATTCAGATATAAGGACAGTGAAGTGATGGCTTTTTTCGACAGGGAAATTCCATAGCCGGAAGGTCGTCTGCCAACCATTCGACTCAGAGAGTACATGTTGCCAGGACACCGACGGAGTGTCAACGTGCGTTCATCACATAGACAACACACTTGCAAACACTCATGCTGGTAATGAAATGTTTCATTAACATTGATTCGATGGAGACATTCATCCAACTGACGCGTCTCGTTTTGTGTCAGTGTAACACCATAGCGCTTCGCTCGACCATCTTTATCCCACATTCTAATGGAGAGCAAGTCCGAGGGGCACCTGTGCACATAAACGTATTCCTCCAGTTCTACCTCCAGGGTACAGTTGCCTTGTTGAAGTACAGTGGAAAATTGTGGCTTTTTAAACTGTAATATCAGTACTATTGCTAGACATATATGGAATCCAAGAGAAGTGACAAACCACCCGCACTTATCCATGTCACACAGTGAAATGACAAGAACGAGGCTTTAAAGGGAATTTTTGTTTCGCTTTTGCTACATGGAATTTTTTTTAGGCAACAGTCTATTTTTAAGAAGGTCAATGGTCATCATACTAATGTAGCCTGCCACAAAATGAAGTTTTGAGCGGACAGCATACTCCATGAAACATAGACTCTCTTCAGCAATTTGTATAGCACCCACTTCATCCACGTAAAGCAACAGACTGTCAATTGTGCATGCCCAGTCTTGGATTACTTTCAAACCTCCTGGGGACGACCTCAGTGAACAGCCACTGTGGACTCCAGCATAGATTTTCTTTGCAATCTTCCAAACATCCCTACTTGGAGGGGGATCTGACATCGTTTGAAATAGCACCATGTCTGTGACTACCTTAAAGGCTTCCACTATCACTGGGTCGGATCCCTCTGTCAAACTGCAGTCCATCATTTCTTTCCATGTTGCATGAGGCTTTCCACACAGATCTTGCAGTCGAAAATCGAGGTATTCGATAGTCCTGCGTCCCTCGGGTACATCCGAAGTCTGTGAACAGTCCATATTCAACCAGTCAATCAAAAAGATAATTTCCCGGTGCCCACTTCGAGCTGTCATCAGAGTGAATCAAGTACTGAAGCTCGCCATTCTTGACTCGTCTTTTTATAATCTTTTCTACTGTTGGAATTTGTCGCACTCGTACAAGTTCGCTCTCATAAAAACCACCAATGATATCCTCATTGTTCAGGTCACGTAATAGGTAGGTATTGGGATAACCCAGTTTGATAGCACGCACAATAAACAATTCTGTTGTTGCAGAACTTAAGTACTTCTTTACCAACTGATGTCTGTATTTAGCAATTCGCACGATATTTCCAACGTTGTATCGTGGTTTCTTTGGTGGTCCAGCTGGGGTGGGGTAGAGGCTCGCTCGAAAAATGTGTTCATTTCCTTTGTTTACATCCACGGGTCTAGCAGAAAGAGATCTATGTATTCGATTGTTGTATGCTTTTACTATGAGAGGTAGGATGTCTAGATATCGTTTGTGGCCCTGATATGTAAAGATACGATATAGTGTAGACATTATAGTTCTTTGAATCCTCTCGCAGTGCGCTGCTTTGTACTGGCTATGTGAGCTATACCAATGAATACCCTTTTTCTTTAAAAACGTTTGCACTAAACTGTTGACGAACTCGCCCCCGCGATCCGTATGCAGAAGACAGGGTGTTCCGATTCGTCTGAAGGCAAGCTTTAAAGCACGTACTATCTCAGGAGGTCTTTTATTACGAATGGGCTCAACTGCAAGAAGGCGAGAAAAAACGTCAATGCAGAATAGCAAATAGCGAAAGCCGCTGTTATGATGTTTAACTTTCTGTACATCCTTCAGGTCGCTTTGGAAGGTTTCCTTCACACCAAGAGCTACTATTTTACGGAACACCGAAGGTCTCTTGAACTCTTTGTGCAGACTGTAAGGGTCACTCGTCTCCAGAAACTTGACAACTTTGCTCTTCTTTACACGAATGCCTTGCGCAAGTCTCTGTATTCCGCCAAAACTGGCAACATGTTGTGGATCGTAGTAGGCAGCCATCAACACTTTCGCTTCCTGCCGTGCACTCGAAGAGCGTCGAGAGTCAGATATGCATTAATCGTAGCTGAAACGTCACCTCTCATCCAAGCAGGCTGCTTATTGTGAAGTTCGTACTGCAATAACTCCACAATAGACGATTGGGGAATCACTCTGCCGTGACAGATAACTCTTCCACTCTCGTCGTACGCCAGTACAGTTGTTATTAGTTGAAGCATTGCCAATACCTTTTTATGATGTCTTGAGGGGAAGTGAGACAGTATCTTTGCATCTTCAAAGTAACTCTTTTCATCTTGAGCTAGAAGAGAATCCATTGTTGATGGCGAGCGCGTTTTGCAGCACGTGTAAGCGGTGGCGATGTTTCAGTAGCGAGAGTTGGTGAGCGTCTGCTTGAAGTCGATACTGTGACACCCTTTTGAAGACGTGATGAGGGTACAATGAGTGACGGCAAATTCAATTTCTCCAGGAGTAATGAAGCGGTACGATTCAACCTCGGTCATCTTTTTTTTCACAGTGAAATACTATACAGTATGATGTTATGTGAAGTTTCAGAAACTCGCAGCGCATGTAGGAGAGAGACACCGCTCCAATCTACTTGCTAGAGGCAACTGAGAAAGTTTTTTCATAGAATCTGAATTTATTTGACAGTTGCTATACATTAGTTTTCAAGTCGACAATTGAGAAAGTCAATCACGAACAGCATGATGAACTTTGCTGTTGAGTGGTATCCCAACTTCACAGCGATTTCGATAAAACATAGGCTTTCTGTTGAAAGCAACAGAGGATCGATTTGTTGTTTGTAGTCCATCAAATCATCGATTTTGTGTGACCAGTTGGTTAACAAACCGAATGGTGTGTCGTATGAAACGAAACACTCTCTATTGAGACTCGCATACATGGTTTTGGCAGTCTCCCAGACGCCAATGTTTGGAAGACTTTTGGGGAGTTCTTGAAAGAGGACTATATTGGTGACAATCTTGAAAGCCTCCACCAAAGACATTCGTTTCGTCTCCATTAGACCACACCTGGAAAGTTCTTTCCACGATCTGTGCTGCTGGCGACATGGTGCTAGCATACGAAAGACACTTTTGTTCGATTTGTCGCACTCATCTCCGTCTGGTGTTTCTTCATCACCGTCTGATGAGGACCACGAATCACCGGGTTGTGTTTCAATATCGGACCACCTTGAGCTCTCCTTTGCCATGGCACTCTGGTGTCACCGTCAAGAGCTACTGCACATTTTACTATTTCAAACTCGCTTTTATAACTGTCTCTTTCGTAACTTCATAAATATATTTCTTTTAAAGACTTCACATAATAAAAAAAAAGAAAACGTGTTGCAGCAACTGCTTAAGAGAAAATAATATAAGAAATGTGGAGATTACGTTCGGGTTTGCAGACGACTATACAAGGTCTTAAAGATCTGGCAAGACATAACATGTCTATGCAGGTTAGAAAAAAAAGATGCAGACAGTAGGTTCAAGGCTGTAGCACATGTCCATGCAAGATGCTTCAAGAACTAACAAGATATAACAAGTCTACACAAGTTCGTTCACCACGTGGTGTGAGGAGGATGCAGACTTTCAAAAGGCCTGACAAGATATAACGTGACTATATGCATGTTTGTTCACTGTTCAGACATTCAAGGTCATGATTTGCGAAAAAAATGTTGAGTTGTCTTTCGTATGTAAACCGTCACGCACATTGGGTTTTCTTCAGTGAGAATCTGAGTGTGAAGAGGTATGCCGCCCTCTGAGTACATGTTGAGCCAACTAACTTTTCCCCCATGCGTTTTTTCAGTTTTCCGAGGAAAGCATGTCATCGATTTTGAAGAAACTCAACAAACTGAAAAAGTCGGGAGATGGAGAAATTCAAAAGATGAGTATGTTATCGAAGAATCAAAAATTTGATGTTCTGGATATTCGCAGAATTGAGACAATGTATGGAGACACTGTCTACGTAGAATTACTGACAGACAATGAGACCAAGGTGAAAGTCTACCTTCCGAATAGATTCAAGCGACTTTCGGACGAAGACCTGGAAGAGATGAGACAGTTACCAAACCTCCAAATGGAGAAGAAGGATGGATACCGCAATGGCAAGAAGTTGGCGTATCCAGACATCATTTTCACTAATGGCAAGAAAAAGTAGCTTCAGAAATCATGGTCACCTGTCACTTGTGTGCTCCACATGAGCGACAGTTCTACGCAACACCGGTAGGACTCCAAATTCATCTGGCAAACGTACACCAACTGGAGATACCATGCATCCCATTCTGTGAGACTTTATGCACACTTCGAAATTACACAAGACGCTTCGAGCTGCACTTGCATGACAGAGACGAGGCTGGTCATGATGTGACAACGTTCTTTCATCTATACGGGCAGTATATTGGTAGTGTGTTGCGATACTTTGGTTTCCCATTACGTTTTTACATCCTTCTCAAAGCAGAACTTGGACGACATACAGTGGATGATGATGAGATACGACTTGATACACGATTCGTGCCTTCCAAGGTGAGGACAGTATGGTCAGAAGTTGACATAGAACCCGCTATTATTCAGTCAGGCAGCGAAATTGCCCACAACTTGGAAAGTCTCGAAATCGAAGGCTCTGGTTTTTTCCTCTTTCGTATTCTCACATGCATTATCAATGTTGGACGTCTACTGCCTGAACTAATCGGTTGTAGGGACTTTGAGCTGCCTGCAGAGTTGAAACGAAGGAATAGGTCTCTACTGAATGTGGATTACGGTCTGCGCGAGGGTGAGCAAAATATGTGTTTTGCATTTTCCGTGATAGCAGGATTGCATCCTGCTGATCGATTTCGAAGACATAGAGCATCCTCGTATCGGTCATACTTATCTCAGTATGTGCTCCCAGAGTCATTTCCCATCGCGTATCCCAAAGATGTAGAAATGTTTGAAAAGCAAAATGGCATCACCATTAATGTCTATGCATATGAAAGGGAAGAGAAATTTGTCTACCCTATAAAAGTTGTGAACGAGGAATGCGAAAAACATGTGGATCTACTCATGATTGACTCTCATTTTGTGGTCATCACAAATTTCAATGGTTTGTTTCAAAAACGTGGACGTTTCCATTGCAAGCGATGTACCATGGGTTTCACTACACAAGCTGTCCTGAGTAATCATATAAACATGTGCAAACTTCAGAAAGTAGGCAAGACAGTTTATCCAAAGAAAGGAGACACTTTAGAGTTCGCTGGTGAGCGTCTTTTGGCTGAAGTACCTTTCTACTGTGTGTATGACTTTGAGAGTGTCCTGTCACCGTGTCTTGATGGAGGAAATGTGTATGAAGATCATATCCCCTCCTCCTTCTGCCTCTTAGTTATACGAGCGTCAGATTCAAATGTTCTCCAGAAACACCTTTTTCGTGGACCAAATTGTGTTGCTGTGTTCATGAGTCTACTGCACAGATTACATGACGAAATTTTGGAGTGGATACAGCAGATTGCACCTCTGGAAATGAGCGAAGAGAACGAACGCCAGCACGCCGCCGCCACCCACTGTAGCTTTTGCAAAGAGTCGTTTGCAAAGAAACCAAAAGTGCGCGACCATGACCATGTAAGTGGAACGTTTCGACAATCCTTGTGTCAATCGTGCAACCTCAATTTCAGAACACCTCAGATGATTCCAATCATTGCTCACAATGCTAACTATGATATGAGTTTCCTTGTGTCTCATTTGCATTTGCTCAAAAAATCGAAAATAAGAGTGATTGCCAGCAGCTGTCAAAAATTCAAATCTATTGACGTTGGGTCCTTTAGATTCATGGACAGTTTGAGTTTCCTAAATGCAAGTCTTGAAATGTTGGTGAAAAATCTGCGTGAGAAGGGGGTGGAAAACTTTCATTGTCTGCGACAGTTTTTCTCAAACGAAGAACACTTTGGACTTGTCGTTCGCAAGGGAGTCTTTTGCTACAGCCATATCACTGACTTCGATGTCTATGATGAGCCTTGTTTACCACCTCGTGAGAAATTCTTCAATACACTCAATGGAGTGGAAGTAAGTGAAGAAGACTACAATCATGTGCAGAATGTCTTCGAAAAATTCCAAATGACAAGTCTAGGCGAATATTCAGATTTGTACCTGCTCACTGACACACTGCTTTTAGCAGACGTGTTTCAAAACTTTCGCAAATGGACACTTGATGTGCACAAAATTGAGCCCCTGCATTTCGTATCTCTCCCAGGGTTAAGCATGTCCTGCGCACTAAAAATAAGTGAGATACAACTAGAACTCATTCACGACCCTGAACCGTACCTGCTAATTGAGAATGGCTTGCGAGGAGGTGTAACACAATGCTCTCTTCGAAAAGCGACCGCAAATATTCCAGGAACAGAGCAGTTTGATCCAACACAACCGACAAGAATAATTAACTACATTGACGTTAACGGTCTGTATGGATCAGTAATGCGAGAGTCGCTACCCTATGGAGGGTTTCAGTGGTTGACAAAGGAAGAAATTGAGAACCTAGACGTAACTCGCATTCCACATGATGCATGTATTGGTTACTTTCTCGAAGTGGATCTGTTGTATGATCAAGAAATTCATGATCGTCATAGTGATCTTCCAGTTGCACCAGAGAAAATGTCCATTCCCTACGACCTATTGTCAGACTACCAGAAACAGTTGATGGAAAAGTTTGGGCTTCCATCGAAAGCTATCGAGCCAAAGCTGCTGCTAACATTGTTCAACAAAGAGAAGTACTTTCTTCACTATCACAATTTGCAGTTGTACATGCAATTGGGGTTGCAAGTCACAAAGGTTCACAGAGTTCTAAAATTCAACCAGAAACCTTTTCTTCGTGACTATATGTGGATTTCAATCATGAACTGCGAAAAAATGCCACTAATACATTCGAGCGTCAGAAAAGTAAGTATATGATAAATGCTGTTTTCGGCAGATTTTGTATGCAAGTGAGGAAATTTGTAGACTGTCGCCTCACAGTGACGGACGAACAAGTTTTGAAACTCTTGCGTAAGCCAAACCTCAAACAGTTTCGAGCATTAAGTGCTCATGTAATCCTGTTTCAGTTCTCCCAGGCAGTGC
This sequence comes from Ornithodoros turicata, assembly GCF_037126465.1. Lineage (NCBI taxonomy): Eukaryota > Metazoa > Arthropoda > Arachnida > Ixodida > Argasidae > Ornithodoros > Ornithodoros turicata. Next base: position 40,271,633 of record NC_088203.1, read on the forward strand.
TTCAGATGAAACAACCACTATACTTGGGTTTCACAATACTGGAACTCTCAAAGCTTAAGATGTTTGACTTCTATCACAATCATCTGATGCGTGTAGCTCCCGATACTAGACTGTTGTACATGGACACAGATTCCTATATAATATTGCTGAGCGATGAAAAGACACTGCTTGAACTAGCTGATGATCACTTGGACAACTCAGCCTATGAGCAAGACAATCCTTTGTATTCGACGAAAAACAAAATGGTACTGGGCAAGTTTAAGAATGAGATGCCTCATGATCATATACTTGGTTTTTGTTGCTTAGAACCCAAGCTATATGCACTAGATCTCTGTAGCAAGAAACAGTACAACCGTGCCAAAGGTGTAAAGCTGTGTGAAGCACGAAAACTTCACTTTTCCATGTACACAGATGCTCTTGAACATGGCACAATACACAGGGTTAAACAGAACCTCATCGTGCAGAAGGACAACATAAACAAAAGCGTGACCGTGAGAAAAATAGCTCTCAACCCTCTGGACACAAAGCGATATATTTGCTCGGATGGAGTAGAGACATTACCTTTTGGTATGACAGTCTTGTGATTAGCTACTGTAATGAAAGAGTGGTGACTGTATTGTAGACTTTGTTATGGAGTTCACATGTTGAATAATAAAAAGGGAAGTCAATGCTTTTCTCAAGCAACACAATTGACGAACCTTTTTTTTTTGTATCCCACAGGTACTTGTAATTGTAATTAAAAGTCCAGTGTCTCACAAATGGTTGTAGTTGTGTTATCCCTATTCTAATAATTGTATGCTTGATTTAGAGAGCGATGACTATAAGCAGCACCATCTTGTATTAACATTCCCGAAAAAAAATGCTTTTTGGAGTAATGCTCTCAACGTCCTTGTACTCGCACAAAAGTTTTGTATGTAGCTTATCTTGTAATATTGTTATAATGTTGTGCACGCATCTCAGAGTCTCAAAATGAAATTGTATACTTGATTAGGCAGCAGATGCCTGTAAGCAGCATGTCTTGTATTATTCTGAAAAAAGTAACTTTTGGAGTGATACTCTCAATGTTCTTGTACTCACACAAAACTTTTTACGTAGCTTATCTTGTAATATTGTTACAATGTTGTGTATCTCAGAGTCTGAATAATGCTTTATTGTATACCCTTTTGTTGGCATAAGTAAATAAAATCAGTTTGTTTGGAAAACAACAAACATGTTTTTTATTGATCTCTTAGAGCACACTGCAGCATGACAACATCTTCCCTTTCTGGAATTGTTTACGCACAAGAGTTGGTATAAGTCTGTCGTTGAGCTTGAAATTTGTTGGTGAGAACCTTCGAGTACACTCTTGTAGTGGAAATCCACAACAGAGAAGTGCACCTACATAGAGACAGTAGAGTCCACAGGTTGCAGATTCATATCCCTGGAGTCGTTTTCGATTATAGTGAAACGATTTCGTGTGATCAATGAATGTGTAAAATTCCTTGTACACTGGAGGGGTACCATAACTGTCGAAATAAGAGATGCTTCCATTCCAGGCAATATGACATAGTGTCCAGTGTTCTCCATGTGAAGATCTGGGAGCGGTGTTCACCACGTAAAGACCAGGCTCGGCTTTTTGCTGCGCAGTTTCGTCACATGCAAATGTCCCACGGAAGCAAGACCTTGTGCAATGGTTGCGGGAAAACGTTGCATAGAACTCCCACTCTTCCATCTTCTCTAGACGAATTTCACTCGCCGGTCTTTGTTGATTTCCAGAACACGAGAAGTCTCCGAAATAAAAAGTACAGTCACAGCTTCCGTAAGGTTTGCAGCAAATGTCAGTGTAAGGCGAACGTTGGCTTGCACTATTGCACCTATGCACTATGCACTATTGCACTATGAGTGAGTGCACCTCCACGTCTGGTGTGAGGTGGTAATAGAGCATAAATTTTTCGTTTTGATAGGCCTCTGGAGGTAGGGGGACGTCTTTGCGCTTCAGTTTGTGAAGCAAGTTCATGTAACCCTTTGTGTAAATATCCCGTGGAAAGTCAAAGTCATCCGTGTACTGTTGACCACCAACATCGAGCACTGCTCTCTTTAGTTTAAAATGCTCCAGTTTGAAAGGGTTTCGCTGCAAGTTGCCCTGGTATGCAACACTCTTGACCATCAACACCGTCAATTTTGATGGAACTCTTTCACTGTAGAGGTCGTCGAATATCGCCTGAGACTGGTTTGGTGCAATCGTTCTGTACTTAATTTCCAAACCTCGGAGGAGATACGAGGCAGGTGTCGTTTGAAGTCTTCGCTCAATGCCGACAAGTACGCTGGGTGATACCTGCACTCGTCGAAGGTAGAGGACAATGCGTGCAAACTCCACTGTATGTTTTTCATTCTCAGCGGGGCCAGAGAGAAGTCTAAATTCGTCAGTCGTTTGCCTCAGCACAACCCTGAGATCGGTTCCATTAAGCAAAAATTTTTCCTGCTGGCAGATGTCACTGAAGATTGGTGCATAAAGATCACAGAGTGCAGATCCTTTAGTACGTTTGTAACGAGCAAACATCCCTTTTGCTTCAGCAGGCACGGCAAAATTTTCTGACTCTCCCACTGGATCTGGTTCGTATAACATTGCGGACAGTGTGTGAGTTTGAGTAACATTGTTTGCATTGGTAATGATATCCAGGTAGGAGCGATATGCATAGTGCTCGAAATTAGAAACCAGTGTCGAATTTAGATAAATATGCACATGTTGAAAGAGGGAAGAGGCAAAACTCTGAACGGGGATCACGTTGTCTGGTGTCACAGTCGTGCCTACCGTGGCGGATGCCACGTCCCCATTTTTGCGAACAATCTTGCATTGAATGTGTAAGATACTCGACTGTAGATCGAAGAAGGCACCTCCAAGACCGGGAACATTATACTCAATCACACCACTCGATGTTGGTGCTGAAACAGGAAAGAACTCCACGTATTCTGACTTCTCCAAGGAAAAGTTGGTTGGAGGCAATGAAAAGAGCTCCAGTTGATTTGTTGTGCAGAGGCAGGAATTCTTGTATACAATAGCAATGCTAGACATGTTTCTCAGGTGAAAAAGTCAACCTTTCTTCGTTTCTTCACCACTTTCACTGACCGGCCAACCCTCTTGCGTTTGCTTTTATTGTTTTTTCTTCCTTTTCCTTTAAGTTTGCGAAGCAAATCGTCATGGGTTGAGTGGATCGTGCGGCCAACACCTCTCTTTACAGCCTCTCCAAATGTTGTTCCTTGTTGAACTTCTTCAGCTGTATGACGTCCCGTGTCGAGGAGTTTTCGTCCCACATATGGTGCCACTTGTTTAGTTAGTATAGGCATGAACTGCTGCACCAGGTCTGAGAAAAAGCCTGATCCAACTTGATAAAGCGGTCCCGAATAATGTGGAAGATCACGCTTACCGCCACCAAAATGTGCGACGCAACAAGGTGGCTGCAATATATGCATTTTTTTCTTAGACTTTCCTAAAGTGTAATGTGACCCCGACACGTCCTGAGCCTGCAATGAATGGAATGAAATCACCTATCTCGTTTGCCAACTCGATTTGAATGGTAGTTAATTCCTTTGCTACTACATATTTATAGTACAGGTTTGTAAAAGAATAAGAAATGACTTCGTTACGATTCTGTACCCTGAATGGAAGTAGACGTAAAAGTGGTGCAGTTACATCTCCTACAGCTTCGCTCCCGATGATGTCTGTGTAAACGAAGATGTAATTTTGTGCTGGGAAAAGACATATATCACGCTCTGCCACAGCAAAGTTGGAGAAAGTTGTTCTCGCTCCAAATCCCAACATTAGAGCTAAATATGGATGAAAGGTGGTGTAGCCATCGTTATGACGTTCCAGCTGGCAGACGTTGTTGTAGGAATTGTAGAATAAAAGACGAGCGTCCTGAGGTAGCTGTAACTGTGTCCGATATGCATGATTTATTGCATCTACGAGATCCTGTCCTGAGCTGTAGTAGCCTTCTGGAATTTCATATTTTTTGTGCGCGACTGATAAACAATTAGGGTGATTTCCTCTTCGGTATCCACTTGATACTTGAGTACCTTCACAGACCGACCTTTATCAATCTCCGAGCGACCAATAATCTTCTGAGTAAAGCCAAGTTTAGCTGCCAGCGTGGAACTGAATTCCAAGCCAGCATTCAGCGGAAGCTGTATTTCATAATGACCAGTTGCACGACGATTCGTGCCTGTGTCCTGTAATGCTTTGCGAGCAACTGTTTGATGGGTGGGAGAATGTTTTCTCCCGCCTGTAACTTGATCTTCTCCTTTGTAGTTGTAGCACCGAACATGCTTGTCTCTGTTATCTCATTAACATCATCTGTGACATTCTTGATTGCAAAAGGAATATTTACCTCTGTCAGGGCAACTTCCCACATACCATCTAGACTTATGGGTTGAGAGAGCTTAACACGAAACTTGCTCATCGTGTTATTGGGAAATTCATTAGTGGAAGCATTCGAGAGCAGATTTACATAAAACTGGCTCGCCATTTTCCTCCTTTCTGGTAAACGTTAAGTTGCACGCACTACTTTTATATGCAACTGGTGTGCCACTTGTTTTCTAAGTCGAGGAAAATCTCGAGAGATGTGGTTCGAGATAGTCACCCTGAAAGAGCTTCACTTTTCCACTTCAGACGTTACACACACACCTTACAACAACAAAAAAATCACCAGATCCTCGCTGAAGATAATGTTATGCGAGAAAAGAAAAGCTGTTTGTTGCTCAAGTCGCAACAGAGAGATACACGAGTCAAGATAATTGATCCGAAAACTTGTTTTGCGAAAGGGGTACTTAAGCGAAGTTTTTTCCCGGCGACCACAATGTGGTATGCTTTTCCTCAAGATTGGCAGGAGTTCTGAGGAGAACACTTTGACGGCAAAGTGGTGCGTCCTACTGTCGTCTTCAAATCTTGTTACAGTCTCTATTCTTTTCAGTGATGTTGTGTGGATTGTGTCGTATATGCATGGATGCATGAGGCACAGCATATCGGAGGACTACATGGATGTATGAAGCACAGCCGTTCAGAGGACTACATTGATGCATGAAGCACAGCAGTTCAGAGTCCTTCATCACTAAAGGTCAGTCCGTTATAACTCTATATACTATATGGTTGCGCGTGAGCATACATTGTGTGCCCTCCCGTAAAAGTTCTTAACAATCTTTGTGTAAGGTGTGTTCTTAGAAATATCATTATGTGACAGTTTGTGTGCTGCATTGTGTAGCAGATGTGACGCATCCTTACGTATGTGTCACCATGTAGTAATTGCAATACTTTGTGTGTTGCAGGTGATGCAGTTCAAATTGATTCAAATAAAATATAAAAACGAGACATATGTTTGGTTATCAATCACTTGCATGAGCCGGGGCGGGGCCGGCGCGAGATTGGTCTGGGCTATCTTGCTCTCAGCGTACTGCTAACAGCGCCTGGCTAGTTATGTCACTGCTAAATACGCACTGCTCCCAGGCAACGTCTGGAGAGCTCCCAGCGTCCTGCTAACAACGTCTGGCTAGCTATGTCATTTGCTAACTACGTACTGTGGCTACCGTGCCCGCCACCCCAGCGTAGAGCAACGTGTTGCTAGAATTACGTGATTGCTCCCAGCGTCTACTGCTCCCAGCGTCTGGCTGGGTATCTCAGTGCTAACTACGTACTGCATGCTCCCAGCGTCCTGATAACAACGTCTGGCTAGGTATGTCATTGCTAACTACGCACTGCTCCCAGTGTAGAGCAACGTGTTGCTAGAATTACGTGATTGCTCCCAGCGTCTAGCTAGGTATCTCAGTGCTAACTACGTACTGCTCCCAGTGTCTGTAGAGCTCCAAGTGTAGTGTCGCGTGTCGATATAGTTACGTCATAGCTCCCAATGTAGAGTTCTAGCACTACTGGAGGGGCTTCTTGTCTCACTCAGGCTAAGTTCCAGTTAGAGGCACATGTCATGGCAGCAGTCAGCTAGAAAATCACAAAGTTATACTGCTACGAGAACCCATGAAGTGATGAAAAAACAGTACCTCGTTCTCATGGATGGAGGGGCTTTTTTTCTCAATCAGGCTAAGTTCCAGTTAGAGGCACATGTCATGGCAGCAGTCAGCTAGAAAATCGCAAAGTTATACTGCTACGAGAACCCATGAAGTGATGAAAAAACAGTACCTCGTTCTCATGGATGGAGGGGCTTTTTTTCTCAATCAGGCTAAGTTCCAGTTAGAGGCACATGTCATGGCAGCAGTCAGCTAGAAAATCGCAAAGTTATACTGCTACGAGAACCCATGGAGTGATGAAAAAACAGTACCTCATTCTCATGGATGGAGGGGCTTTTTTTCTCAATCAGGCTAAGTTCCAGTTAGAGGCACGTCATGGCAGCAGTCAGCTAGAAAATCACAAAGTTATACTGCTACGAGAACCCATGAAGTGATGAAAAAACAGTACCTCATTCTCATGGATGGAGGGGCTTTTTTTCTCAATCAGGCTAAGTTCCAGTTACAGGCACACGTCATGGCAGCAATCAGCTAGAAAATCACAAAGTTATGCTGCTACGAGAACCCATGAAGTGATGAATGGACATTACCTCACTCTGTTGGGAACCGCAGCATTCTTCTAGCTATCAGGACCTCCTTTGGTTGCCGTTCGTACTGTGCAGTCATTGGTGCAGGCTCAGGGCTTTTGCAGGCTGCTACCATTTCACTGTAGCTCACATCTTGGCAAGTTGTCATTGCTTCCCTCAAAAGATGGTCTACATACCCTGCCAAGAAAAGGAAATATGGTGATGCCTAAATCTCTTCCCTACACTATATGTATACTAAAACGAAACCCACTATGTGTTGCTTTTGTCTTCATGGTAGAAACTACTTCCGTGCCCTTTTTCGTCTTAACTAGCTTTCTCCTGTACATCAGACCACCATCCTTTCGACGTGCAAGTGGGCGGTCAGCATTTTCATTAAAATGCAGGATAGCGATTTGCGTCCTAGGTTCATGCACAGACACAGGGAAAAAATGGCACTATCAGTAACAGTGAAACAAGTATCCTATGTGCCAAAGTTTGCGGTACCTGTCTGAATCATGATAATAACATTAATAATATACAGTTCAAGTGATGCTTGAAATAAATAAAAAAAAACAAAAATCATGTACACTGAGTGTTACACACCTTGCACGCATAACTTTTGGAGTGTATGCCGTTGATTTGGGAGCAAATTTCAGAAGCAAGGAGTGGAAGGATTCCAGGCCTGATGTTTGCCCCACTGTAGAGAGCTGTTCAATATCCTTCAGTAGCCTTTTGTCTAACACTATCTTGCACAGTTTTATGTAAACAACAGTGCCTGCATGTTTGATGTATAAAGTGAGAACACCATGCACACATTAGTCAATATGGGCTAGAAAGCAAATGTACTCTCACGCCCTCCAATTACCAGGCTGCAGCCAGGGTCTCCGGTCGCCAAGGTCACCGTGGAGGCAACGGTTGTATGGTCCGTCATGGCTGTCATGGATGTTGATAACATGCCGGGTCAAACCTAGATGCATTATCTCTTAGTTAATATACACTGTCTCCTGAATGACGATACAGTTCATTAGAGTACGTAAGCTCATACTTCTCCACATGCTAAGCAGAAACTCTGTATTCCCCTCAGAGTTGCCACTACACCAGTAAAGGTGGTTACAAATATGCTGCACCCATGGTTTTAGGGCAGCACATGCACGGGAATTGGCTGCAGCTTCAAGCTTTTTCTTCATCCCTGCATTACAAGATCTTCTTGTGAGCTACATCGCCCATAAGCATTTTGAAGCTTGGCAATTGTATGACGCAACTGGTTATCATAAGCAATTATAATCTAGTTCTTGTTACCTTTTACAACATGCCAGATGCCAGATTACAACATGCCAGACTTTCAGTGTGATCGTCTGCGGCTCGCAGGCTATTCTAATGCAATGCTGTTTAGCGCTCTTGAGTCTGTTTTTAGCAGATTAATTTCCCCTTGTGTCCCACTTGTCACTGATAATGAGATTCGTGTTGCGATCCCTTATTTTCACAATGTCTCACATAACATCCTTGCTGTAGCAAAAAAAGTTTGGTGCCCGGGATGTTTTTAAAAACTGCTTTAGACTTGATGCTCTCTGTCCTTTCCAGAAGCGTGACAAAGTTTGTAAATCGCATAAAAATAGTTATGTACAATGCCAGTCAAATGTGGTGTATCAGATACCTCTTGCTTGCGGTTTTTTCTATATCGGCCAAACGAAACGTTGCTTGAATGACAGGCTCCGGGAGCACGCTTCGAAGGTGAAAAATGAGGACCAGTCGTCGGAATTGGCAAAGCATCTCAAAGTTTGCTTTAATTGTTCTCCCATATGGGAAGAGACCTTTGTCAAGGCCAGGGAGACCGACCTCAGTCGGAGGCTTTTGAGTGAAACGTTGTCAATTTTGGGGGCTGGGAACTGTGTCAGCAAAGCGTCTGTGACCTTCGGCCCTGCTTTGGCGAGCCTTTCGCACTGTCCCTCCTCCCCCACCTGATGTGTTAAAAGTGTGCGGTTGTCGATTAAACTTTAGCTGTGTTTGAGACTTTGTGTTGTGTCGTCTGTTTTTCGTCTTTTTCCCAGTCTCGGGTTTTCGTCATAAATAAATAAATAAATTTTAAATGAAACAAATGCATGCCCTACTTCTGGGCATGATGATGTACGGACAATAGGTGTTGAAACCATCACTGGAGACATGTTGACAGGTGTCGACAGTGAATGATCCGTTTGTGTGCTTTCACTTCTGACTTCCACTTTCTCGTCCGCTATGATGGAAACCTGTGTCGCTGATATAAATGAAGTATACAGTCAGTGTTTACCACACAATTTATTTCATACTTACATTCTGAAAACACTGTAGATCTACAGTATGTGTGATCGCACTCTGGGAGACTAGCTTCATTTGCAGTAACACGCTGTGAAATTGAGATAACTATATTTCCCTTTGTTCTTCACCAGCCACTGTTCTCTACTCATAGACACCTACGTTAGAATTGCTACCAGCCGATGTAGTGGCCAATGTGCAGTCATCTGCCGTGGGTACTGCTACAATCATGCACAGATTGCTAAAATCACTGTTATCAGCCTGCAATCATAGGAACACAGCAACGTCAAATTTTCACTGGTCAGTCACGAGTCAAAGCTCCAGCTCTACAGCAAAACCTACCAGAAACCACTCCTGCGACAGGTCAGGGCCAGGGCCACTGCTGCAGGGAACAGGTCAGGGCCACTGCTCGTCTGTTCAAGGAGGAATGCTTTGAATACAACTGTAGTCAATGATTCCGTTTGGTAAATAACGCAGCGTACGCATCACAAGTCAGTTTCAATTTAGTCAACCAATTATTCCTATGTATCAGTAAATACATACCTCGTGTGCACTGATGTTCGCGTCGTCACACGTCCGCGCAAGGAGAAACACTGGTGTTGGGACTGCGGTCGGTTTGAGACGGCTTCGACCGTCCGCTGTTACCACTTCGTACGACTCGTCAGAGAAATGCGTTGAACAGATACGACCCGAATCACGAATGTCCTGGCCAAGCGCTTCGAACCACTTTCGTTTTCTCACATTATCCCTTAGAATCTTGTGGTACACAACATCCCTTGTCGAAAGAGCACGGTTGGTGCATCCCCGAACATTACAGTAGATACCTGGCATTGCTGTCAGGTGAAGTTCTGCTCAATTTCGGCTGGAAAAAAACTTTTTTCACGCACAAACCTCGCCAGACACAATTTACGCTGCGCGATATGGTTGGGAGGAGAGCAAATAGAGGGCGCCGACAGTATTTTTGGATACTGCTTCTTCGATATTTTGAAGAATTGTCCCGGTAATTCTTGTGATTCTCGAAATAGTGCTTACTAGTAATTAGTAACCGGTCATAAGTTCATCGTATAATAATTAAGTACCACGTGACTGGAGTACTCCCATCATGACTTTTTTAGCTGTTGTGGTGCGCGACCTACCGTCCAATTTAACTTTTCTAACTTATTTTGTGTAATAATTAACGCGCTTTCAACGCTTAGGCTCTGTGTGGAGCATCACACGGGCAAACACTACCAGGTCGCACACAGAAACAGGGGGGGCAAATTTCACTTTACAGTTCCTTTAAGAGAAGGAAAGTCATCTCACTCCACCTGAGCGATCTCTACCAAGCAGACCTGATTTCATTAATTCAATACAAGAAATACAATAAAGGATTCTCCTACATACTGCTTGTGATAGACTGTTTGTCGAGGCAAATCATGGCCACACCTCTCAAGACCAAGCGAGGTGAAGACGTGAAGAAAGGATTTATGAAGCTATATCGAAATAGGGGAAAAAAAACCCGGCTAATCCATGTAGATCAGGGGTGTGAGTTCTTCAACAAAGTTGTGCAGGCTTGGTGTAAGCATCATGGCATCCATATGTATGTGACTAGAACTGGCCAAAAAGCGTTTTTAGCAGAACGCGCAATTAGGACAATTAAAGGTCGCCAGTTCCAATATTTCCGTAGTAAAGGACATCACAAATACCTTAAAATTCTTTGAAAGATTATGGAGGATTATGACAATTCTTATCATAGAACTATTAAAATGGCACCAAATGAAGTGAATGAAAGTAACGAGGTTGAACTCTTCAATAGACTCAATAGTAAAAACGATGATGACATCACAATACCATTCGAAATTGGCCAGCAAGTTCGTGTTCTATTGAATCGATCAATCTTTGACAAGGACACTGGTCTCACGTTATCTATACAATTTCGAGGTATAGGAAAACAGATCACCCAGTCTTTTACATTGCAGACCCAGATGGTGTAGAAGAAGAGGGCACATATTATGCAAACGAATTGCAACGCGTTATCAAAGAGGCTGATGACCCATACCCAATTGAAAAAATTATATCCAGTAAGAAAATTGATGGAGTCACTCATTATAAAGTGAAGTGGGCTGGTTATGACGATTCATTTAATTCCTGGGTTCCAGTGCAAGATGTTGCCAGGCTCTGAGTTTTATATGTACAACCTATCCAATGACTGTACCGAATTATATCCAACAAATCCACTGGGAAACTATACAGTTGCTTTGAATGCACCCCTACAATTGAGTGGAAAGTATGAAGTTGGATTACAAGAACTATCCATCTGTAATCTACTCTACAATATACCGCGGAGTGATGACGGTGTCATGCAGGTTGATTACAAAGACTTTGCAGAGGTTCGCAAGACTATCGTCGTTAAAAAAACCCTAGAAATGGCCCTTCTAGAGCTTTTTGAAGACTTGAAGAGTTCTTTCAATTATATTGACAGGAGATATGTATTCCGTTTGCCACATTCTATTCGGTCAATTAAATTTATAGATGAAAACTTACAAGACGCTTTTGGAGTGTCATCCATTCAAGGCAATACTATAATAGATTCTAAGGTGCCTCGTCAGGACACATTCCTTCAAGAGAAATTCGCTTCGCAGCTATGCATACTAGAAGAAATTTCTATTCTTACTTCAACTGGCTTGATCGCGTTCATTCCAGGTTGTTCTATCAAGACAACATTAAATCGTTTTTTTAGAACACACAAAACTGAAGCAAGTGTAACATTCCGAGAGAATAGTTATAGATTGTCACAGTCATTACACAGTGTCTTTACTATTCCAGAACAGCTCAAGAATCTTCTCAGATTAAATAATTTTAATATAAAAGATGATACAGCCTACTACTATGGAGACCCGTTTGAACGCACTTATGACTTGATTATAGAGAAAGAAGTACATGTTACAAAAAGAACAACTATTCCTCCAGATCATTATGGAACTCCAAAATTACTGCTACATGCAATCAACAATCAATTAGAGGGCAAAGCTCTACTCACATATAGTAATGACAGAAAGCTCTGCACTATCAACCCAATTGACGGTGTTACCATTCATCTATCAGAATACCTCTCTAATATGTTGGGTTTTGCACCACTTACAACTTTTGCAAGCAGTACAAGTGGAAGCACACACCTCAGACTTACACCATTATTTCATAATTTTTTAGTATATTGCGACATTACGGAATCATCACACTTGTGTGCAAAGAAGTTTCCAATATTAAAATTAGTTCCATACTCTGCAAAGGAAGACAATATCATTCATCACACTTTCCAAAACATGCAATATTTTAAGCTATTGCATAATGAAATAAATTTCATTTCAATTAAGTTGTGTGACGACTCTGGTCGACCTCTCCACTTCAAAGGACCAGGCAAAACAGGTCTAGCTCTACATTTTAGGCGTGTATCTTAAAGAAATCCCGGAAATCCACTACAGTCATGGACTTGGCAACCTTCCACCATACTCGGGACCAATGTTTCAGAGGGGCAGTGGATTCTTTAAATTATTGCACAAGTTTGCATTACCTCTCCTGCGACGAGCACATCCATACGTTACTAAGACCGCAATGAATGCAGCAAAAAATCTGGCACGAAAACTATCAGATGGTCAACATTTGAAAGAAGCCATTAGAAACAGTGCATCCAAGTCTGCAGTGCGCAAGTCTTACAAGATTTCGCTGGCGGCGGTGGCAGACGGAGGAAAAGAAGAAAAAAAGACGTCTTTGACAAGCAACCCAATTGGAGTGAGGAATAAATATTTTCGTCAATGCTGGCGTCCGTTTGTCTGACTAGATAGTAAAAATGAGCAGTCCAAGATAGGGCAAAACAGGAAATAAGGCAAGATAACTGATTGCAGTGGGGATAAGTCAAGGTGACACAGGACCGTCCACTTACAAAAGCCATTAGAACTGGCGCATCGACACGGGAGGTCGCGACACGGTGTTGTCCAATTTGAAAGAAAACCATTAGAAGCGGTGCGTCGACGCCGGAGGTCTCGACACGGGGTCGGATTTTGTACTCGTTGCCATAGGTCATGGGAAGATGCAATAAAAAATTGCTTAGGAAGAGCCACGAAATGATTCCACTTCTACTTAGAAGCGGTGCATCGACGTCAGATGTCGCGACAGACTGTCTTCCACCCTGAAAGGAGTGCCGGAGGGGAAAAGCGGAAATAAGTGGTGACAGATAAACGGCCTGTCAAGTACTAAAAATAAAACAAGGGAGAGGGTGATAGTTGTTGATGATGACGATGATTAGGATTTTAATGGCGCAAAGGCAACTTTGGCCATAGAGCGCCACGACACTGGTATGAATCAAAGCTAGTTAAAAATAATCGATTTCATTTAAAGTCAAAATAGGAAAGGTAAAAAGTAGTGAAAATATTTGCATGTTCACAGGTCGTTTAGGTAACCTATGTCTCTAAAAAAGTTGTACACATGGTTAAAACTGATGAGAGGTTCGTCCCCCAGCAAAAGCGCTGGGTGAAGAGGAATCCTATACTTGTAAAACAGTGAGAAGTGTTGTTGACGATGGTGTTCGTGATGAGCGCAAACTATGAGTATATGCATAACGGACAAGGCTGTCCCGCAATGCTCGCACTGTGGTATCTGCTCGCCTCGGAGAAGATACCCGTGTGTTAAGAAGGTGTGTCCAGCTCTCAGACGGCTGAACAGAACTTCATTTAATCGGTTTTCGAAGTGTTGTGCACACTGTCTTATCCGTGGTTTGATAGTGTGCAATTTGTTCACAGTTTGCATGTCCCAAGAGCTTTGCCATTCTTTGTTGATAACATGTCTGAGGTCTCTCAGGAGATCACTGAGAGGAATCTCAAATGCCGTAATGTCGGTATCCTGAGCAGCAGCGGCAGCACGATCCGCGCTCTCATTTCCCTTTATGCCTACATGGCTGGGCACCCAACAAATGCGTAAATTGTGGCCCTTTCCTTGTATAAGACTCGCAAGATACTGTGCTCGTCTTACCAGCAGGTTTTTGTGCATGTGGAGACCACATATGGCATGAACTGCACTAAGAGAGTCTGCCCATACAACCAGGAACGTCCGAAGGACGTCCCATATTGGTCGTATGTCTGCGTCTTAGGCGGATGTCGAATGGACGTCTACGGGATATCCGCTTAGGATATTTTTAATGTCCTGGCACAGTCAGGGTGGGACAAATGTTATGGACGTCCGCAGGATCTCTTTGTTATGTTCGCTTGGGATTTCAAAATTTCATCGGAAATAAGAAAGAACAGGCATATTGTCCAAGAGAGGCCCTCGTTCTAGAACAGTCCTATACGGGCCTAAATGTTCGCGTTAAATATTGTCGACAAAAAAGAAGAGAAATCTTGCTTCCATCCTAAGCACGCGACAAAGCAACATCCCCACTGTTTGGCTTTTTTTTTTTTTTTGCAGAAGGTCGCGCAACAGCTTCTTTCTAAAAAGAACGACAATGCGAGAACTATATATATCATATCAACCACCTAGAACGCGCGCTTGCCGCAAGTGCTGTATGGCTCCGGCCGCCTTTAAAAAATCAAACCTTTCTATTGCGTGTCCATTTATCATTACTTTAGATTTTAAAACATTATTTGAGGATTTGCTTGCAATAAGTAGTTGAACCCCAATGTATGCTTAAATATCATATAATAACGCGCAAGCGGCGGAAGCTGAAGGCCCGATGTCACATATGTTTCGGTTTCGCTTTGTGACGTGTTAATAAGGATATCATCATCGCTATCGCTATTACCACTGGCTAGCATGGCGTTCTGTCATGTCGTCTGTTTATGTTCGCCCAGCTCTTGTCATCCCGTTAATCTTGCTGATCTTGTGCCCATCCTGTGCAATCGATGATTTCTATCCTAGCCGGAGTGCGTAAGTAATCTCGTTAAGCAAGGCGTTACGCTTTAAACCGTAGCTTTTCGTCTGAATATTGTACATATGCTGTAGCGTGCAGGGCTGCCTATGTACAGTTGTGAGCAATGCCTAAAGTCAGTGACAAGCGACACATTTACCACAAGGCGTATAGGCAGTCAGATAGGACATTGGCTGCTTGTCATGTAGAAAGGGAGCCGACGGGCGCTGGTCCTTCGACCGCAGCCAGCCCTTTAAGTGAATCGTACGTAGGTCGTAGTGAAAGTGACATACCCAGCGACGCTTCACCAGTTTCATCAGATAGCACAAGCCTCCCTGAAGAGTCTGATGAGGAGCTACAGCCCACTCTAGTGCACGTCAGTAGAACGGAACCGAATACTTTGTCCGACATTGCACATAGTGTAAATGTACTTTCCGTTGGATCTATAGACAGGGACTTGGTAACGACATCAGAAGTATCTACAGATCTCTCGATCCTGGATAGAATACGAGTTTGGGCTGTGAACCACAATGTAACTCATGCAGCAGTGACGGCTTTGCTGAAGGTGCTCAGAACTCATCCTGCCCACGCTGATTTTCCCTCTGATGCCCGTACGTTACTAGGAACACCACGTAACACAGGAGCGAAGATTTCTCCCCTATGCAATGGCAAGTACTGCCACTTTGGGGTAGCAGCAGGTCTTCAGTCACTCTTCAACATCTCGGACTGTTTGCCTTCAGTTTTGCAGCTTATCATAAGCATCGATGGCCTCCCCATCAGCAAAAGCTCGAAACTTCAGCTGTGGCCCATTCAGTGTACAGTCAAGCACTCTTGTAAGAGTGCAGTATTCCTGGTTGGTGTCTACGCAGGGACAGAAAAACCTGCTTCCGCAAATGAGTTTTTGAGTCCATTAGTTAGCGATCTCAAACAGTTGTGTTCGGACGGGATAACGATTAATGATCAAACCAGCCGTGTCGTAATTGAGAGCTTTGTATGCGATTCCCCAGCTCGTGCATTTGTGCTTTCTACGAAGGGACACAATGCACGTTCAGGGTGCCCCAAGTGCACTGTGTAAGGTGAATACAAAGTAAACCGGATGTGCTTTGTGGACATGAACGCACCACTGAGAACAGATGAGAGTTTCCGCGAACAGCAGGATTCAGACTACCATAAGGGCACATCTGTTCTAACTGAACTCGAAATTGACTGTATTTCTGCTGTGCCCCTTGATTACATGCATTTGATATGCTTGGGGGTTATGAGGAAGCTGCTATTGTTGTGGACCAGCAACCCTATGACAGCAGTTGGGCCAGGTGATAGGCAAACCATATCCGAATTGAATAGCTCTCTTGCAGCGCACATGCCAGTAGAATTTTGTAGAAAACCGAGGTCTCTGCAGGAGCTAGACCGCTGGAAGGCGACAGAGTTCAGGATGGTACTCCTTTACACTGGACCTTGCATTTTGAAAGGCAATTTGCCAAGTGACATGTACACGAACTTTGTTGTCCTTCATTGCGCAATATCCATACTTGCCAAGGAAGGACTCAGTCAAGATCATTGTAGCTATGCTGACTCTCTCCTGCGCTTGTTTGTTGCACGGTTTGCGCAACTATATGGTGATCATCACGTGTCACTAAATGTCCACTGCTGCGTACATCTGGCTAAAGACGTGCAAAACCATGGGGCGTTAGACACTTTCAGTGCATTCCCATTTGAAAATAACATGAAGTTTTTGAAGCGACATCTGCGGAAGTACGAAACACCTCTAGAGCAGCTCTACAACAGGTTTGCTGAAAGACAGAACACGTTGGCAGTATGTAGACAATTGTCAGCAGGTGTTGAACTTCGCCACCCACATTCGTCTGGACCATTGCTGCCAGAATGCACAGGCCCACAATTCAGCACTGTAAAACTTCGTGGTTGTACCTTGAAAGTTACTGAAGGTGACAACTGCTGTGCAGTAGGGCAACATATAATTCAGATAGAGAACTTTGCTACTTTACGGTCCACACGGGAGGTCTGCATTTTAGGTCGTGAATTCCGTGTCAAAGAAGACTTGTATGTGAAACCATTTGCATCATCACGTATTGGAGCCCATGTAGTATCTCACCTATCTCAGCTAAAATGTTGGCCACTCACTGGGGTGAAAAAAATGGTGAAGCTTCCGTTCAGGGGACATCACGTAGTCATGCCATTGCTACATGGATTATTTCAGTGAGTGGTGTAACAGTTGACTGCCGTTACCTGAACCCAGATTATGGTGCATTGATTTATTATTATTGTCCTAGAGCTTTTGTATTTGTTTGCATCGGTACTGTTGTTGTACATTTCTCGATCTATCTCACATGTATTTGTCTTTTTTGTTAAGTGCTCTTGAGATTCTTTAAAAGGCCCCTGTGACAACATCTCTCAACGTGTGGGAATGTTTGCAATTGCGCACTTCGTTGAACGCAATGAGATTGAAGTCGTTCCTGCCACTTGGATTAGTGGAACCCTGTGTAAGTGGCCTCAGGGTTCTACCGATAGGGCTAAGCGACTCATCTTGAAAGCATGTCCTCCTGAAGACACCTGGGTCAGCTACAAAGTCATCGTCCGGGGTATTTACTGTGAGTAGCCTAGTCCGATCATCTGTGAACACGTGTACACAATTGAGATGTTTTGAATATTTTTGCTTAGTGGACTCATTTTCATCCTAAGAAAGAAGCCACCTGACATTGTTGTTTACCCTACAACTGACATGGGATTTCACATTTTTGTTATTGTTATTTTCAGCTACGTATGCAGAAGCTCGAAGAAAGTTAAACGATCTGCAGTACCATTCGGATGTCAACTCTGAAGCTGAAATGAACACAAGAAAACGAAATCGTCTTCCGCCTAAACGTTTTTGCGAGGAATCGTCCGAAGAATCTGATGGGGGTGCGTATACTTTGCTAACTTAGTACGGTTGGTGTACTAAGAAAGTGGTGGTGAAACAGTTACTTGCTTTATAGACAAAAACCAAAATGTACCCCCCTTCCCTCCTGAAAAGTCTGGAGAAAAGGGACGCCATGGTAGTCTATCACAAAGGAACTCCGCAGAGCATGTAGGAAAATGTAAGTTAATTATTACGGATATGTTTGATTAACAAAGTAAGGTGATGCAGCAAGGTATTTTTTGAATTATATCTTTTGATCCTCATTCAGTGAAGCGACTCCTGTGCAATTTTGTGCTAAGTGGCATTTCTTGCCCTATTTTATACAGATATGTAGTTTTGTGCCAAAGTGCTCGAAACAGAGAATCGTCTGACATTGATGTCTGCACACTTATCACTGCCACTGGATGCAGTCACTGGAGAGAGGTTGATATTTTCTCCTTTCATCATCACGTTCGTCGCTTGAAAGATCTCGCACGCCTGCTCACTCCTGTTGTTGTCAAATCAAGCCTTTTGTTATCCTGAAACAACTGTCAAAGCCCATGTGTTGGGCATAGTTTCAGATGGACGTCTATTGCATACTTCTCGTTCATTTAAGTTTTTACTAGTTTCCAGCAGCTGTGACTGCGTGGGCTCGGCACAAGTGGGTCGAGTTCAGTGTCAAATAGGTATGAACTCAACCCAGTTACCCTTAAAGGGAATACTGTGGGTGTGGATCGCGGGAGCAACATGTCCTGATTAGTGTTTTCGATCTTGGTTGCAAACACGGCAGGCACAAAATGACCACACTTGAGCCTGGCCTCAAAATATTAATAGGTTAACAGCAGTGACAGAAACCCTTCAAAAGCATTGAGGCAAAATCTGTGCATGTGACCCAACAAATTACTTGGAAGTTTGCGACCTTTTGTTGTTCAATTATTGCTACTGCTTTGCTTATTGCTCCGACCACTTCAATCAGTGTGTCAGTATGTACAACCGCCACTATAAGGTAGTGTTGTGTGTGTTTTCAGTTCTGGTAGGGAGTATGTTTGTTATGACCATGTTCTAACATTCCTTAGCGAAAAAAAGGAGGCCACCTCCTTTGCTGGAAGAAACTGACGAGGAAGACCTTTTGCTAGATGTGCCACCTGACTTTCCATCGCAGTGTCCATCTTCCTCTAACCTGCAGTACTCAGGAGGTGAATATTGGTTTCTCTAAAAGTAACGTTTATCACTATTACACACTGCAGCGTGCAGCAACAAAAATCTGAGGCATTTCACTTTTATCACCTACTCCCTTATAAAGATAGGTGATATGCAGAATCTTGTTACGCTTTTATATATTAAGGTCTGGACGTATCATTTGGTTTGTAGAGCAAAGCCAGTGCCCACCTTCTTTGCCAAATGAAAATCCCGAGGAGAACAATGGACCTGGTATCACAGCTTCACAGGGAGTGTTCACAGAGCATGTAGCAAGATGTAAGTTAAAAACTACTAAATATTTGTTTTGCAAGACGAGCTTTTTAAGACTAGACGTAGTGGACTGATGCAGTAGAGGCTGTCCAGTAAGTTGTAATACTTATACACATGCTTCAAAGAGAGCTGACACCTAGCATTTTGGGCCACAGCATCTCAAGTCAGTCACTGTAGATGAGTTGGTCAGATTCTGTACAGGACAGTCACTGTGAGATGTACGTTAAACATTTTCTGTGTAGGGAGGAGCGCTAATGAATGGTGAGAAACGTGAGCAAGTAAGCGCAATAATGCTGTTTGACGGGTCATGTAACTGTCTCGCTTATGCAGCCTTTTTTGGGTTCTTTAAATTTTCCAACAGAATATAAAAGGTTGTACGTGTCGGGGGGGGGGGGAAACTTTTTGTGCTGCTAAGGAATAAGTGCCATATCGTGATTACGTGATAATATTCTGCAGCAAAAAAAAAGGAAGTCACCTGCTCTACGAAACAAAGAGGATGACATTTTGTTTGATGTACCTCCTGCTCAGCGTAACACCTCACACCTGACTTCCAGCAACTCTCAATGCCCTGGTGACTCTACGATAAGTGCGTTATACTTATTTATTTTTCTCTGTGTTCATTTAACTGTAACACTAGAGTCAAATATTGCTAATGCTCTCGTTACAAAGCGGAAAAATGGGAAATGAGGAGTACAGGGCATATAAGGGCATCCACAATGCAGGGCCTATAAACGTTCGGACTATTTATAAAGGTCCAGTACCATTATTATACCCAGACTACGTACAGACATACACCTTCCCTGTTGTATTTTTCTGGCTAGTAATGTTTCTTCAATACAGGAGCACACATTGTACAGTTTCACTTTGTATTCCCTTTTTATGTGTTCTTGCAGATTTTGACACTTCTCCAAAATGTGACTTTTTTCTTTCGTAACAATTCTTAAAATACCATTTTGGGATAGTTATGGGGTTTACTATAGTGAAATCGCCTGGTAACATGCGGGACTGACTACGTATGAATTTTGAATCAAATTTGAAATTCAGTATGATGCACTTTACGAGCATGCAGAAAATGAAAGTAACCCAGTCATTCATGTGTTGTAATTTAAAGGTGATGTATGTGTTCCAATTTTTTTTTTTTTTTTTGCTTTGTGTGCATGATTGAAATTTTTAAATAATACTCATATCAGTAATGGATGCAGCATGCATGTAACTACTTTGCCTTTCGTTCGATATCTGCTTTTGTTACACATGAAAAATGGCAGATGTCATAGTTAAGAGAGGTTGCAACAGTTTGAAATTGTTTCTGTAGCAGTTCGCAAATGTGGATCGCGTATATGTGCATATCTTCTTCATCACTCATCTTCTGTTTCGCTTCTACAGTGTCTGAAATAATGCCTACCGAGATACACAGGATCCCGCCCTTCGAGCAACGGACGTCTCAAGAAGGTATCGCTATATTAGGATTTAAGTCTCCATTAGTTTCCTACTGTATTGCCAACTTTGGTGTGCAGTGCTGTCACCTTTCCATTTCATGACTTTAAATCTCTTTTACTGACTGGTGTTTACCTGCCTGTTCATGTCATCAGAGTGCAACAAGCAGATTTTACGGCTACTTCATGTGCTGCGACTCACACAACAGCAGCACGGGGAGATTCTCCAGGAGCTCTGCAAACAACGTGTCGTCATTAATGAGGCTACAGAGATGCCCCTGCTTGTCGAGTCGCCATTCACCCTTGTTGAGACTTTGGAAGCGTTTAACACCTCGTTGGATGAAATCAAAGAAAGACGCCTAGTAAGTGTTTTCATTCTTCCACGTTTATGGACATGTATACAGAGGCGAAAGCATATACTAATTGTGTTTATCTTTCGCTATCAATTTTTGTATTTTTGCTGGTACGTGCCTTCTCAGACCATTTCAGGGTCGCCTGACCTGTCCAGTGCTAGTGTCTCGTATAACCTTAAGAACAGTATCCTGGTGATTGTTTTTTTGAGCTAATTGATATTTATAGTTCTGCTGTTCGCTTCTACTGTTCTCTTCAACTCTTACAGTTTCTCAAAAGGTAGTCTAGCCCCATGCACCTACACCCATTTCAGTTAAACTTCAACACTAGTGTAAATTCGTGTGCCTAGTTTCATATGAATGCTTTGAAGTATGGAATTAAAATGACTAAATACAAAGCTTAGGGATGAAATTATGGGTGTCATTAGCACAGGCTTGCCATTATATAATTCCTTTCAGGTGAAGGAGTTGGCCCAACTTGGGGGAAATGACGTAAGAGTTGCCACACGAAGAATGCTGGGATACCTGATGAAAGATGAAACCGCAGCAGAGTACAGCTGGCTTGGCAAGAAAGGGAAAAGGAAGTTTGCATTTTTGAAGTTCCCACAAGTGATCGTCAGTAAGTATGAAATGTGGTTATAAGTCCCCTATACTATTTCGGTGTAGTGTGGAATTCAATGCCTTGCTGTATGCTGGGGAACGACATTTGAAATAAAGCCCCGCGATCAAATTCCTGTTCCTACTACAGCATATATGGGTTTTGGTTCAATTAGACGAGGTTTAAATTAATTCGTACCAAAAAACCAATTAGTCTCATGCTGGGTTGTCAGGAATTTAGGGGCCGGAAATAGCACAGGGAACATCATGGGTAGGATACAACTTCTCAATTATCTGACTTATATGTGCTGCATATTCTCGCAAACTCTCGCAGGTGATAAATTCATTTCTTGTCTGATCAAGCTACAGGGATCGCAAGCACGTTCTGCAAACAGTTCTGCTCTTATGAAATAATAAGAATTTATGGCTACTTTGCTAATGTCATGGTTCCTTCACTTACAAGTGGAACTTCACTTTTCAGAGGCGATTAGGATGAACAAGAACATGAGCATGGCAACACAGGATGAAGTAGAAAGCACAATCAAGACTTGGTTACGTCACGCAAAGGAGAGATGTGGTAACAAGTCAGCCCCGGATGATTAATGGTTCCTGTCGCAACAGCAAGTAACTGGACAGTTGTGTTTTTGCCAGTGAGCGAGTAGCCTGGTGTCTCCCACATGCACCGTATCATCACCACGTGAAGCACCATACTTGAAATTGCAATTTTAATGTACATTTGCTTTTGGCGTAAGCTAAGCTTTTATATATTCTTGCACTTAACAATTTTTCCACTTTTGTATTTTGTAGAGGGTTTAGCAGCAACAGGTGTTCCTGCTAGAGTGTTATTTAACTGCCTTTAAGACATTCAGTCAAAAGTTGTCATTGCTCTTTCAACAAGTAAGTTGGTGGTGTGCACGTTGGTGCGAGTGACGTATGGCTTGATATTGTATCAACTTTTATGGGAAGAAAAGCTTTACATTTCAGTGTCATTCACGAGCTGTGATATTTTTATGCCACTGTTGCCTTTCCTTTTACTGACAAAGAACATGTTATAAACATTCTGATAACCATATCATTGTGTCTGTGATACAGGCTGTGCCTGTGGGATTTCGGTCACTAGTTAAAAGTATTTTTGTATTCTTAAAGCTGGTTGTTGCAATGTACAGCATAACCTGCTGTTCCTACTGCTTTCTGTACCTTAGGCAGAGTATGCCAAATATGTGATGTTTTGTTTTTACCTCTCTTTTGTAGTGCAATTTTGTAATGTTGTCAGTATGTTTAATGCAGGCCCAGTCCAAAATATCCTGCTTGTTCAGCTGGACCTCTGTGTGTTGAGGCTCAGCTAGTTCACTTTTTTTGGAACATTGCATTCACTATACAGATATATTCATTGCTATCCTTACTATGTTACTACGAGGTAGTGTACGTTTGTGTCACGGTTAAACCAGAAATGCTTAGTACTTGTAGTGTATTGAAGTATATATGTTCATGCTCTCCGAATGCTAGTCTGTGAAGCTACAGTGTTTTCTATGCTGCATTTTTAAGTGCCAACCTGCGTTGAAGTGAAAATTTAAGTGTGTTCTGGAGCACAAATTTCCTGAAACCTTTGTATTGAGCATTGTCGTTTTCATGCTATATTTTTTTACGGAATGACCAGAAAAAATTTTACACTGGTATCAGCGCCAAAGTGCTTCCCAAGGAGAGGGCTCTCACATATCTCAGTTTGAAAAAAATCGGAGAGGTCGACGGGACCAACCTGCCTGATCTGACGTGGAATCACCCAATTATGCAAATGCATGTTCCATGAAACAAACGTGCATCACATATAGTTTTCTACCCTTGATGTGTATAATTGTCTGTTTGATTTGGCAGTGTTCTGAAATAAATTTTGAACCATAGCAACGTAGGTATGTCACTCCTTCTGGATGGTGGAACAAACCACATGATGTGGCTTGTCCCCCAATTACACCCAGAGCACACTGGGCCAAAAGGGGAGGGGTACGACCCCAAAGATACGTCCTGTAATTGTCCGGAAAATGTCATGTCGGACGTTCTCGGGATTAAAAATAGAACGTCCGATGATGTTGCAATGAACGACCTAGGGACAGCCGAATGATGGTCTCTTGGACAAAACAGGATGTCACTGGGATATCCTGAAGTCCAGAGCATGATGTTATGTGGATGTCACAGGGATGTCTTTGTGTTGTCTGGGTGTGTATATAACAGATGATGATGTGTGCGTTTGCAAGATATGGTTGAGCGCAACAATGATGCCATAAACCTCAGCACTAAAAACTGACAAAATATTGCTTAAACGGTGTGGCTTAGTGCATACGCCAGATACCATGGCACATGATACTCCTGTATTTGTTTTCGAAGCATCAGTGTATATTTCCACATGGTCGCCAAAGTTTTGCTTGAGGGCTTCAAATTCTTGTTGTATCTGCAAGGCTGGGCATTTCTGTTTGTCAAATTTCAGAAGAGTTGTATCATGTTGTACAGGCGGATACCAAGGAGATACCAGCTTACTGCACAACAAGGGCGGTAGATTATAGCTCGTAAAATTGTAACGTTCTACATCCCGCTGGACACGAATACTAAATGGAGCCACAGCATTTGGCTTATTAATAAAGAGCCGTTGGAAACAAGTGCTGGTTACAGTGGAGTGTGCAGGATGCTGTGGATAGCTCCTTACTCTCAGCCCATAAGACACTGCAAGGTAAAAGCGTCGCCTTTCCAAGGACCACTCGTTTGACTCAACATATAAGCTTTGAACCGGTGTGGTTCTAAAAGCCCCAAGTACCAGCCGCAAGCCAAGGTGGTGCAGTGGGTCGAGAGCTTTCAGGACTGATAAGCGTGCTGATCCATATGCAACACATCCATAATCTAGTTTAGAACGAACAACAGAACTGTATATGCGGCGAAGTGTCTCTCTGTCTGCACCCCAGGAACGGTGTGAGATGGTTTTAAGAATATTTAAAGATTTCAAGCATTTTGCTTTCAAGATCTTGACGTGCGGCACGAAAGTGAGTTTTTTATCAAAGATGACGCCAAGGAATTTGTGTTCCTCATGTACAGCAAGAGCGTGACCATCAATAGTCAGTGTGGGGTCTGGGTACAGTCCCCTTCTCCTGGAAAACAGGACACAAACAGTTTTTTCTGAAGAGAATTTAAAACCATTTTGATTGGCCCATTTCAGCAGTTTGTTAATTGCGAGTTGCAGCTGCCTCTCACAAGTACTCAAATTTCTGGACGAATAAGAAATCTGTACATCGTCCACATACAAAGAGTATGAAATAGAAGGGGGAATAACGCTTGCTACTGAGTTCATTTTAACTATAAAAAGTGTTACGCTTAGTACTGAACCTTGTGGAACTCCGTTTTCTTGAATAAAAGGTCGCGACAGCGTTGTTCCCAGTTGAACTCTGAAGGTCCTACCTTGTAAAAAGTTGGTTATGCAACTGAGAAGTCGGCCCCGTACTCCTAATGAGTAAAGGTCTCGGACGATACCATACCGCGAAGCAGTATCATAGGCCTTTTCTAAGTCAAAGAAAACAGATGCACAGTGATTTCCTCTGACAAAGGCCTCTCGAATAGTGGATTCCAACCGGATGAGGTGG
Organism: Ornithodoros turicata; assembly: GCF_037126465.1. Lineage (NCBI taxonomy): Eukaryota > Metazoa > Arthropoda > Arachnida > Ixodida > Argasidae > Ornithodoros > Ornithodoros turicata. Next base: position 40,296,711 of record NC_088203.1, read on the forward strand.
TCTGCTGTCGACCGTGCATTTCGGAAACCACACTGGTTATTATTAAGACAGTTATTAACCTCAAGATAGTACATCAGTCGGTTGTTAACTATCCTCTCGAAAGTTTTTCCCAGACAGCTTGTCAGTGCGACAGGTCGGTAACTAGTTGGGTTTGAAGCATCCTTCCCAGGCTTCAGGAAGGGGATGACCGTTGCTACCTTCCATGTTGATGGCATTTGGCCCTTTTCCCAGACATTATTAAAAAACTTAAGCAAACATTCTTTAGATTCACTTGACAGGTGAGTGAGCATAGAATATGCAATGCGGTCTGGCCCCGGGGCACTGACCTTTACTGAAGACAGTGCTCTCAGGAGCTCTACCATGGTAAAGGGCTTGTTATATAGAAGGTTCTCACCACCTGTGACTGGAATGGCTTGTTTTTCAGCTTGTTGCTTTGTAGAGAGGAAATCCTTGTTGTAATGAGAAGAACTCGATATGTTATGAAAATGCTGACCGAGGAGGTCAGCCTGCTCGCCCAAGTTCTGATATGGGGCCCCATTTACCTGAAGTAAGGGGATAGAAAAGCCTGTATAATCTCCTTTAATTTTCCGAAGTCTATCCCAAACCACCTTTGATGGAGTGTTGTGTGTCAAGGAAGAGATAAAACTGCACCACGAAGAGCGCTTGGCCTGCTTTCTCGTCCATTTGGCTTTCGCCCGTGCTCTTTTAAATGCAAGGAGGTTCTCTGGAGTGGGGTATCTGCGAAAGATACCCCAAGCTGTTCTGTTCTTTGCGTGTTTTCCCACAATCGTTTGTCCACCAAGGTTTGGGACGCTTGGGGAGACGACCAGATGTCTGTGGCACATATTTCAAAGCAGCATTTATTATTGCATTTGTTATAACATTATTAGCTTCTTCAATGCTAGTATCCTCAAAAGATAATGATACGAGGTTGGCTTCTTTCTGAAACAAGTTCCAGTCTGCCTCAGAAAGTTTCCATCGTGGAGGTCGTGACCTTAAAGAATTTGTTGGACCACGAAATTTTATAATGATAGGAAAGTGGTCACTACCACGAGGGTTTTGTTCAACTGACCACTCCAGACGTGAAAAAAGTGCAGGACTGCACAGCGAAATGTCTAAAGAAGAGAAACTTTGCGTTGAAGAATTTACGTATGTTGGTACCCTGAATTTAGGAGACATAATGGCCTTGAGAGAAGAACCCTCTCCAACATTTTCCCCCGTCTATCTAGTTTTGAGCTGCCCCACAAGGGATTGTGAGCATTAAAGTCGCCTGAGATGATGTAGGGCTGAGGAAGTTGATCGCATAGCTTTTCAAGTTCTCTTTGTTCTATCAATGATGATGGTGGCAAGTATAATGAACACACAGTCAAGACAGTGTCAAGGCAGACTTGAACGGCAACTGCCTCCAAGTCTGTGACAAGCGGAAGTTGTCTTGCAGCTATACTCTGTGGGAGGACCACAGCCACTCCGCCAGATGCACGAGCCCCAGTTGTACGGTCCTTCCTAAAAATATTATGTCTACGGAAAGGATTATAATTTTCTTCGTGTAAGTATGTTTCTTGTAAGCAGAAGCAGACGGCACTGTACTTTTCAAACAGGTCATGTATATCATCTATGTTAGTGTGAAGGCCTCGACAGTTCCACTGAAGGAATACTTGCCCCATGATGAAAGTGTGAATTAACAAGAACAAAGGGAGACTGGCCATTGTGTGTATTAAGGAGGTACAACCCTTGGTGGGGGTAATTTCTGTTTATCTTGGGACTTGCCCCTACCTCGGCCTCCTTGTTTCTCTTTTTGCTCCTTCTTTTGGGAAGGAGCACGTGGGTTAGATGAACTGGGGAGACTTGACGATGATTTCTGCGACATGCAGTCATCATCATCGAGCTCCATGTTGTGTGTGTCTGTCTGGACTGAACTCCCAGTGAGCCCATCCCAGACTGAAAGTACACCATCAACCTCTGCAGAGGCTGTGGTCACGATTTCCTGGCTGCCCATTTGAGCAGCCGGAGCCAACGGAGGGAAACTCTCCGCAGGCTGTTGTTGTGTTTGAGGAGCTTGGAGTAAAGACCCAGACGTCTGGGTCTCTACGGATTTCGTCGGTGGCGTCGCTCCCCTACGCACCACCGCCGCATAACCGCCTCTTTTGGCAAACTCAAATTTTGTTTTTGCTTCTTTGTATGTGATGTTTTCAGTTGCTTTAATCCTCAAGATGTCTTTTTCTTGTTGCCACTGAGGGCAGGACCGTGAATAGACTGGGTGATTGCCACTGCAGTTTGCACACTTAATCTTATTCTGACAGGTTTCTGCTGTATGATTTTGGTCTGTATCGGCACACTTTGGGCAGGTAGTGCGTCCCCGGCAGACCTGCGATCCGTGCCCAAAACGTTGGCACTTAAAGCAACAACGTGGGTTAGGAACGTAAGGTCGCACGGGGCAGTTGATATATCCTGCTTTGATGTCTGTCGGAAGTTTGTGCAGCTGAAAGGAAAGTACGATATGTTTGGTCGGGATTTCTTTGCCGTCTTGGCGCATTACAATCCGCTGGGCTTTTACTACACCCTGATCTTTCAGGCCTTCCTCGACCTCAGAGTTAGAACAGTCGAGAAGCTCATGTTGTGATATTACGCCCTTTATGATGTTGAGTGTCCTATGTTCGGAAATCGTAACTGACACATCGCTAATTCTATTGATGGAGAGTAGTGTGGTGCTTTGCAGTTTCGTTTGTACTTCGATTTGTATATCTCCTGTCGGCAGTTTCTTTGCTGTGTAGGATTTCCCAATGATTTTCTCAAGCTCCCTAGCAACGACAAACGGTGATATTTTGGTCAAAGGCTTCGTATTGTCTTCTCCGTGGATAATAAGAAACTTGGCAAACCAAGGTTCTGGAGTGAAGTCTAGTATCTGGGTTGGCTGTGCATCGGTGCGGTGCCGCTTGCGGCGCCGATCTTGATGTTTATAATTCTCAGTATCCATAAAAGGAAAGTACTGTTTCAGTGTAGCAGGCGTGTCACCCACCATCGAGCCCAACACGAGGGCACGCCCGGCGCGCCAACACTTACCTCTACACTGTACCCGAGTGCAGCTTCTGGAGAGTGAATGGACTGCCTTAGGTTGACCCTTGCCGCCAAAGAAGGTGAAAAGGAGGAAAGATAGAAGGAGAGAAGAAGAAAGAAAAAGTGACGAAAAGCGAGATGGCGACTAGCTGAATAGTCCTGGCCGGGCCTTCCAGGACCACCCGTCTATGGGAAGCAGGGGCCAAAGCGGTGAGTTGCTTTCCCAGAGGGGCCCCGAAGGGTCCAAAACAACCTCTGGGTCCACTCAACCACCAGGATCCCCCTTTCCCCAGACACGGGACAGCCACGCACAGTTATACGTGGGGGTCTCCCTCCTGCGGCGACCCAACCGTGAGTGCAGGAGGGGGCTACTGCGGCTGCTGCCGGGCGATGGGGGCTCCACTATCCCGACGCCGGGGGTGATAGTTGTATTCGGTCGCAAACATGTCACTGGTCAACGAAGTCCACGCCCAGTCCGAATTGGTTTTGAAGGGCTTGTGAAGGGCTTTTTGGGTTTGTGAGCTTTTTCAAATCCCGCCCACTCAAATTTCTATAGAATCATGCGAGAATCAATTGTTCAACCCTGTATCAGCAATTACAGGCGGCGAATCTACGATTGAATGGAATATAAGCAACTAATCCAATCTCTATCTCGATGTTTCTAGTATGTACATTAAACTAACTATGCAGATGTTGAGAAGCGATGGGAGTGATCCGTATACAAGAACGGCGGATGGTGTAGTCAACGATGTTGTATTCCCTGTGAATAAGTTGGGAGCTGCAGTGTTTAAGTATATTAATGTGTATATCAATCAGCAATTAGTATCATCAAATTGTTTGAATTCCTACCGATGTATGCTTGATACTTTGCTCCACACCAACACGCATCTTCAGAAAACAGTAGATGATTGTGGTATGTATATTTATGATTCAGGTGAACATGCCACAAACAATCCAAATTCGAATGTTGCTAAAGCACTCATTTCTAGAACAAGGGGTGGCAAACTATTTGAAGTTGTCATGCGTGTTAATACGGATTTGACAGATCAAATTAAGCTATTATTACCGGGATTGGATGTTAGAGTGTCTGTTGTGCACGCCAGCGACATGCATCGCTTATAGTCAGGTCCAGGAGAAACGCATCAACATCAAATCAAGATACACAATGCAGTATTGTCATTATGCAAAGTCAGTAACTCAACTTTCCTCTCTCACCAGTCTATACTGAAGAAACATCCAGCGCGTTATACTATGCGAGGTTTAGAGAGCAAAATTAAGACATTAACTGCTGGCTCAGTGGATGGAATTTTCGACAATCTATACACGCATTCCAGATCGGATCTCAATGGTTATGACACGGACCGACGCCTATCAGGGTGACTTCAAACTGAGTCCTTTCAATTTTGAGCATTTCAATGTGAGTTCAGTAACACTAACAATTGACGAACATCAAAAACAACTCTCATACGATTGGGACAATGACCTATGCAGAGGAAGCTATTATGATTTCCTATCTGAACTGAATGATAGAAGCGTCGAGCTGCGTTATCAGAATTATAAAACTAATTCGTTCATATTGCATTGGAACCTCAGTGCAGACGAGTCCGTTGGCGGCTACTTTAATCCGATACGTAAGGGAAATTGTAGAATTGAACTTAAATTCGCAAAACCATTGCCTCACGCCGTGTCGGTTATACTTATAAGTGAGAGCCCCAAGATATTGACAGTCAATGCTGACCTTGCAGTTCATTTGGATTAAATCATGGACGTTCTAGATCTTGAATTATTGTTTTCAATGAACCCTCAAACTGTGAGAATGTATCGAGGAACCTACGCTGTCGACAGAGTTTCGCCACTTCAATAAGAAGGCTTCATTGTCATTAATACGCATCCACACGATGGCCCGAGAGAGCATTGGTTGTTGTACATGATAGATCGAAATGATAGATTCATCTATGTGGACAGCTTTGGTCTACCACCAATTGAAGAGGAACTGCTAGATCTACCTGTTGACGAATATTGTACAAGTGTATACAGAGTCTCTACAGCTCCCATTGCGGTCTCTTTGTTTCCGTATTTGCTTCTCGTCTTTGTAAGAATTATCAACTCAAAAGCATTATGTCATTATTTCACAGTAACCTTGTACACAATGATCTCAAGGTGATAAAAATGACTGAAGAGGAATACCTCATTTAAAAAAATTATCTCATTTATTCAATGTACACGCACATTGAAGACAATCCTCCAGACTCACTATCTTGCGAGAGCCGTCTTGTTTTCGCTAGACGATGTAGTGCGAATGCTGAATGTAATAATTCTGAAGGATTGGTCATCTGAAACCGGCATTGATAAGGGTCGGTGAAATCTGTGCACCATCGTGATAACGTCTTAACAGGTCACATTTCACAGCGACAAACTTTTGTAGTCTCTTCCTTAGGTGTCCGAGTCTTGTTTTGAGTTGATACGGTAAACTTCGCAAGATGAGTGTGAAGTCACTCTCAGGTCCGTTGCAATTCAAGTACGAGTTTAATTTCATCAGGTCCTTGTACATCATCCACTGTATTGTCAAGTGAAATCTCTCAGCCGAGTTCATATTCAATCCGATTTGGGATGACATCCGAGATATGGCCCGATGTTATGATCTAGCCAGTCTGACGATTTCGTTGAAATCAATCCCCTGCAGCGACATTGTCTCAGATGGTCGCCATTTTGTATAAAGAAACTTCTGGGTGGTGTCTTCAATGTTTGCACAATGGGCAAGTCGTCTGTCAGAAGACACTCGTAATCTAAAACAAAAATCTCCTTAAAGTTACTGGAAAGAGATGAGAAAAGCTGTAAAACTCACAGTCCTCCAGGGAGAGTGAATGGCAGTCGTCTGTTTTCATCGCCGAATTGGGAGAGAATGAGATGGCAAGGATGCCTATTGGTTTTCTTAGTATGCCATTGGTTAACGATTTTCTATATACAATTTTCGGGTCCGCCCACATTTACTATAAAATAGTGACCCATGGGTTGTTTTTTCCACCAAGTTATGTTGCCCTGGTTGCAGTGCTTGTTTCCTTTGCCAAAAATCTGTTTTGGTGTGCTGCCGAGATCTTTGAAGAGTAAGTCTGCTTTTTTGATTATTGTTCTTATTTTAATTTACGGGATGTGTGTTTCTAGTGCCTCACTGTGGAATCTGTGGGTACGATTGCATTGAGGAGGTAATTCGTCGTATGGAGGAGGAAGCTAACGTTCCAAATTTAGATCCTGCTTTGTTTGATGAAGAGTGGGGTTTAGAATTTGATCAGGTTTTGATGGATGGAGTTTTTTATGATAATAGGCCAGCAGATGCCGTGCAAAATCCAGATAGCCCAGAGCCTGTTGTGAACGATCTCGCGGAACATGTTTCGGTGGCTCATCCTGGTGTTAGCGTACCATACTTTCCATTCTTTGAAACCGCTGCGGCCTTTGAAGCGTACCTTGGACGTTACGTCCTGTTGGCGTCACCGTATGACGACTTTGTCGAGGATCCGTTCGAATACCTGGTACATTACCAGCACGATATAGTTTCCATATTACAACAGCACCCCATACCTTTTAAATTTTATATGCGTGTGAAAATACTGATGGTGAAGCAGGTTTGCGATTCGATGAGTAGCCATTTTGCTTCTGTAAGTGCCGTGTCGCGAGAAATTCATAGTCTCGCGGATATAATGGTTGCGCTAAACGAAATGGTTAGCGAGTTAGCGGGCAACCTAGAAAGTTATCAGGATGAAGGTAGCGGTTACGTCTCCCGGGACATATCCGAAATCGAATTGAACATAAGCACGATTGAAAAAAAGAAGATTGGTTGTGACACTGTAATTGCTGCCGAATTTAAAAAAAGAAAGAAAACACTCACAAATGTAAAATGCCACAACAACGAGTGTTTCGAATACAATATTTTAGCGCCATTGCATCCTCAAAAAGCGCGTGGAAATGATTGGAAAACATATCGCAAATATCTCGTTGATCTTGAATTGAATCCCGCGGCTAGAGTCAAATGGTGTCCCGACGGTCCGGTATCGTATTCGGAGATTGCAGAATTTGAAAAACGGAATCAAATTGAAGTGTATGTGTACTCATATCAGGATGGGAGTATCCACACTTCTCGTGTTCCACGTCTCACATTTAACGATAAAGTGCAGTTATTGGAATTTGATAATCACTTTTTTGGGATAAGGAATTTCAGTACCTTGTTTGGTTACAAAAATAGATTTTTTGTGAAAAGTGTACGAGGGGATATACAACACAGGAAAACCTAGTGTCACATAAGGAGAGTGTGCAGGAATTTCGAGGAGCTTTTGTTGGAGTTCCCTGAGCCAGGTAAGAATGTTCTAAAGTTTGGTCACATGTTTGCATTTCCATATATTATCGGACTCGATACAGAGTCTGTCCTCGACCCTAATACGAACGTGAAGAGTGCCGTACAGAAGCATGTTATGAGTTCCTTCTGCTGCATTCTAATCAGAACGTACGATTCGAAAATACTTGCAAATGAAAAATATTTAGGCCCTGATGCCGCTTCCAGATGCGTCGACTGCCTGTTACGTTTTCATAACAATGTGGTCGATATCAGTCGTTGCCCTGCCCCCATTAAACTCACAGATGAAGAAACTCGTAAACATATCGCTGCAACGCACTGTGAGTATTGTGGTGTGTTATTTAGTGTTGATAGGAAAAAGGTTCGCCATCACGATCACAGTCGCGAAAGCAATGTCAGCAACTTTTTGGCTACCATTTGTAATGAATGAAACATCAGTTGCAGCAATCACGACAAAATTCCAGTGCTCATCCTCAACCTTCAGTACGACATCAGCTCCTTGTTGCATTGCTTCCAGGCTTTGAAGTGGAAGCGATCACCAAAGCTCATCGCGACGAGTTCGGAGAAGATTCGGAATTTTGAATATGGGAATCTCATATTCAGGGACACCACACAATTTTTAAATAGTTCCCTTTCTTGCTTGGTGGATAGTTTGAAGGTGTCGGAAGGAATTGAGGCATTTAAGTGCCTACAGCAAGTGTAGGGTAATGACTTTGCACGTTCAACCAGGAAAGGTGTGTAGCCTTATTCCTGGATCAAAAGCTTTCAAGTCTACAATGAAGAATGCCTGCCAGCCAAGGATGGTTTTTATGATGATTTGAATAGAACACACATCAGCGATGATGACTATGCTTTTGTTCTGGAGACATATGATCATTTTGATTGCAAATCGCTGAAAGATTATACTTTGATCTATTTGGAATGTGATGTTCTGCTCCTGTTAGATGTTATGCAGCATTTTAGCAGCTTTCTATGAAGACATATGGCTTGGAAGTGCTGCACTTTGTCAGTCTACCCGGATTCAGTTGGCAGGCTGCACTCAAGTATACAAAGGCCGAGATCGAGCTGCTTACAGGTGAAGATATGTATCCAGTAATCGAGGTTTCTATTAGAGGTGGTATTTGCCAACAAGGATTGAGGTATGCTGCTGCCAATAACAAATATTGTGCAAACTTTGACCCGGAGAAACCACAAAGTTACATCTCCTATTGGGATGCAAACAGTGTGTATGCCAATTGCCAAACATTGCCATTGCCTATTGGAAGATTCGAGAGGGTGCCCGAATCCGAATTTCCGAGTTTGGACATCATTAACCATCCTCAGGATGCAGAGTATGGCTACATATACGTATGCGACCTCGTCTACCCGCCGGAGCTATACCAGAAGACCAGGTATTTCCCACGAGCTCCAATGAGGCAAAAGGTTGACGAGAGTTCGTTGTCAGAGTATCAGTTGGCTTAAAAGACCAATTGAATTACAAATCTGCAGCACAGGGTAAGTTACTTCTCACTTGTAATGATAAAACAGAGTATGTTGTACATTATCGTTTGTTGAGTCTATATTGCAAGTTAGGTATGCAGTTGAGCAAAATTCATGAAGGGTTGAAATTTCGTCAGGGTACGGTCCTTGGCCCGTACATTCAAATGAACATTAAGCGACGCATTGCAGCGCAAACGGACTTTGAGAAGCAGATACTGAAGTAAGCTGTAATGCCCTTTGCGGTAGGACACTCCTTTCCCCCAGGCGATTTAGATCAATTAAGATAGCATTCACCAAAGAAGAGGCCCAAAGATATAGCTCCTCAAACGACTGCATTCGATTTGAAATTTTGTCAGAGAATTGTGTGTTGTATGAGATGTAGAAAAGGAAGGCAATGTGTAGCTTTCCATTACAGATTGGTTTTTGTATTTTAGATTATAGTACGTTGCTAATGTACAAATTTGTCTATTGCACTCTCTTGGAAAAATTGAATTGTCCCATCACCATCATGTATTCGGATACCGATTCTATCATTGGTGTGTTTCATACGTCAGAGTATGAAGAGGAAATCAAAAAGATTGCAGATGATCACCTCTATCTTTCATCCTGTCCCACTGGTCATCCACTCTATAGCAATAAAAATAAAGGGGCATTGTTTCGCTTCAAGGATCAGACTGGAAGTGGGATAATTGAAGAGGTGGTTGCTCTGAAAGCAGAAATGTATTCTATCCGATTGAGTGACGATAGTCAAATTGCTAGAGCAAAAGGTGTTAAGAAAAGTATTGCTCGTAAGGAATTGCATCACGATGTATATAAAGATGTTTTGTTTAATAGCGTGAAGGTAAGTCATTCACAAAGGACCATATGTAGTAAGCGCCAATGCATGTATACAGTGGAAACAACTAAGCTTGCACTCATGCCCTGTGATGATAAGAGATACCTCTTTAATGCTATTGAGTCATACCCATATGGAAGCTGTGAAAATGGTAATGAGTAAGTATATTCTTTATTATGTGTATTGTGTTTCTTATGTTACAGGTCGTGAAGGTTTTTCGGCTGGGCTTTTCTCCTTCACCTGATTGGCATCACAATTCCCAGCACAATTGGCTTTAATAAATATATCTCAACTTGATTGGCATTACAATTGGTATTAATAAATATATTTTCACTTGTACTTTTGTGTATGACCCTTCTTTGCATGTCTCTGCATGTTATAAGCGCGCGGACAACCCTCCGCACACGCGCCGCGCGGGGAAAAATACGCGAACGAACCAGACGCGATGGTGGCGCTGCCCTGGTGGAAATGTTGTAGTTTCGCCATGTTGTAGTCTCGGCATGACTGACTACTACTGGTGTACATTTTCCTTCTTCCGGAGAAGTAGGAGACAAGACTATGTATTTCGACAGAAAAAATTGTGCATTGGATTTCGAGACTTCGGTCAGGGGCGTTTGTCGCCCCCGATCGCAGGGGAAGAGAAATGTTTAACTATACAGGTTTCATTGCTAGGCATTCCACAAGGTCTCCCACACTTTATGCCTATACATGTGGGAAGGTCCCGGAGTTTTCAGAAAAACTCGTTGGCCAGGGCCTGACCAAGACCCTGACTGCCCACCGTTCAAGGTTTCTACCCTTCACCTCACATCCCCTCGGCACAGAACGGATAACACCTTAGGACTGGGGGCTTGGGTCCATGGTGGCGCCACTCACCAAACACCAGCCGAAGCCGGTGCCTCCTGCGGGGTAACCTAATTCTGAATCCTAATTCTGAATCCTGTGTTAGACATATTCATTCTGAACCTAAAAACCTTCTTGCTAAATGAGTATTTTATTAAGATCCGACTGTGAAAGTTTCGGCAGCAGCAGCGTGCATGAATCCATCTCTACTGTTTCCACGTGTTAACAGGTTCTACAGTTCCACAGCGGAAGATAAAGAGTTGCTCGGCTAGGCGCACGCCTCTGGAGCGACATCTTCTACTACGCACAGCTCTGCGATTGGACTATCACTGGCTGACACTATCATAACAGTCATCGAGACCTTCACCGGACGATTTAAAAAGGCAGCGCTCCTGGCTACAGCTTATTTCGGCAGCAGCAGCGTGCATGAATCCATCTCTTACTACTGTTTCCACGTGTTAACAGGTTCTACAGTTCCACAGCGGAAGATAAAGAGTTGCTCGGCTAGGCGCACGCCTCTGGAGCGACATCTTCTACTACGCACAGCTCTGCGATTGGACTATCACTGGCTGACACTATCATAACAGTCATCGAGACCTTCACCGGACGATTTAAAAAGGCAGCGCTCCTGGCTACAGCTTATTTCGGCAGCAGCAGCGTGCATGAATCCATCTCTTACTACTGTTTCCACGTGTTAACAGGTTCTACAGTTCCACAGCGGAAGATAAAGAGTTGCTCGGCTAGGCGCACGCCTCTGGAGCGACATCTTCTACTACGCACAGCTCTGCGATTGGACTATCACTGGCTGACACTATCATAACAGTCATCGAGACCTTCACCGGACGATTTAAAAAGGCAGCGCTCCTGGCTACAGCTTATTTCGGCAGCAGCAGCGTGCATGAATCCATCTCTTACTACTGTTTCCACGTGTTAACAGGTTCTACAGTTCCACAGCGGAAGATAAAGAGTTGCTCGGCTAGGCGCACGCCTCTGGAGCGACATCTTCTACTACGCACAGCTCTGCGATTGGACTATCACTGGCTGACACTATCATAACAGTCATCGAGACCTTCACCGGACGATTTAAAAAGGCAGCGCTCCTGGCTACAGCTTATTTCGGCAGCAGCAGCGTGCATGAATCCATCTCTTACTACTGTTTCCACGTGTTAACAGGTTCTACAGTTCCACAGCGGAAGATAAAGAGTTGCTCGGCTAGGCGCACGCCTCTGGAGCGACATGTTCTGCTACGCACAGCTCTGCGATTGGAGTATCACTGGCTGACACTATCATAGCAGTCATCGAGACCTTCACCGGACGATTTAAAAAGGCAGCGCTCCTGGCTACAGCTTATTTCGGCAGCAGCAGCGTGCATGAATCCATCTCTTACTACTGTTTCCACGTGTTAACAGGTTCTACAGTTCCACAGCGGAAGATAAAGAGTTGCTCGGCTAGGCGCACGCCTCTGGAGCGACATCTTCTACTACGCACAGCTCTGCGATTGGACTATCACTGGCTGACACTATCATAACAGTCATCGAGACCTTCACCGGACGATTTAAAAAGGCAGCGCTCCTGGCTACAGCTTATTTCGGCAGCAGCAGCGTGCATGAATCCATCTCTTACTACTGTTTCCACGTGTTAACAGGTTCTACAGTTCCACAGCGGAAGATAAAGAGTTGCTCGGCTAGGCGCACGCCTCTGGAGCGACATCTTCTACTACGCACAGCTCTGCGATTGGACTATCACTGGCTGACACTATCATAACAGTCATCGAGACCTTCACCGGACGATTTAAAAAGGCAGCGCTCCTGGCTACAGCTTATTTCGGCAGCAGCAGCGTGCATGAATCCATCTCTTACTACTGTTTCCACGTGTTAACAGGTTCTACAGTTCCACAGCGGAAGATAAAGAGTTGCTCGGCTAGGCGCACGCCTCTGGAGCGACATCTTCTACTACGCACAGCTCTGCGATTGGACTATCACTGGCTGACACTATCATAACAGTCATCGAGACCTTCACCGGACGATTTAAAAAGGCAGCGCTCCTGGCTACAGCTTATTTCGGCAGCAGCAGCGTGCATGAATCCATCTCTTACTACTGTTTCCACGTGTTAACAGGTTCTACAGTTCCACAGCGGAAGATAAAGAGTTGCTCGGCTAGGCGCACGCCTCTGGAGCGACATCTTCTACTACGCACAGCTCTGCGATTGGACTATCACTGGCTGACACTATCATAACAGTCATCGAGACCTTCACCGGACTATTTAAAAAGGCAGCGCTCCTGGCTACAGCTTATTTCGGCAGCAGCAGCGTGCATGAATCCATCTCTTACTACTGTTTCCATGTGTTAACAGGTTCTACAGTTCCACAGCGGAAGATAAAGAGATGCTCGGCTAGGCGCACGCCTCTGGAGCGACATCTTCTACTACGCACAGCTCTGCGATTGGACTATCACTGGCTGACACTATCATAACAGTCATCGAGACCTTCACCGGACGATTTAAAAAGGCAGCGCTCCTGGCTACAGCTTATTTCGGCAGCAGCAGCGTGCATGAATCCATCTCTTACTACTGTTTCCACGTGTTAACAGGTTCTACAGTTCCACAGCGGAAGATAAAGAGTTGCTCGGCTAGGCGCACGCCTCTGGAGCGACATCTTCTACTACGCACAGCTCTGCGATTGGACTATCACTGGCTGACACTATCATAACAGTCATCGAGACCTTCACCGGACGATTTAAAAAGGCAGCGCTCCTGGCTACAGCTTATTTCGGCAGCAGCAGCGTGCATGAATCCATCTCTTACTACTGTTTCCACGTGTTAACAGGTTCTACAGTTCCACAGCGGAAGATAAAGAGTTGCTCGGCTAGGCGCACGCCTCTGGAGCGACATCTACTACGCACAGCTCTGCGATTGGACTATCACTGGCTGACACTATCATAACAGTCATCGAGACCTTCACCGGACGATTTAAAAAGGCAGCGCTCCTGGCTACAGCTTATTTCGGCAGCAGCAGCGTGCATGAATCCATCTCTTACTACTGTTTCCACGTGTTAACAGGTTCTACAGTTCCACAGCGGAAGATAAAGAGTTGCTCGGCTAGGCGCACGCCTCTGGAGCGACATCTACTACGCACAGCTCTGCGATTGGACTATCACTGGCTGACACTATCATAACAGTCATCGAGACCTTCACCGGACGATTTAAAAAGGCAGCGCTCCTGGCTACAGCTTATTTCGGCAGCAGCAGCGTGCATGAATCCATCTCTTACTACTGTTTCCACGTGTTAACAGGTTCTACAGTTCCACAGCGGAAGATAAAGAGTTGCTCGGCTAGGCGCACGCCTCTGGAGCGACATCTTCTACTACGCACAGCTCTGCGATTGGACTATCACTGGCTGACACTATCATAACAGTCATCGAGACCTTCACCGGACGATTTAAAAAGGCAGCGCTCCTGGCTACAGCTTATTTCGGCAGCAGCAGCGTGCATGAATCCATCTCTTACTACTGTTTCCACGTGTTAACAGGTTCGTGAATTCTCTGTACCAGGATAGTGCCTAATGGCACTATCCTGGTACAGAGAATTCACGCCTGCTGCTGCCGCTGCATATATTCGCTTTACTGCTATTCTCGTTGATTATAGTGTTTGCAGTGTCTTATAATACCATGTCATCTAAAGAGATACTAAAAATGCTCGAAGATTTCAAGAAAGAGATGAAGCAAGAACTAAAGGAAATGAAAGAATCTGTCGTACGTGATGTTAGGAAGGATATAAGAGAAATGAAACAGTCATTGGACTTTTTCAGTGCAAAGTACGATGAGCTGAACATCAAAATTAGCGACCTCCAGAAAGAGAACTCTGACTTGAAATCGAAAGTCAAACAGTTAGAGCAAAAGTTTGAAAAAGCAGAACAGGACGCGTCGGTTATTAGTAACCGAATGACACAACTAGAGCAATACTCAAGAAACCGCAACGTAGAAATTAAAGGCTTTCCTAGGACAGAGGGCATGAATGCACAAGAGGTAGTGATGAAGCTTGCCAATGTACTTAATGTTGACGTCATCGCATCAGATATTGAAGCCTGCCACCCAGTCCCAACGTTCAAAGGTAGTGAAAATATTGTTGTACAGTTTGCAAGTAGAGCGAAAAGGGACCTGTTTCTGTCAAAGGGGAAGAGTGCCCGTCTCACTTGTACAGACCTTGGATTTCAGCACAAAGATAGTATTTACATTAATGAGCATCTCTGCCACGCCCTTAAGAAACTTCTTGGTATGACTATAGGGAGAAAGAAAGAACAAAAATGGCTGTCAGCCTGGAGCAACAATGGAAAAATATTTGTTCGTGTAAACGAAGCTAGTCAGCCAGTTCAGATAAGAAACGAAAGAGATCTTGCAGCTCTGTGCAGGCAGAACTAATCCTGATACAATGTCTTTTGTCTATGACGGTCTTTTATGTAACACTAACACGCAATTATGAGTGAACGAACATCGTTTCATCTTGTATTGCCACGTCAATTGCTTTGTCAGCCATGCATATCTGACAGCATGATGTCCTTTTTTCACCTAAATGTACGATCGATTAGAAACAAATATGATCAGCTGAATATCTTGCTGAGCGACTTTAATCATGAATTTGATGTAATCATGTTATGCGAAACATGGGCTAAACACGAAAGCGAAGTTTTCTGTATTTCTGGGTACAACTCTTTCTACTTAAATAGGATAAATAAGTCAGGCGGTGGTGTTTGCATGCTTGTCAAAGCCGGCGGGTACGAACTGGTTCCAGAAATAACTACATTAACTAATGAGTGTGAGGTCATTACTGTGACAAACGGAAAATTTATGTTCTGCACTGTTTATCGCCCTCCTGGTGGTAATGTTGGAGCGTTCCTACGCAAATCGAGAGATGTTTGGCTTTTGCAAATGATCGTAATCTTGACGCCATTATTGGTGGAGACCTTAACATTGATGTGTCAGATGAAAATTCAAACACTACACGTGACCTCAGTAACTTACTGCTCGCATTTGGCTTTACTAATGTCATAAATAACTTTACAAGAATAACGCCTACATCGACCAGTACGATTGATCTCTTCATTACAAACAACTCCCAACGTAATATAGTATCATGTACGATATCATCAGATATCAGCGACCATCTTCCAATTTGTTTATTCATTGATACCCATGTCCAAAGTGTGGGATGTTCGAAGACTATACTGTACCAGAACATTTAGTCATGTTCTGGTATCAGTCATGCTTTAGAGAAAAAATCGAAAAGGTAGACTGGAATCGAGTTTACGGTCTCAGAAACGTTGATTTGGCATATAGTATGTTTCATAATCTAGTAAAAGAATGCTATGACGTGTGCTTTCCTCTAACCAAATTTACTTCATCTAAAAGGTGTCGAAAGCCATGGATGACTTCACAGCTGCTGAGGATGATAGCAAAAAGAAATAAGTTGTATCAACAGTTTCTTAAAACTAGAGACGTAGAAAAATTGAAAACATATAAATCATACCGGAACATGGTTACTCGTGACCTAAGAAGCGCAAAATCTTGTTATTATAATAAGTTATTCGAGAATGCGCTAGCGAAATCACAACGGGAAGTATGGAGATCAATAAATGAAATCATTAAGCCTTCTCCGCAGAGCTCTATTAAAGAGCTATGTATAGGCGGGAACTCTATATCAGGACGAGAACTTGCAGATAAATTTAATGAGCATTTTATATCGGTGGGTGCCATATCACAACCGTCGGAAATGCCACACATAAATATCGCCAGAAATGTACATTCCATATTTTTGACGCCTAGTAGTGAAGCCGAGATAATAAATATATTTGCCGGTTTAAGAAATAATAGGAGTAGAGACCTTAATGATATGAATGTAAAGCCAATTAAATTTGTGATTGATCTCCTCGCTCCATGCCTAGATTTTATTTTCAATATGTCACTCTCACAGGGAAAATTTCCGGAACTGATGAAGTGTACTAAGGTGTCAGTTATCTTTAAAGGGGGAGATATGAATAAAATGACGAATTATAGACCAATATCAGTACTGCCAGTGTTCTCGAAGGGCCTAGAAAAGATTATAGAAACTAGACTAATGAGCTTTTTGTCTATGCATAATATAATTACATCTGCACAACATGGCTTCTGCAAAGGGAAGTCGACGGAAAGTGCGCTGCTTGTACAAAAGGAAACAATTCTGCGTAATTTTGAAAACAGAATACTCACACTTGCAGTGTACGTAGATTTTTCCAAGGCTTTCGATACCTTATGCCATGACATTCTTCTGTACAAATTGGACCACTATGGATTCAGGGGCGTTTGTAAATCTCTTATAACATCATATCTTTTGAACCGGACACAGTCAGTAATCATTGATGGCCACTTGTCTCTCCCACTGCAATTAATTTCCGGTGTACCACAAGGTAGTATTTTAGGTCCTCTACTATTTAACGTTTACATCAACGATATAACGACTATTAGCATGGAACCAACATATGTTATTTATGCTGATGACACAACTCTGCTCTTCAGCTCCACGGACGCAGATGAACTGATCTCTGTAGCTAACTCAGTTTTAAATAACCTTGCGAACTGGACAACCGCAAACAAGTTAACAATAAATTGCTCCAAGACTAAGGCAGTTCTGTTTCATCCCAAAAATAAAAACGTGAATACGACCATAGAGCTGACGCTATGTGGTACGGTCATTGCCATTGTCCCATCGTTCAAAACGCTCGGAGTTCATTTCTCAGAAAATATGACATGGAACGCACATGTCGACCACCTCGCGTCACAGTTATCAAAAATCGTTGGTATTGTCGCAAGAACTCGCTCGTTCCTGCCGACTCACATTAAAAAACAAATATACTACGCCTTATTTCACTCACATCTGACATATTGCGTACTAGTCTGGAGAACCACAACTAAAAGTAACCTAGGAAAGATTTTACTTTTGCAAAAGAAAATAGTTCGCCATATCATGAACATACCGTACTTACACACAACTGAAGGTGTTTTTGAGGAACTTGGTATATTCAAAGCGCACAATGTTTTCCCTTACATGTTACTTTGCGCATACAAATTTAGAAATGACACATACAAGAAGTTCCTCGAAACTCTATCAGAGATCCAACAAAACTGTTCTAGTGGCCTCATCTGCCTCCGTGATGCTAATCAATGGAAAGTCCCCTTTTGCCGTACAAACTACGGCAAGCAAACACTCCGTTTCAATCTGCCATCTGTTCTCAACGCATACTTAAACGATCAGAACGCAACAACAAACATACTAAACAAAAGCTATCTTCGAACCTTCTTCGTCAATCATTAGTGCACTGATATGGTTAATTCTCTTCTTTATTATTTCACATTTAGTGTCAGCCACTAAAGGTTTTTAAGTACCTGCTAGTAGCACCATTCTATTGTGGTTTAGTATTATACAAGGACGTTTGTGGGTCTTTAATTATTTCAAGTGTTGGTAGTTTGTTGAACAATGTCTGTATAAACACATGCTGCTGGTGCTGAAATTAGGGCGTCGGGGCCTTGTCAAGTTGCTTAAGCAACTTTGTGCCCTGCCGCCTTCCATGTACATAATAGCTCATGGTAAATAAAATTCAATTCAATTCAATTCAAAGTGTTTCAGTAGAGCAAGGGTGCTGGAGCATGCTGCTGCTGCTCGCGTCTTGGGACGTAACCGATTTCGGAACTTATTTTATGTTGACCTCTACAATGCTAGTTCTCCTATCTCCCTTTCTCCTATCTGTGGTTTATAAGGTCAGAATAATGTGCACGCAAAACATCATGGCATTTTTGTTTGTGTGGAATTTGTGGAGACGGTGATGCAGTGTCTGACATATATGTTACATAAAAAAACTGAAATTGTGATGATGATGATTCGTGTATTATTGGCGCAGCGGCAGCTACGATCATAATGCGCCAAGACGAAAAAAAACCTTAGAGATTTTGTTGTGTTTGCATGTACATATTATGTGCCGCTATTTTAGGCCATGGCTGTTGGCATGCATGGTTAAATACATTAAAAAACAGACAAAATCATCTGAGTAGTATACAGTCTGGTCCAGTACGTTCCTAGCAACGGCCCCCCAGGCCCCTAGCAATGGCCGAGCGCGTCTGCGCCGATTTTTTTCGCGATTTTTTCCGGCGACCGGCGGGTGGCGCTCGGGTGGAGGCTCTTACCGGTGGGCGGAGCGTGGCCGGAGGGTTGTGTGCGCGCTTATCCGTTCACATTTTTCAGCCTGGGCCGACTTCTTTCGTCATTTTTCAATCTGTGTCGAATTCAATCGCAATTTTTTTCAGCTACAACAGGTGTGCAGTAGGCTGTTTACATGCAAAGGATAACCATACACAAAAGTTCAAGTGAAAATATATTTATTAAAGTCATTAGTGTCAGAAATTATGTTATGACTCTGTGTGAAGGAGAAAAACACAGCCAAAAAACCTGATGCAGAAAAAACACAATACACGTAACAACGATTATACTTATTACAGGCATGATGCAATAGCTTTGAAGGGGTATCACAATATTTTTATTAGTGGTAATCACGCGTTTTCAATTAAGTGGAAGGGATAGCACATTTAATCAAAGAAGATATTTTTAATCAATATGATTGCAATGGAAATTACAAGTTTTATTATAAAAAATTTCACATTACTATACGTGAGCACCATAGTGGAGTTTTAATTACAAAGTTTTGATATGTAACTTCAAGAACAATAGCTGGGCCGACTTCTCTAGCGATTTTTTTAGTATTTTTTTCGAGCACGCGGTGGGTGACGCGCAGGTGAGGGGCTGTCCACGTGCTTACCAGCAGGCCGACGGACTCGGTGCGCCCAGGGCGGACTTCTTTGGCGATTTTTCCATCTGGGCCGACTTCTCTAGCGATTTTTTTTTCAGCGTGCGGTGGGTGGTGCGCAGGTGAGGGGCTGTCCGTGTGCTTACCAGCGGGCTGAAGAGTTGAGCGTACACTAATGATTGTACACCCTGGGCTGCCTTGTTTGGCTATTTTTCAGTCAAAAGTCTAACATGACCACATTAGCGGAGTTTTAATTACAAAGTTCTGACAGGATGTACGTAACTTCATGCACAACAGCTAATATTCCATTATGACACATTTAATCAAAGAAGATATTTTTAATCAATACAATCAATTTAAAAGTTTTATTATAAAAAGTGTGACATTATTATATGTGACCACCATAGTGGAGCTTTAATTACGAGTGCCAATAGATGTATGTAATTAATTGTGTACAGCAGAGAACCTGGAAGACCATGGAACACGAATGACACGAACACAAGATGAAATAAAATCTATAACACTACATTGGTTAATCAGGAGAATAATCTATCATTTTAACTATTATAAAATCATCCTAGTGACTTAATCTAGTCGAACCCCATACAATTTTCATTCTAAGAGACACTACAAACCGTACTTTGTTTTATGAATCCAACGCAGAAAATATATTAAAAAAATGAACTTCACCGCATAGCACGCTCCTAGCCAACAGCTCTAATAATATCTGCCCTGATTTGTTGAAGACGGGAGGCGTACGTCTGTTTTGTGACAGTTATGAAAATTTTCGAGCGCAATAGGGAAGATAAGTTGATTACTCCAACATTACACAATTAATCAATTTCTTATTAAGTAAACAGCATAGACATACCGAAATAATGAGAAACGAAATGATCAACAGCTAATAGAGAACCAAAACCCATCACGTAAACAAGAGGTACACAAAGGATTAATAATTGAAAAAGAATCTATCAAAACGAGAAACATGCACGGATGAATAGCAGAGAAACACTTTGAAAGGCACATGATGAATAATTTAATACAGCACAGAGCTAACGCTGAATAGCAGAGAAACACTCTAAACGGCGCATCTGTCAACGTGTAAACAACAGACAGGAAAATATTATTGAAACAAGATCAACAGCTAATAGAGAACCAAAACCCATCACATAAACAAGACGTACACAAAGGATAAATAACTGAAAAACAATCTATCAAAACGAGAAACATGCACGGATGAACAGCAGAGAAACACTCTAAAAAGCGCATTTGCCAACGTGTAAACAACAGACAGGGAAATATTATTGAAACAAGATCGTCAGCTAATAAAGAGCCAAAATCTAACACATAAACAAGAGGTACACAAAGGATAAATAGTTGAAGAACAATCTATCAAAACGAGAAACATGCACGGATGAATAGCAGAGAAACACTCTAAACGGCGCACCTGCCAACGTGTAAACAACAGACAGGAAAATAATTGAAAAAGAATCTATCAAAACGAGAAACATGCATGGATGAATAGCAGAGAAACACTTTGAACGGCACACCATCCACACGTAGCAATGAAATAATGAGAAATATAATCAACAGCTAATAGAGAACCAAACAAATGCACCAAAGCAAACAAGAGGTACAGAAAAGAAAATAATTGAAAAACAATCTATCAAAACGATGAACATGCACGGATGAATACCAGAGAAACGCTTTGTACGATGCCTCTGCCAGCATGTAAACAACACACAAGAAAACAGTAGCGAAACAAACTATCAAACATTAATGAATTGAAATGGAAATAATATATCCTTTGAACTATCATAAAATCAACCTTTCAACCTAACAATATAGAATTTTCATCCTACTCGGGCACTATAAACATTACCTTGACAGAGGTATCCAAACACGCAGCACAGCTAAGCTTTACACAGTACAACCAGACTGGAGCCCGGCGGGGTCACTCTCTCCCTCTATACAGCCCAAAGCGAAGAATCCGCACATCCCTGTCAATCTATGGAGTGGGGAATCCCTCTCTCTTTTCCATATTCTTTCCTCCAAAAGGAAATATTCTTAGGACTGGTGTACAGAGACGAATTTTTTTATTCATTGCAAATAGACATTGGAATTATTCGACTCTCAAGAACACAATAAGAATTCTATCAAAAACAATAGTACGCAAAAAATCTAAGAATAGACTTTTATGTCAGTGCAAACTGGTTTTAGAGAAACAATATCTAAGCAAACGAGAAATATTATCGGCGCAAACAATACTCAACCAAAACGAGAAACGTTGCATTTAATGTATTTCAGATCAGACACAACTATTATGCATTCATTATTCTCAACTCACAAAATATCAATCGAGTGAAAGTCAAGTTTATTCAGTGATAGAAACAATACTAATTCGAAAACGAGAAACAAATTTAATTACATAATTTTTTATGAGAACTTTGCAACAGTAATTTCTACACACAGAAGCCACAAACAACTCATCTGAAATGCAAATTATTGTGTTTGCTACAGTGAAAATCAATGCACACAACTTAAAACTACATTCCCAACTAGTAGAATATTTTTATTAATATCAATCGAGTGGTCATCTGAAAGGAAGTCAAAACCAGTAATTAATTTAGGCAAACATTTTCTCGTAACCACGCAGCGCAAATATACATCACAGAAACATGTCTTTTTCATTCAGGACCCACTAGTGGAAACGAAGTGAGAGAGGGAAGCTGAGTTCCCGTACACTTTCGTTAAGGTTACGCCCGCAGGGAGTAGGGGAATCCAACAATGGTCTTGGTATACAATGTATAGTTGAAAGCCATAAACTGACTCCTGCAAGTCAAGTTAGGGAAGGAGGGTCTCTAGCGCTGTCTTGTACTTAGAATCATTGAAAGCACACGTTTTTTCCTTACGCATCACATCTTCTTGTAAATTAATTTTCATAATTCTCACGGCAGGTGGAACGTTCTAAACCTAATAACATAATAAATTTTTAATAAATAAAATTAGCACCGATATGATTTAATTAAGTGTCGAGGCACACTACAAAACAGAACAGACAATTGCTATACATTGAAGAGGTGGACGGATTTTGTACTGGTTACCATAGGTCATGGGAGGACCTGATAAAAAGCTGCTTCGAAAAGGAGGAGCCCCGAAACGATTCAATTATCGCTGCATTTCGATACGTCCTAGACATGGTCGTATTCGGAGATATGGTGCAAATTATCAAATTCAAGATGCGAGAACTTGTATGCCGAATCTACAATAGTTGCACGTCAACATCGGAAGGACCACTGGGATTGGTGGAGTTTTTGAGGTTTGCTAACGAAGAATTGAAATGCACTAAACCAAACGTAATTGTAATCATTGCAATGGGTATTGCATGAATCAAGAAAGTAATCAGATCAAATTATCATATACAAGCAGTCTATATCGCACGATTCATTATGGATTTGTTGAAATTACACCTAACGGTTGAAATGGAAAGTACATAAAAATCTTATCACGTGATATATTCCACTAGAGCCTCTACACATTTATTTTATTCTACCAGTCAATGATGTCGAATGAACAGAAGTTCAGTATTGTCGTGCAAGGTCTGATGTATCATCACTTATTCAAACTCAACAAACATATCAATTGCGGTGGACCACCGGACGATTTTCATCTAATACTCTCTTGTACGCCATTCAAGAATCTTCATACACAGAAAGGAAACATCAATAAGAGACTGTGCAAGTTCATCGTGACAAAGTGTAAGTTGTTGAAGCAATACAAACACGGCGACAACATATCGCCTGCGTTAATCAACGCCGGATTCAAGCGCACAATATTCAGAATAAACTACTTGATGTCTTCGGAATTCATCAATCAAGACAACGAACGGAAACTTCAGAGTTTGGAATAGAACTCTAATTTATCAAAATAAACAAGTGTATAACTGAAATAATAAATGTATTCTTTGTCATCATTGTAATGTATTCTACACATCGCAACGAAAACAGCTTATGATTAGATTGAAGATTGCTAAGGAGACGTTTATTCCACACTATGTACAAGGATCTTCGCATGGAATCAGCGCTGGCAATCAAAGAGATTTTACACGACCACATTCTATACAACACCGACACCCGAAGGAAAGAATTGTAGAAGAATCGCTAATAGAAATTTAGAGGCATGGTTACATCAATCTTTGTTTACAAAAGAGGATCACTAATATTTTGCGAAAGCTTATTTTATGAATCACGTACGTATAAATTGCACAGTGTATATATTTTCTCAGACGGCTGGACAGTTGACAATACTAAATTGAAAGGAATCTATTATCAAATGACGCGCAGTCTACAATTCTAATCATCATAACATGCGGCACACACTTCCAATAAGATTTTGGGAGAATCGAATCACACAAATGTCATCAGAAATGTTTAAACAATGAGGATGAGCATTATGCATAAGATATGTAATTATAATAAGTAAATATTCCTTTTGAAAACTTAACCAAAGCAGCACACATAAACGTAGCTCCAATTCACAGAATATACCTGAGGTTTTTCATTAGCCATACTGAAAAAAACTATGAGTCTATTCATTATGTCACGGCATATGAGACGCTATAAATGGGAAGGGCATACTTTAATTTTAGAAGATTTTAACTCATAATGAAACAAAACGCAAATTCCAACACCAAAGGTTCTTGTTTAAATTTTCAAAATCAAAACTGTACACTCTTTCTAACAATTTTTTAATATATAGATTAAAAAGCTGTCTATATAGTCACATAGTGTATACAAGATATTTGTTTGTACATTAATTGCTAAAATTTATCAGATCACATTCCGGAGCAGTGGTGACCAGAGGTGGGCAAAACTCCTCACGGTCTTTGCCCTCACCTCGATTTTCCTGGACGGAGCTTTGTCCTCACCTCAACTACTTTTCGGAGAAGTTCCCTCACCTCACCTCACCTAAAAAAAATTCAGAGAATTTTCCTCGTCTGCCCTCACCTCAAATAATTTTTCAGAAAATTTTCCTCGCCTCACCTCACCTCAAAACATTATCAGAAAAATTTTCTCACCTCACCTCAGCCTTTCCTGAAAAAATATTTCCTCACCTCACCTCACCTCAAAACCATTTCAGAGAATTTCCCTCACCTCACCTCAGCCTTGCATAAAAAAATTTCCTCACCTCACCTCAAATTCCGTGAGGTTAGGGGGTTCAAGGCGCCCTCACCTCACTTGCAGTTAGGAGGGTGCCCCTCCCTGCTCAAGGTCGACGCTTCTCACTTTTTTAAATGACGAAAGTACGTAGCGTAAAGCAAATATCGACTATCAAGACTAAAGCATCAGGTCCCGACTCTCTGCTTCAGCGGTAGATTGTGACTGTAGGTGTTTGTGACGCAAGCGCAACAGAGGCCAGAAAGCGCCACGACTGCGGTGAGTACCTGATGAATGGCGATGATATCTAAAATTATTTACGGATCATGTCCTACGCATTATATCATGGCCGCTCGCCATCAGCTAGTGGGATGGCAGGTGCATTGCTAATTGTCTCGTTCACCGCCTTCGCATGGCATCCGATAGGTTGAGCGTACAGTAGTGGTCGAATCGAAGCGCAGCTTTGTGAATCATAATCGTATGAGTGTCACGTCATCAGTGCACCCAATGTTGTGCCCATATTGCCCCCTACTTTTTGTGGGATGTGCAGCCAGAGTCTAGACCCATCGTCAGGACTCAGGACCAGCCAATAAGCAGCGATTATTGATAGTGAAGTGCAACGACTCGCGTCGTTCGGTTTATAACAGTCACTGAAAAAACAAATAAAGTAAAGAAGAGCCCTAACAACTACCTTTTGCCAACCTCAGAAAATTTTAACAAAATTTCCCTCACCTCACCTCACCTAAAAAATTTTCCAGAAAATGTACCTCATCCCACCTCACCTCAGCCTTTCTGGAGAAAAAATTTCCTCACCTCCCCTCACTTCAAAAAGTTTTTCAGAAAATTTTCCTCACCTCACCTCACCTCAAAATTATTTCAGAAAATATTCCTCACCTCAGTCTTTCCAAAGGAAAATTTCCCTCACCTCACCTCAGCGTCTTCAAGGAAGATTTTTCCTCACCTCACCTCAACCATTGCTCCAAAAGATGCTCCTCACCTCACCTCAAATTCCATGAGGTGAGGGTGAGGTGAGGGAGCCCTCACACTCACAAGCCCTCGCGAGGGTGCCCACCTCTGGTGGTGACTATCACACATCAGTAAATGTTTAATTAAAATTTGAACTGCTGCCGCAATTTACGAATTGAGTCGTAGAACACTGAGTGAAGAAAAAACGGGTAGGAACACTTTATTACAATTAAGATGAACAAGGCTTTCGTGCAGAGTCTGCACTTCATCATGTTAAAGAGTAGCCGTACAGCCGGACGTATATATACCAGTAGAAAGGGAGGGAGAAAGGGAAATAGACAAGCAAAAACACAATCGAAGACACTTATCTAGCTGAGGGAGTTGAAAAAACAATAAGTAAAATAAGTAGCAGACCGGACAAGACCAAAAAATACAGCCCAGGGTCATGTGTCACGACACATAACAGGGGAAAGTTCACAGCGCGGACAGCCGAAAAACGCAAGGCGACCCTTCCGATGCTCCCTGTAACAAGGAGTTTCGGGGAAGGCTCAAGGTCGCTCCGCGGTCCCCAGCCGGCCGCGCTGCCACCCCCCCCCCGGCCGGCGAACACATCCACCCCCAACAACCACACTTCCTGGATAACGGAAGGACGACCCACTTGAAGCATAATTAAAAGTTGAACAACTGTAAGGGGCCAGCGTATATGTTTAACCCATGTGGCTGAAGGGAGCAAAATTTAGAGATCAGGTAGGATTCGCGATTTTTTCGTTTTATGTCACTTGTATATCAGGATTCAAGGAGTACAACTGATAGATGAGTATTAAAGTCATGTCCCGATGCATTAAAGTGTACAGAGACAGGGGTGGGGCGATTATTAATTATGTCAGATGTGTGGCCATAAAATCTTTCTCGCATGGAATTTGATGTTTCACCAATATATTGGACGTTGCATTTTTTGCACATGACGTCGCATTTTCTGTTCGAATTGCTCCATAAAAATATTTGCATAGTTCGGGGATACACGTGATCCCATAGCTGCACCTTGCACTTGGACAAAATGGTTGTCATTAAAAGTAAAGTTATTATATTGGAGAACAAGTTGAAGAAGGTGCTCTTGTCTCACATTCATTCTTCCCGCCCACATGTTTTTGTGGTCTTGTCCAGTATCCCGCCTCGTCTTCCCTCCATGTACGTCCCCGTGGACCAACGAGCTTTCATCGGAGAGACCAACCTCAAGATTAGACTAATTAACCAACACTTCTGGTATCTTTCGATCGTGAACGAACGGATTGGGTCTATCCGCCATAAGCGTTTTGAGCAGTGCCCGTTTGAATTCCTCGCTTTGGATGGCCATCACCTCAACTTTCAAGGAGCCAAAGTCCTCGCTTCCCACTACAGAAGTTGCATTAGGCTGCACTTCCCGCCTGCATCTTTCCCCGTAAAGAGCACTCCATCTTTTAACGTTAATCCCCAGGATTTCCCACCATTGGACCAGTCTCCCACCTCTTCGGCACATGTGACCCAGGTCACACACACACCCGCCCATCCTAGTCCCCCTGTATCCTCGGCGTCAGCAAGCGCCGTTTCCTCTCGTCGTTCACATAAGCGTCACCCCCCTCTACGATCCACCAACTTCGCACCACGAGACTCTTCCGTGGCCTCGTCCAGAGCTTCAATCGACTCAACTTCCAGGCCGAAGACTGCAACCCCGCACCGGACTGTCCATTCCGCTACCCCTGTTACTTATGCCTCGACCGTCAGGACCAACAAACAACACAAGCATCAAAAGAAGCGTAAGACAGACTCTTGCTGACAACCACCGGACTGTACCCCGTCTTCTGTGTTTCTCAAGGCCCGTAAGTTGTTTGATAAAAAGGCTAGGTTTATGTCACATTTGCATTTCTACTCAGATTGCATCACGCAAAAAGTTGTTCCCAGGGGCCTAAGGCTTCAACTGTTCGCTACGTTTGATTTCCATTCCCCTCGTAGCTCTAGAAGATGGTGTGATACTTTGACACGTGCGTCTATAGACCTAATCAGAATTCTGCGATCAGAGAGTTCCCTAAAAATTAAGGATATTGACAACCAGCTTCGACAACTTGCTCATTCCCTAACAGCCAGCGAGATTGAAGCACTTGAATTGTTCGCATCTCACAAATTGTCTGAATTACAACATGTTAAGCATAAGAAAGCCCAACGTGACCACATTAATCTAACAAATATCAGTAATATTAACATATCCAGTGTCTTCTCTGAATCTCCATCCGCTCCTATTGCCAACGCTAAGGATGTGTTCAATCTGTCTAGTTCCACTTTAGACCAAACGGAAATCAATGTACTCTCTAAAGGATTAAGCTTCATCCCTACCCCGCGACCAATTGACGAGTTTGATATTCTTAACGATCTACAAAATTTAGGCAGAAGAATGCACCTACGAACATTCTTTCACGGTAACGAACGGATAGGTCGACCTCTCTTCAAAAAACCTTCCATTTGGACCCCGGACCCTTCCAAAACTAGCCATCAAATTGATAATTACATCAAAGCAGTCTTTAATGACATGAAACGCACACTGACGTCTTCAAGTAACAATATAAGTTGCAATTTGTCAAAATCAGAAACAATTGCATTGAAAAATCTTAAATATCGGAATGATATCATTATTAGGCCCGCTGACAAAGGCGGCGGCATCGTTGTTATGAATACCTCAGACTACATTAGTGAGGCTAACAAGCACCTGGTTAACCCTTCGTTTTACAGACCCCTTGACGATGACCCTACGGCATCGTTTTGTAAAATTATCAACAAAAGTATTAGCGAGCTCCTTGACAAAAACCTGATTCCACGCAACATTGCAGACTTCATCAAACCAAAGAACCCCACACCTGGTTCCTTCTACCTCCTCATCAAAGGACATAAAGAGAACAACCCTGGCCGACCGATAATTTCAGGCATCAACACAACGACTGAAAACATATCCCTTCTGGTTGACCACTGCATAAAACACATTCCGTTGCTTCTTCCATCATACGTCAAGGACACCAATGATTTCCTAGTCAAAATTAACTCGTTAAACGATCAATTTATGGATTTTAGTAACATGACTCTCGTTACCATGGACGTTGCATCGTTATACACCAATATACCACATGACGAAGGTCTTAGCGGAATCTTACCTCTCTTCCTTCCCTTCTGAGATCCTCCAAACTTCCGCCATTATTCACCTTCTTCAACTCGTTCTCCAATATAATAACTTTACTTTTAATGACAACCATTTTGTCCAAGTGCAAGGTGCAGCTATGGGATCACGTGTATCCCGGAACTATGCAAATATTTTTATGGAGCAATTCGAACAGAAAGCACTGGACTCTTTCCCGACGAAACCTCTAGTTTTTCTTAATACATCGATGACATTTTTGTTATTTGGTCTAGCGATGAAGATTCACTGCGCTCGTTTTTTGAACATTTTAACTCTGTTCACGATACAATCAAATTCTCTTGGAACCATTCTAAAACCTCGGTAAATTTCCTTGACGTTAATATATCTATACAATCTGGCAAACTTATTATCGACCTCTACAAGAAGCCAACTGATAGACGTCAATACCTACACTTCCAAAGCCATCACCCAAATTTCCAAAAAGGAATATACCGTACGGCCAATTTACACGCCTTAAGCGCATATGCTCTAACGACAATGATTTTCTTGAACGCGCTAGAGAAATGTCAGTTGACTTTCAGAAACGCAGTTATCCGCCGAAACTGATAGAGAACGCTCGATTAAAATGTAGTTTTTTACAGAGAGATACATTGCTCTCCCATCAGCCTATAAAACAGAGCGATGATATCGCTTTCGTCACCGTCTACAACAAAACATTGAACAACGCTAGGTCCATTTTTGAACGTCATCTGAACATATTGCACAGCGATGAGAAAGATATTTTCCCAACTGCTCCAACTGTAACTTTCCGCAGATCTCGCAGTATTCGCAACAACCTCACATCCTCCCGCTTAGTGCGACAGCAACCCGGTTGCTCTCCTTGCAATAAAACACGTTGTCAAACATGTCATTTCATAAACCCATGTACATCTATCTCTAGTAATGCTAATTACTTTACATTCAAGATACGACACTCTTTACATTGCAATTCATTTAATTTATGCTATTTGATTATGTGCAAAAATGCAAAGTCCAATATATTGGTGAAACATCAAATTCCATGCGAGAAAGATTTTATGGCCACAAATCTGACATAATTAATAATCGCCCCACCCCTGTCTCTGTACACTTTAAGGCATCGGGACATGACTTTAATACTCATCTATCAGTTGTACTCCTTGAATCCTGATATACAAGTGACATAAAACGAAAAAATCGCGAATCCTACCTGATCTCTAAATTTTGCTCACTTCAGCCACATGGGTTAAACACATACGCTGGCCCGTTACAGTTGTTCAACTTTTAATTATGCTTCAAGTGGGTCGTCCTTCTGTTATCCAGGAAGTGTGGTTGTTGGGGGTGGATGTGTTCGCCGGCCGGGGGGGCGGGGGGTGGCAGCGCGGCCGGCTGGGGACCGCGGAGCAACCTTGAGCCTTCCCCGAAACTCCTTGTTACAGGGAGCATCGGAAGGGTCGCCTTGCGTTTTTCGGCTGTCCGCGCTGTGAACTTTCCCCTGTTCTGTGTCTGTGACACATGACCCTGGGCTGTATTTTTTGGTCTTGTCCGGTCTGCTACTTATTTTACTTATTGTTTTTCAACTCCCTCAGCTATATAAGTGTCTTCGATTGTGTTTTTGCTTGTCTATTTTCCTTTCTCCCTCCCTTTCTACTGGTATATATACGTCCGGCTGTACGGCTACTCTTTAACCTGATGAAGTGCAGACTCTGCACGAAAGCCTTGTTCATCTTAATTGTAATAAAGTGTTCCTACCCGTTTTTCTTCACTCAGTGTAATCACAGTTAATTGGACTTTGGCGGTGCTTTTTACTTTGTATTGAGTCGTAGAAAGTGTAATTTCACAGCTTTAGCTGGCTCACTTTGATACGCGAAGGTTTTAAGAACTATTTCACGTTTAAGATGGACCAAAAGCCAGGGGACATGTTTCTTTAATAGTATGGAGTAACACTGGCTTGCATAACAAGTGACAAAAGAAAAAATCGGGAACGTTTCGACACCTATTCGGGCGTCATCATCAGCACAGGAAAATGAAACGGGGGCTTAAAACGGGAATCCTTTTAAACCCTTGTAACAGACTGGTAAGGGCCCCTTGTGACTGTTACAGGCATTTATCTCGCTATGAATGTGCCAAGATTCAAGGAATTTTCTCACTCCCCATCTGTGTTCAAAGGTCAATGTTGTCGCGTTGTCAAAATTGAAAGTATGCCCTGTTCTTAACACGTGATCGACAAGTTCGGTGCGTTGATTCTTTGCTGGTGGTTTTGTCAATTGTGCCTTGTGCTCCTTCATTCTGGTGACCTTCTTCCTCGCAGTTTCCCCTACATAGCACGTGTCGCATTGTTGACATTCCAGTTTGTATACAACACCTGCTTTGTACATGTGGGGCACAGAGTCCTAGGGATGGCACAGAATGTTGCGTAATGTTTGACGGGGCTTGAAAGTGGTTACAATACCAAGTGGCTTTAACAGCCTTCGTACCGACTCTGATAGGCCACGTACATAAGGAATGCATACAATATTGTCGGGGGCAGGTCGGTTATCTGAGACGGAACACGGAACACAAATTCCTTGAATCTTGGTACATTCATAGCGAGATAAATGCCTGTAACAGTCACAAGGGGCCCTTACCAGTCTGTTACAAGGGTTTAAAAGGATTCCCGTTTTAAGCCAGCGTTTCATTTTCCTGTGCTGATGATGACGCCCGAATAGGTGTCGAAACGTTCACGATTTTTTTTCTTTTGTCACTTGTTATGCAAGCCAGTATTACTCCATACTATTAAAGAACTATTTCACGGTGACAAAGAATTTAATCGAGTGTATTGATATTTTCTATATACTCTATAACATAATGTGAATTCTCCATGACGTGGATAGTAAAAGTTACGAACATTTTTCGAACTAAATTTACTTAAAATTCGAAGAAATGGTCATCCGCGTCGTTGAAAAATTTAATCGGCACAGATAGAAAAATGATGAAAGAAGTCGGCCCAGGCTGAAAAATGTGAGCGGGTAAGCGCGCACGCAGCCCTCCGGCCACGCTCCGCCCACCGGTAAGAGCCTCCACCCGAGCGCCGCCTGCCGCGCGCGGGAAAAAGTACGCGAACGAAGTCGGCCAAGGCTCAAAAATGTCGAAAGAAGTTGGCGCAGGCTGAAAAATGTGAGATGGTAAGCGCGCACGCGGCCCTCCCCCCGCCGATAAGCGCACGGACAACCCTCCGCACAAGCGCCGCGCGGGGAAAAATACGCACAGGGCTCAGGACAGGGCCCAGGGGTCCATAGAACGTACTCGCCACCGGTCTCTCTCGGCATACCCTTTTACTATACTCCTCTGTTCAACAGACATGAAGCGTGTTGTAATGCACCATGATATACCGCATACACGGCCAAGCAAACGCTCAAATACTGCCAGGTACCTTCACAAAAGCGAGCCCGCTAAGGCAGCAGCAATGTGAACAGTGCCGGGGAGTGCCCCCGGATCTACCAGAGCGCCATCGCGCGGCCGCGGCGCGCCCTAAGGAGCTTTTCGCATGAGTTTGCTGACCGGAGAGGGTATTGAGAGACCATGGTGAAACTGAGCTGGACGGAAGAGCAGGCAGCGACTAGTAAACAAATTAACAACAAAAATAGAAAAGTAAAGAAGGGAACAGAATAAAAGTGTGGGAAAAGTCCCCACAGCCTCAAAACATTGTTTTTTTATCTGCGCACGTAGCTGGCAAACGCACCCGATAAAGAGTCGTGGCTTGTGAATGCAAGGCCCGGGGATACACACGCGAAAAAAAAAAAAAAACTTCAACACTGTGCAACAATTCGTTATGCCCATAGTCTGCCCATCTCCATTTCACTTATCCTTCTGTCCAGCTGGTAATCTGAAGATTGCACCAGATTTTTTTTTTCGAGTCTACACATGTGTTGGCATCAGGCGACAGAAAGCCAACGCTCTGCCACCCCTCAAAAGAACACGGGTCAAACCAGGTACTGATCGTGATGTTCGCTGCCAATCAGCACTTATCGAAGCAAGGTTCAGGTAACTGGACATTAGTTGGAAGTTGTGAGCGCTGAACACAAGCGAGGCCATCACAAGCATTTTTGTGCTCCTTGCTGTACTCTCTGCGCAAAGATTTGTGGCCCCATATCAGAACCAGGGTAATGATGATTACACTATATCTACTTAGCGCATCATAGACTTTGGTGACACCTCTGCTTTCTTCCAGAAACACGGGAGGAAATTGATGAATGTGTAAAGTGTGAGAAGCGGAAGCCTACCCCTGTCCCATCAGGCAGAGCATCAATGTCATACAGCGAGAAAGTAAACAGTCTTCTGTTTCAGCATTTTGTCTTCACTTGTGTTAATTGTGGTTTCAAAATTCGAGGATAAGTCAAGTCAGGTCAGCACTAATAGGTCTCGGTTGGCAGCGAAACGGAAGCAGCAGTTGGAGCTTCTTGAGGATCTCAAAAGCCGGGACACTGAGAGTGACATCTCTGAAGTAGATGGTGTAATCCCAGAGAAACTCTACACTGAGAAGGTTCAAGAGCTGGAGGAAGCCGAAGCAAAGATCGAAAAGCTAGGAAAGCTAAATCGCAAGCTTCAGGCGGCGCTCCGCACTAAAATATTTGACAAATGTTAGTGATAATCTCCATGCATGAATTGACTTATACGACATGCTTCAGCCAACAATGAGAAAGTATACTTGTCCAAATTTCACAACACAAGTGTATTTAATTTCTGCTGATCTCAAAATCTACCGCAAATACGACATCTGCGTAGCAATTCTGTGGCAGTAGTTGGTATTAGAGGCAAGATTGTGGAGGGATGGCTTTGCGGATTACTGTAAAGCAACCGCACATCACGCAAGCTGCATGGGCACCATGCAGTTTGGAAAATATCTTTCATGTTAGTTTATTTTGTTGAGTAAGTGGAGCGCCAGGGATAGCCAACACACAGGTCTACGTCTTGTTCATGTTCCTTACTGACTTTGCCGTTGTCTTTCATGCTGCATATTAGCAAACCACGAGCACCTGATTTTTATTACCCAAATCGTTGAAAGTAACATAACTTGAAAAGTCAGTCTGTACTAAGATCTGCAGTTGTAATGATGAAATTTCACCTATTCTCTTGCAGAAAAAGAATTGGAAGCAGTAAGGGCTGCAGGGCGCACCGCAACGCAAATTTAATGTTTGATATCTTGTGTGTGACAGCACTCAATGTCACTAGGGAACAACTGTTTTTAGATGCGGTTGAAAAACAAATGTCAAGTTACGTCAGTAGCAAGGTGCACGGAAGCTGGTGTGATCTTTGCATAGGCAACATGACCATGAGTCTCAGTGCAAGAAAAACACAGGGCAAACAGTAACACTGTGTGTTACTGTTTGCCCTGTTATTTGTACTTTGAGAGGGCACTTATGTCCTCTCTTCGTAGCCCTGAGATTCAAGGTCATGTTCCTCTGCGAAGCTCGTTGTGTTTGTACTGACATGCAAACTACTGTTGCAGGTGGCAGCACATCTTGGGGTGATGCGCGAGTGAACGTAGAAGGTACACATTTTTTCCTCACATTCTTTTTTTAAAACTTTATGCATCAGAGCTATATTGAGAAATTATGTCTAAGCATTATACGCTTCCAGAAATGCCAAAAGGCGGTCATGTGACAACGCACCCAGACGAAGACATTCTTGAAGGTCAGCCACATGATTTTCTATAAACCCGTGAATTTAATCCTGATTTTTGTTGTTTTCTTTTTGCTGAATTCGTCATGGACATGGGCACATCTTCGGAAACTGTAGCAAGTATGACAGGTGAGATATCCATTCCACTGATTTATCTTGCAAAAGATATTCGTCTGTTCATCACCATCAAATACATTCGTATGGAAGTAACTTGATCCTTCAATGAGAGCAGAATTTTAAGTAGTTCTGAAGCCCATATTTTGTTCGGTTGTCCTTTAAACTGTTGTGCTGCACATATTCATGACTCAAAATGATCTTCTAACACATGGAGATTTCAGATGAAATAAACCCATTTGTGACCTTCGAATATTTTTTTATTGCTGAAACGTACCCGTTTAGGTTTGATTTATCGTCTTGATTTATATACAGTAGCACTTATCTGGGTTGTTTTTGTCCTACATACAGTGCCGGACAAAAGTTCACAAAACGCGTGAGTGGTGTATTTTCTCTTTGGCACGACACCTTAGTGGTGGGAGGATGCATATGCAGGCTCTTTCACTCTGGGTTCGCTCATTCGGATGGGGGGGGGGGGGGAGCAGTGCACACGTAGCGACACCGATTATCTATCGAGACCAATTCATGAGCACATGCATACTGAAACTGCCATGGTGTGTCGCAACCAGCCGACTCGCTTGCCCCTCTGAACAAGTGAACTAGCCCGCTTCCGCCAGCCGCTACGGTATCACACCGTGGAGAAAGAACACCGCCTGCGCGTTCCGTGAACATTTGTCCAGCACTGTACCTGCTAACTGGTCATGCGTCAACGCCTATCTCAAGAATGGTTTCAAGGAGAAGGGTGTTCTCCGGAGAAATAAATAAACTATGTATGTACACACTTTTCTTTGCATAAGCAGATTTTGGTTATCTTCACACATTTTTCCTGCATGTGGTGCAGGCACCCTAAAACCTAGTCCGCACTATTGCATTTCAATACATTCGTCCGTCAACGTCTCTCTGTGAGGGGCGCTTGGGCTTCCAAACTGTCTTCTTCTGCAAATCCATCTGTTCGTCGCTTTCGGAGGGCGTCGCTTCATAGATGGACGCATTGAAACACAATCGTGCGGACCTGCCTCTAAACGTAAGGCCACCAGAAGCCTCTCAACCACCTGGGATCACCAAATCACCAGCAACTACCAAACCACCAGCAACCACTAAACCACGAGGGACCACCAGACTCCCAGAAGTGGAGATGTCCCAAATTACGACAGGCCGTCAGGCTGGTGGACCACCAGAAAGAAAGTCTGACGGATTTTTCACTAGGGGAATGGTGGGTGAAGAATGAGTAAATGAAAAAAGCTGAGTTTCACATGAGTATGACTTCCGAAATCTCTGTTGTGCGGGCGAGAAAAATGAATTAGAGCCCAGAAAATATTGTGTGTTCTATCTTACATGGTAATATCATGCAAGGAAGATAGGCCGGTAGTTAATAGGATTACGCTTGTCACCAGATTTGTAAAGTGTAACCACTAATCTTCGGGTAGGGTTACAATGTCCAATGACTTCTTCCAATGACGGCATACTTGGAAAAATGGATGACTAGGTTACAGTTTCTTTGAGGAATCTTCTCTTAACACTATCAAATCCAGAAGAGCATGATGGCTTTAAAGAGTTTAATATTAGAGTTAGTACTTTTGCGACTCCAGATGGATTTACTGATACAGGTAACATTGGAAGGAAATTGAAGGGTTGACCAGTCGGTGCAAACGAACAAGCGGCAGAGGGAAAAACGACTGCACTCTTTTGGTTCACTGCCAAACGCGTATGGAATGCGATAGCATTACTTGCATTACAATAGACGAAGGATGACGACTCCATTTCGGACACAAAAGAGCACACTTTCGGCAGTTTCAGCAGATCGGTAGCAGTCTACACAAAACGATACGATAAAGGACGCAGTCCAATCAAAGATCAACAACATGATGTAAGTCGCCTTAAATGTGTCAGCCGATTGACTTATCATGCGTTTCGATCTGCTTGAACTCGCTATTTGTTCCTAAGACCATGAACCTGAACATATGTATGCCAAAATACACGATGACTCGGACGATTTATCTCCATTTGGCTGACTTCAATAGGAGATATGCGAAATGAAGCGCCCTCTCTTGCCCATTAGCGAAAACGCGCCCGCGCCATTTTCGTCGAGGCGACGCTTGGAAAGCATGGCCCCGCTGTTCCGTGTACACGGTTTGCGTTGCCCCTGAGTAAGTTTGACTGAATAGTGGCAGCTGAAAAGGGCTTCTGTTGTTTTTGTCATCCTATGTGTAAGCGCCTCATGTACCACTGCGTTAGTAAAAGTTTATTGTGCAGCAAGGCAACATAGTGTGAACGACACTGCAACCTTTTCGTTCTGCTTAGTAAAGAATCGTCTGATTACCACAACTTATTGTCGTGAAAAGCACTGCGTATGTCGAAACTCTGAAGAACAAAACACAATGTTATTAGTAATGATGAAGGTGTCACCGCACTGCTGCGCGAAGCTGTACTAGCAGAGAGGAATAAAACGACAAAAGGGTGCGTATTCATGAATCGCTGTAACTGAGCACTATGAAGCGCCTGAAATAGTATCCTGTAGTTGAGGCTACTATCGGACCAGACTAAAGCTTAGAGGAGCATGGAAAGGAAATTTGAATGGCTGAAAACCGTTTTTAATTTGTCAAGCAGTGTGTAAAAACCATTCTCGTAAAATATTTCGGCTGAACAATGTTTTGTTCCAGCGCAATTCGATTTATAAAATCGCTTCCGTGGCAGGAGGCTCGCGCGCACCAGCCACAAGCCACTCCCCATTGACTGTGACGTCAAACGTTAAACGTGCTCTCATTCGCTACAGAAAATTCGTCTGCTTCGGACACGGCATGCTCCTTGTTGACAGCGGTTCATTATGTTCTGTTGGTTTGAGGCATAAAACAGAGGTGCAAACGAACAATAAAAATTGCGCTCATAATGGTAACGCGATCGTGTGTCTTACAGTCATTGTTTTTGTTTATTATACACGTCTCCAACTAACGAAAAGTGCCAGCGTCTCACATGAGGCGATACGCAGTGTGGCGGTTCGTGCTCTTCGCGAAGCGATGCAACATGACCTCGTATTCGTTCCTGGAAAACAAGACAAACAAAGTGCGTTCTTTCTGTTTGCAACTTATTGAACTAGCTCAACGATCGCAACTTCCACTCGCACTGCACGTCCCCATTCCCTTTTGGAGGAGTGCTGACCTCAATCCACACGTGAGTTCCCGATTTCGTTGCACTGCGTGTATTCACCGTGCAACCGAAAAGAATCGACTGGCGGCAGACTGATCAGATGACCAATGTTTCCGACGCCATGTTCTGTAAAAAAAAAAAAAAAAGGAAAGAAAAAGAAAGGTAGCCGTTTCTGATGCGCATGCGTCCCTCGGCAGAACAACGCGCGCGAAAGGAGCCCGCCGTCACCTTGACAATTGTCGGTGTCTGATCGCAGCCGAGGTCACTTGCGAGCCCTAGGAGTGGACGCAACGTACAACGTCACGTCGTGACGGAGGTGCCCGTCATTTCTCACGTGTCTTCCACGGGAGTAGGAGAGAGCTCTCCGCACTCGTGAGAATCAATCGACTGCTGCGCGCGATATTTTTCTGCTACGCTCATATTTCTTGCCTGAAAACGTTATTTAGTGATCGGACATTCCATCACGATCAAAAACTAATTTTTTTTTCTCGGTCTTAGACTGCTCCTTTAAGGCTACGGTCTCACGGTAGCCATCTTGAATTTACTTACGTACTTCCTACGGCGGGGCGCCACCGTCGCGGTTTCCTTGGATGACCCCGTTAGGGAGAATCGCGCGTGGGACAGCTGTCCCACGCGCGATTCTCCCGACTGGACCATTTGACCTTGAGTCTCTTCTGTATGCCATTGTTCCCGGTGTTTATACGTGTGTAGAAGGGAGGATTGTCTCGTAAAACTCTTCTGAAACTGTCGTGCAAGACGGCGAGTTGATTTTCGTGCTTTCGTGGTTTGAGTAGCACAGGGGTAGCTGCCGCGCACGTAGCGTGCGACGAAGACTGTGCAAAATATATATTTTTATATATCTAAAATATATTATATCTCAAATGCAAAATGGTCAAACAACCATCATAAAAAATGCAAATGCATTGCAAATACTAAATAATTGCAGTCAGCTGTGAAGAGTCTGTTCACGTGCCGATCGGTAGCAGTTTTATCTCAATACAGCTTACAGAAACAGGATTTCTTGAAATGAAGTATGAAATTACCACTTCTGTTGAAACTAGAAGTTCAACTCACAGTACGCACACAAAATGATAAGAATCAAGGAATGGCATAACCGAACTAAAATAGGGAAGTCGACAATTATGCGCTATGTAACCTGTCCGTATTCTGCATAGTAGCGGCCGTGACTAGTAGGTGAAGATAACTTTTTTTTTTTCTATTTGGCTGCGATTCGTGTTATCGCTTTGTGAGATGACGAGAGGTGTGATCGTTCGCCACGAAATGTGGTCATTTCACTAGTTTATTTCAGTCGTCTCCATCGCATTACGCGGCGCTGATTGCCCACAGTTTGCCGTGAGACGATCGTTGTATTTGCGAGTAAACGGAGGATCCGTCTACAGATTTCAGAGTTCAATCCAAGAAATTGCATTTGCATTGCAAGATAGTTATCGTGCGACAAAAGTTCCTCGTAGCAAAATGGATGCGACAGCACTCCTTCCCCTTGCCTACATAATAAACGTTTACCGTGGTGCCCCCTCCTTCCATGTTCCGGTTCTTCGTTCAGTTCCCCCACATGTAGAAAACAAAGAAACTAGTTGGAAAGAAAAAGAAACGAGACAAAGACGCGCGTGCTCTGGGGGAACCGGAAAAAATGTTCCCGGAAGAAATGTCCCCTGGAAAATATGTCCCCCGGAAAAAATGTGCCCTCCAGAAACATCCACTTTTGGTACGCGTGGAATTTTTGCGAAATCCCCGGTTGCGATATTGCAGGTCTTGAAGTCCTCCGGCTCAAAATAAATACTAAAATTCCTAACCACTTACTAAGGGTTTTTACTTTGAAAGCTCGACCT
The DNA here is from genome assembly GCF_037126465.1 of Ornithodoros turicata. Taxonomy (NCBI): domain Eukaryota; kingdom Metazoa; phylum Arthropoda; class Arachnida; order Ixodida; family Argasidae; genus Ornithodoros; species Ornithodoros turicata. The sequence goes on from NC_088203.1 coordinate 40,336,158, forward strand.
ACTTTCACTTGCGATTTCTCGTAGGGAATACACTGCAATCAATTTCACGTTCGTTGATACAACGTGACACGGGTTCGAATCCTGTCACCAGGTGTGCTCTCTGAGGTTTTCCTTGGGTTTTCCGTCGGACTTTCCTGACGAATGTCGGCTCACTTAGCCCTGAAGTCAACCCAGGACGCATACTAGCCCCCTGTCACCCTCCCTCCTGCTGTCCTCTGTCCACGCCTGTTCACAGCGTACAGCAATAGTTGCTTCGCAACGCTAACACGGGAAAACATTTTCTCTGCTAATTAGCACAAATGTGAAGTGTCACAGAAAGTAGTACGACGTATAGTTTCAACAAATCAGGAGAGGAGACGTCATTCGGAATGACTAGGAGCATGTCAAGTTCTTTTTTAGAAGTGTGCAGATCGACGTGCACGGTGTTATGTAAAGAGGGAAATAAAATGCGGGGGAAAGCAACAAAATTGACAGACAAAAATATATTTCAATATGTCTAGCGGTATCACATCTCGGGAGCCCCATGACTGTACAGGCCGCATTGTTGCAAGACACAAGGAAGCAAATTCACCAAAACTGACCCACAGCGACTACCTAGGCAAAGAAATGCTATGTGTGAATAGTCATTTTAAAATCAAATTGAATACGAATAAATTAAGCTACTCGTTGAATAACCGTAAGTGGATGCATATAAAACATAGATTGGAATACAAACATGTACGGTACGTATATGTAAGCGTAAGTATAGCGCTTACTCTCTCTCTTTTTTTTTTTTTTTTTTGTTCTCCATGTGCCGGGTCTCTTCAAATATATTCAGTTCAGTAGAAGCATCAATTCGATTTGGAATTCGAACACTGAATTCCATATTTGATTAGGAAATGGAATAGGATATACGATTGCTCGCTTCGTTGCTCAAAAATCCAAACATTCACACCGTCCTATATATTAAAAAGTCAACGTCCGAAGTCAACCAGTCCACGCGTACCAAAAGTGAATTTTCCTCAGGGGACATTTTTTCCGGGGACGTTTTTTCCAGGGAACATTTCTTCCGGAGACAATTTTTCCGGGGGCATTTCTTCCGGGGACATTTCTTCCTGGACCCGTGCTCTGGGGAAGGGGATTGGCTTATATTCTTTTCTCTCTGAGCAATAGTATTCACGCCTAGCACTGACAACTGTTTTGTAACAGCCTGCTTTCCGCCCCTAACAGGCTTCCCTGTCATAGAAGAGAAGTATTCAGTTGCACTGGGAGACCGAAGTTGATTCGTCATGCGCAGCGAAGGGCGCAATTGTTATGATTCGAGCCTATTGTGATAATTGCAGTTTCATTGTGATAAGTATTATAATAGTAACGAATACAGTTCTATGACATTTGACAGCAGGGCTGCTTGTCCGTCGCGTAGCGAAAAGATTGCAACGAGACAGCTGTTGTACGAAATGCCGCAAGCGTTCATTGTACACGCACGCATTGCTTACTAGAGGCAAAAATAGGATGCTACGATTTTTAGTTCTGTACACAACAGTTGTTTCGATCCAAAGCCAATATGTTACTCTGTGGAAACCTTGCAAGAATGTCAGAAATACAAGCGAAGAGACACTCAAGAGCCAAGCTCTAAACAACAGTTCCTGCATAAAACAATATTTTATTGCCTAAGCGTTGTCTGGGCTCTACTCATCATGGTTACATGTTCGTCATAAGAAAAAAAAAATCTTACGAGGCAGCTTGGCAGTAGCGCCGGTACATATTTCCTTCCGGTAGCCGTACCGCGCTACGTTTCGGAATGAGTAGCGGCGTTTCAGAGGAGTAGCGAATAGCGGTACTCCGCTACCTAACTGCCGACCGAAGGGACAGGACGCAGACAAGCTGGTGCATAACCCGGTTCCTTCCGTTCGATTAGAAACAATGAAGCAAAAAATAGAAAAAATAAAGGAAGAAGGTGTGTTTGGGAGACGGAAGAGAATTAGCTCGTAGCCTTTTCTGTGTTCACATTCATTGCCTACACTGTTAATTTCTGAACACCCTTTCTGGTGTAATATGGGAGTAATAAGGGTGTAACTGTTGTTATACTCCTCTATTACACCATCTGTGGGCACTTTTTTTTCATCTGGGGTGTAAAGTGGGTGTAATTGCGAAGAAAACTCCCCTTCACATTATGTTTAGAACCATATGGTGTAGAAATGGTGTTTTCAGCATACGCCAAATACACTGCACCTGACAGTTAACGCCACCCGTTTCCACGATTCTGCAAAAATGCACGGAATTCGCTATGTGCCGTGAAACTACAAGCGTGTTACAGCATTCCGCGGAATTGCGCAACTTTAGGGAAGGTTGACAAGAAATGGACCAACCTACATCGCAATGGGCCGTTTCCACTCATGAAAATGGCTCACTCATGGAAAACTCATGGCCGTTGAAAATTAGACTGGATATTTCTAAGGTGATCAGATTTTTTAAACAAAGCCTTCAATTACGTACGTGACCCACCCATTTCTAAAGCGGGCTTCACCCTGCACACGTAAGCATTGCGGGAAGCCCCCTTCACAGAACCGTTTGCAGCCGGTCAAGTCATATTTTCCAGGTTTTACTTTTTTTGTTTTTAATTTCGGTGAATGCAGTCATGCAGCATGGACTTAAACGTCTCGATCCGTGCATTACGTGGACCAGTTCTTCTCTGACAAGAGCTAATTTACCCTCATTCTTCACGAAGTGAAGGGGAACATATACCCTTCGTGCATATGTTTTCTCTGTGCAGACCAGCTGATATGGACAAGCATGGAAAGCATGCAAGCATTACTGTCAAACCATAAAGAATGTTTGAACAAGTACCTGTCCTTGCTTTTGCTGAACTGAGGAATTGAAAAAAAAAAAAAAACTGAATTGAGAAATTAAGGATTGCTGCAGTCAGTGGCCCTATAATGATAGTCGCCCCTTGCATTGTCCTAGTTATCTGATCGACATGACATGTGACTTCAATAAGTATCTATTTAGTGGTCAGAGATCATGCAATGCTTATTTACAGAACCATACTTCAGATATGTACACAAAGAACGCACAGATACACAAACAAAATGCAAAAGTAGGATCTAAAGGGGAGGAGGACGATGACACAACCATCATATAAGTGCCTGCCGTGGATTTATGACAAACATGTCTCCCTTCCTGTGCACTTTGAGCAAGTCCGATACATGCTCAAAATAAATGTCTGTTATGAAAGTCTCCTCCCTACGTTCGACAACATAAACATGCAAATGGTCGTTGAACTCCATCGTTGCAAGCTTCCTAACAAGCAGGAGGATGCGTCGGTTGACAGAATATATTCCGCAAACCTCCAAAAACTCTGGTAATTCACCATCAGCCCCTTGTGACGTGAGCACACAGCCCGTGACATAAGCCTTGCCACTGAACTCCACGCTCTTCATGGAAACAACCTGACGTTGCTCGATGCCATGGCTTGCTAGATACAGTTGGATAGCCTCAGGTGCTTGCTCTGTAGGGGTTGTCCTGCAGCCCTTGCTGGATACACTATCCTTGGAGTCTGGTTGCGTCCACATGTACATTTGGTAGAGCTGATGCCTTTGTGCCATTGAGAAAGCTATGTTCTTAAAATTCTTTAGCTTTCTCGCCATGTCCTTAAAGTATTGATGTTTTCCCTCAAACCTCATGGACCACAGTTGGATGAGTGGTCCATACTTATAGATGTAGGTGGGGTAGTGGAGTATGTAATGCATTTTGCATGGGACTCTCACATCTGGAAACAGTGTCTGGAATTCTTGCCGGAAAAACTCGATGCGGCGATGGAGATAAGGAACGTGGTCAAGTGGCAAGTCTCTGCACATGATCAGGTCAACGACTTCTCGGAACATTGTGTAGAGCCTCCAGAACCTGTTCTCTTGCGGAATGAACTCAGCAATGTTCCTGAATAAGCAGAACTTCTGAGAGGCACTCCCTTTCAGCGAGCCCTTGCCTGTCAGAACAGTCGGATGTATACTCTCGGGCTTATTTTTCACATCACATGGGTCGTATCCAAATTTTTCAATGGAAGCATTCAAGGTTTCCAAGGAGAAATATTTGTCAGAAACAAGCTTGGAAAGTACGTGCTTCAGGAGGAATGGCAAGATGCCTTCGTGAACATCATGCATCACGTCGGGCGGCAGGTGCTCTGTGGGGTCAAACCCGTGAAGTGGTAATGCACAGGGCCTTTTCACTCCATATAATGAAAGTGCAGGCAACCCTCTTTCCAACATGTCGAGGTGGTATGCATGGCTTTCAAGAGACCGCATGTGAAAATGCTGCTCCTTGTGCTTGGCAGACAGTTCATAGTGCAAAGCCATGCAGAAGCGGCACACGCGACCGTGGCTGAAGCTTGTTGCAAATCCCCCCACACGGTGGCTGGATAAGTTGTCGCCTGAGAGACACAGCACTGACCCAGTGTACCGTATAGAATTCACGACTATGCCTTCTGTTTCTAGCTCTGTGACATCCTTCACAAGGGGCTCCAGAATACGGTCCAGTCCATAGCGTTCCGCAAGCTTGTCCCGTGCAACCACAGCTAGATGGATATGTTGCAGAAGGGATCTGTACTCAGCAGGCACATTTAGAAGTGAATAGTATATGACTACCAACTTGTGTTTTCCTCTTTTGGCACCCAAGGGATCACAGACTTCAAATTCATCACAGTAGAGCTGGATACAGAGCTTGTTGGTATCGCCTTGAAAATATTTGTGCCCTTTGAAGGCGGAGCCATCAAACACGCTTTTGAGGTGGCCTTCGCTGCCCTGTTGTACACTTACGTGTGGAACCTGTGGAGACTGCAGATACATCTTGAGAACTTTCAGTATGCTGACATACTGAAACGTATCTGGCTTTCCCTTTGAGTTGTTTCCCAGGTACATCGTCGCTGGTTGTACAAAAGGCAGTGTGCTCTTCCAGTAGTCTTCCCGACCACCTTTTGTTTGTAGAATAGGCAGCTCCTTAATGATGTCAGTAAGTGGCTGTGCATCAGGTGTATCTGCAGATTGCTGAACTAAGTCCTGGATGTAATGTATGACATCATTTGCAACTTCATTCAAGCTGGACTCTGGTAGCCTCATTTGCTCCTTCCACTTCAGAAGCAAGAGTGCAAGGCGCTTCGTAGAATCTGCTGTACATACGGAACTGGATGCATCTTGTTCTTCATTACTGATGTCATCAGCTTCATTACTGCCATCATCGTCCTGAGACACCGTACTTTCGGCCCCCGTGGGTTCCCCAGTTTCCTCACTGCCTTCATTCTGGGTGGCTTGAGAGGTGGCTCGTGAGTCGTGACTTCCAAGGAGGCCACTGTGCTTGCTTGTCACATGCCTGCGGTATGTGAAGTAGGATCTGTACGTCATCATACATCCTTCCAAGCCGCAGGTCCAGTTTTTCTCATGGCCATGAGCTGAGTGCATGTGGCGGAAGAGAGCTCTGAGGGTGAATCCCTTCCACTGGCAGCGCGTGCAGGAGATGTACCGAAGGTTTGGCATCTGAGAGCAGTTTGTAACAGTATGAGTCAATGACACTTCCACTCAGCAAGGGTTACTTTTTGTGTGTATTCTGGTTTAATTATGCACCATGCATGCCTCATTCACTTTAACGGAGTGGTAAGATGGTAGTGGCTTATGTGTGTCCCCCCCCCCCCCCCGTCCCCCACTGTGTCCTCCGGGATCAGAAGAACTTTCGACTGTAATCACTTTCCGTCTTTCTCACATTTGTAAATTGCCCTTCCCTTGTAATGACAAACATGAAAGCGAAAATGTAGACACGTTAAGGTTCTGTTGTTACATAATTTAATCTTATGACACAGTCACAGAAAATTAAGGTTCTCCTTTGTTTATTCTTACGTCATGGCTAGCATTACAGCAACGGTAATGGGAACAGCCAGTTGCAGTTACAACAACAGCGACAGTCCGCACTGTGTTATCAACCAACAACGTTACAACAACATCGACATTTCCATTGTTTGTGGTCGTTCATAACCTAATTATACAGTAAAAAGATGCCGAAACAAAGTGAGAGAATTTAACTTACCCTCACGTTGATGTAATATCTCGGCACACTAACCTAACTAACTCTCACATGTGTGAAGTGTGTCAAGAGTGTGACTATGTCAACACCATGCTCCCTAACCTAACCTGACTTAACCTAGCCTAACCTGGACAAACCAACTTATCATAATCGACCTAACCTAACGTAACCTAGCCCCATGAAAACACCGGGCCGATTTCTTCGGACGATTTTCCCATCACATCGAAAGGAATCCAAAGTCACACACAGCCAATGCACCTATCTAATCACGACCTACCAATGTAAAAAAGAAGAAGAAAACCCACTGCCGGGATTTGAACTTCGTAACTACCGCAGCTGGAAATGGCGTCCTATGCACTAGACCAACACGACATTGTCTTTTTTCCTTCCCCGTAACTGAGTAATGATGTTTGGTATGTACAAGCGGTGATCGATGACAGCATAAGATGAAAAATGACAGTGAGATATGGCATGGTGCATGCGATGCACAGGGGATGGACAAAATTTTCACACACAACAGGTGGTCGGTGGTATCAATAGTGGTGACCGACACGACATGGTAAAACGGGCACTAAGTTGACGCCACAAGGCTCGCGTGGTTGTAACTTTAACAGCGAGTTCATCTAAATTCCTTGCTGCTGATCTGCTTGCGCATAGCTGTTTGGAGGAAGACACTCACGGTGCTGCACGGCAGGATCTCCTTCAACAGCTAGAGGATATCGTTCCGACAAGATTGGCACAAGACAAAAATACAGTTGAAATAGGAAAGCGTCTGACAGACGGACACAAGACACTCGCAACCATGCTCGCAATCGCCCGCCGAATCTCGCAGCCGCCGGAAGCGGAAATGGTACGATGTCTGTACGATGTCAAGTTTTACATTTAATGCGCGAAATGTTTACAGTTCGTTAAGTGTGGTATTGTTTATTTCTCTTCTTTTGTATGTGTATTTCTTTCATAACAAGAAACAATAAACATTATGCAAATGTGACAAAAAAAAAAAAAAAAAACGCGTCACCGATACGAAGAGCGGCTCCTATCCACTCACGAATCCAATCAGAATCCGATCCATCCGTGCTGTTGGCGGCATTTGTAACCGCTGGAACGCTTCAAGTTCTGAAACTTTTTGTCCATGTGCGCGTGTTATAGTGACAGTTTTGGCGATCTACAGGGGTGCTGACTTTCGATAACTTCCCGTTTTGCTGCCACCTTCGACTTTCCGCGCACGATGTCTGCGGTGGTCTGCCTAGTCGAAATTGACGGGACAGATCTAAAGCGAAAGTTTCAGTTCGACTCCAGGACAACCCTCGGCAATCTGAAAGGTGCAATACAAGGATGTACCCTACTGGGCAGCAGCGTACAGTGCGACAGCGTACTGTTCAAGGTATTGCTATTTTTCCTATTACTTTCATTGCAGCAATCTTACGCTACAGCGAATAGCGTTGAGACGGTAACATGCGCCGTATTTCTTTGGCACGATGTGTGAAATGCTATCTTGCTACGTAACGTACGTTTTGGCTTTGTTAAGCGCGTTTGTCTGTTTATATAGTATGTTGCCAGTGTTGTTTGGTTCCGCAGTTCTTGCAAGTCATTTTTCTTTAGCAATGGTAAGCGTCGGTTGCAATTTTGGTTTCCGTAGTGGTTTCGAGACGCAGTTTGGGGGGTTGCAAAGACGCCACGGGTAAAAACGGAGAGCCAGAAGCTGGAAACGGTAAGGCAGCTTACCGAAGTTTGGGACAAAGTACTCGCGAGACCATATTGGTGGTGTGGCATCATACTTCATGAATTCTGCAGGATAACACCTTTAGCCGCAAGTAATAGCAGAATGCGTACTTGCCACTTGCAGATGTTTGACAAAGACTTCAACTGTTTTGTCACCCTTGTGGACGACGATGTCATCCCTCACTTGGCTACAATACGGGTGACGAAAAGAGATGGTGTGAGCACTGACGAAGGAGAGAAGGCGCCCCTGTTAGACTGCATGAATTTGCCCACTCTAACGTCCTCATCAGTCGACTCAGTTCCAACATGGGTAGAGTCAACATCAGCCTCTGACTTAGGGGAACCCACACCTGGAACCAGTTGTGTTGTAGCACAGAACATGTAAGAAATTACAGGACTGTCCTTGTGTGACTGACACTGTTTTCCTGCCATAATCATATGACTGGAAAGCATGCTGTTACTGATCTCTCTGAGGGTAATGATGTGCACATTTACCTGAAACCTTATAAGGAGGATGTATGTGTACAGTCGCGATGATAGCATGGTGCTGGCTGTGGGAGCCATAAATGACGATATTGCATTGTCCTATAAGATATCCCGCCATTAACCTCAGTGGTAATCGTATTGCCAACCTACATATTTTTTGCCATTCCTTCAGTATGACCTGATTTTATGGATAATGTCAGTGCCTGGTGTTAAACATTTCCGGTCGCTAACAGCACAGAGTGCTTTTGTTTAAAGGGTAAAGGGTGCTCCACAAGAAAAATGAGCCTTACTTTTCTTTTATCATACTCATTGTGAAGCGCTCGGTGTTGTTTAAACAAAGATAGCCTGTATATTACATACAGGGTGGTTCAGTTAGATTCCTGCAAACAGGTGATGCCAATCGAATATATATATATATATATTTTTTTTTACAAGTATATGTCCGATACCACATACAAGTTGCGTGCAACGTGAATGACTTGAAGGTGCTCATTATTTAAATAAGAATTCATATAAGTTTTGTGAAAAATATAGCTTCTTAAACAGGGCGCTGTCATTATAAAAATGGGTGCTACCCCTATTCGTACCTTCACTGGACACCTTTAAAAAAAAAAAACTACTGCCAAACCAGGTCATTTGCTGCAGTAATTTATCGGTTTTGGTTTACATATTTTTTGTCGCGGTGAAGCACAAAAGGACACTCTTTCACTCCCTTTTTCAAAAATGAGTTATGTGTTCTGGAGCTTGCTTTGCAACAGAGGCGGTAAAAAAAGAATAGCAGCCCCAGGCAGGCTTCACACTCATTCGCCAGGCATGCCAGTACACTGAATGGTATACATCCGCTTTGACTGATCGCGAGATGCCCTTCAGCTAGATATCCCGTCATTTCACTGTGTAATGTTCACTGCAGTTTGAGACATTGTGTTGCGAATGTTGAGATATTGATGCACAGCGACCGCTAAAAGATGCACACATTTTGTGACATCTCCTGTTGATGCAAACTGATGGTACGAGATAACATGACTCGGCTGTGGTGCCTCAAATTATGACACTTCGGCTGTATTTCTCTGAAGCACTTTTTTCATGGCTTGCATGCTGAAACTTGCAGGAGTCGCCCAGACAACCGTGACGGCAAGGGTTATGTACTCCCAGATTTTGGTGGCCTGCATGCATCAATTGCCGCTGTGTCCAGTGGCAACCCCTTGAGGTCGTCCCTTGAAACTAAAATAGTTGACGCGGTGTATCAGTCAATGGTCGTTACCACACTGTAAGTACACTTTTCAGCACGTGGTTGTGGCTTTTGGCAAGGCTACATTTTGTCAGAACTGGGAAAAGTTAGCACACGGAGATTGCATGGCCTCTCCAATAACTTTTGTTCAATGTGTCCCCTTTTTTTTCTCCACTCCAGGTATCCATCTCATCTGTTCTACCACAAAGCTGTGAGCATGTTACTGGAGTGATATCCACATCTTGCGGACACCATTGGGGATGGATTTGTTAGTACCAGTATCCACTGATGTTTTTTCTTTTTTTATCCTATGACCACTCACTGAAAGGAAAAAAAAATTCAATTTTCTCTGCACCTCTTTGTAAGCGAGAGAAGCAGTGGTGACATTTTCTGCATTGTTCCGTGCATTCCTCGAGTTCAAAGTTAAGACCCTTGCCTCTCCCAGGTATAGTCTGCTTGTAGAAATATTGGTTTATCTGCTCCGCCTTTTACTTACTGAAATTAGGTGTACGACTTTATGTGCTTAAGGCAGAAGCACTTCCTCAGCGAGTCTAAGGGGATTTTTGTTTGCAATGGTCTATACTCGCTACTGGAAGATGAACCCTGAGGTAAGGACAAAAAAGGGACGACACGACAGAATTTCCCCTTTGTCCTTATCTCAAGGTTCATCATCTAGTATGTCATACCAGCTACACTGCATCCTCTCTCTTCTAGTGGTCTATAGTGTCATCATAAGATATGCATTGGCATGTTCCCCTCACTTTTCTCTTGTCAGTGACATGCGTTTTGAAAGACAAGGATGAGTCGCTGATTTTTAATGAATTAGAGGTTGGAGCAACCGAAACATGTGCCACCATCTGGACAAAGTGCCGCACGCTAAAATTCTTTGCGAATTCGCAGATGAAGGGCTCGTCGTTGTCTCCAAAGAAATGCCATTGACAACAGGAAAACAAAGAATACAACATTGACTGTGCTTACTCTATTCGCGAGCCCTGCATGAAGAAATGCCCCCTTAAATTAAATCTCCCTTCATCGCTGTATGAAAACCAAAGAAAAAAACGTGAAGGAAGTGGTCCCCTGCGTGGCGTGCTGCTCACACACAAAAAAGAAGCCTAACTGCCATTGCTTTTCAAATTTTGCAGAGCTCATGGCTTGTAGCTCTGAAGAACAAGTTTAAAAATGAAAGGAGGAAACTGCAAAACAACCATGAAGTGCAAAAGCAGCGGGAAAAGTTCGGGAGCCATCGGCGCCGAGTTAGTAGCGAACGTGCCAACTCCGAGCTACAGCGAACCAGGCGACAGGTAAAGGCACTGTTGCTGTTGCTCGAATTTCTCCCATCATGGGAGCTATAATGGGTTTGCCGCTTGTTTTTCACTTGGAACGGTTTTGTTGGGCCACCATGCACTCTTGTTTTGCTTTGCATGATTATTAGCTTTGTAGCTTTCGAACCACACTTTTGTCACATGCGCTGCATTTCTGTAGCTGCCAGTTCTTAATTTGAAGGTGCAGCAGTATCCATTATACTTAGGGCCTGACTTTTTTGCGTTTAATCCGAATCCGACCGATATTTCCCCCCCACAACGACGTTAGAAAAATTCGAGTTTAACCCAAATTTACCCAAAAACCCATTCCAAAACCAACTCCTTAAGTCAGGCCCTAATTATATTTCACTTCACATTAATTTTTCTTAGAAATGACAAACACCTTAGGGCTTGTGCAACATCGTTTGGAGCACATCATTGATGGGACACTGATGGGACATTGATCAGAGGACCCTCCACATCAAGTGTCTTCAACATTCCTTTTTTTAGAATATTCCACTTGGGACAGATCATGAGGATGATGCAAGCCTTCAAGCACACGAAGAATGGCTGAAGACTGAGCACAAGAAGAGGAGCCCCAATGAAGAGCAAATCAAGATACGCATGGCAGCAACTTACAAAGGAAGGTGCGCAAAGCTGGCGGTAATGCCTGTGCAAGCGTCATTAGAAACATACCCCTACATAATGATTGCAGAGCGGGTAAGATCACCAGCAATTGTCCTCGATGCATATTATAATGGCTTGCTTGGCTATCAGTTTTTCAGAGACTTCGAATGTCTCACGCAGCGGCTGGCTCTCTCTGCGGTCCAAGATGGCATTCAAGAGGTGGTCAATCTTACACTCAAAGGCACAATTTCCACCAGCAGTTCACTTCTTCAGATTGTGCAACAAATCCCCCACTTGGATGATGTCTGCTCAGCACGAAAAAAGCGTAAGCCACTACTTGTTGTAGTGTATGTTTGCATACGGCAGCCATTTGGTAATTACATTTGTTCTGTCACAGACCTTTTTGCTGTTGCTGCAGTGCGCATCATGTGCCGTTGCCTACGTGAGCCGGATGGCATCTCGCAGCTTTTCATTCATGAAGACGTAGATGTAAGTTTTTTTACTTGTGTACAACTTTGTCACATAGCTTAGGTTGCTGCTTAGTCATCGGTTTACATGAGACTGTGCATTAATACAGTGTGTGAGAAGGGTACAGTAAAAGCCTGTCAATTTGCCACTTGCGAATTCGAATTTCCAGATAATTCGAACATTCATGGTCCCGCCAGCTTCCCATAGACATCTATCTATAATGCCCCTCATGCCTCACATGCAGATCTCTCCTACTAAGGATAATTAAAACTGAGTGCCACCTCCCATGTAAAAAGGTAGCCTGCCAAAGTGATTTTTGCCATCTCAAAACTACCACCACTGATGTAAAAAATTAGAGCTGGTGCTTGTGTGTGTGGGATGAGGTCCGCCTTAGGAGTAGAACAGAATTGCACAATTTCGCAAAATTATGTGGCAAGCGTCTATCTCCATGCAGCGTACCGGAATCCATGAAGTTCCGCGAAATCCTCATAATTTTGACGGACTTCTTTACAAAGGAAACTTTGGGCGATTCCAGTTTTACCAGCGCTGGATATGGCTCTATTTCCTTTAACTTTTGTTAATACAAGCGCCTTTTAATTCAAACTTCTTTTGCGTCCCCATGAAGTTCTAATTAGCCAGCTTCTACTCTATCAGCTTTCGATGGTAATCTTATCTGTATTGTACAGGATGTCTGCTTTAATTGAAAGCAGAACACCTCACTAGCAGAGCAACAAAGGAAAACTGGATGACATCTTTGTGGTATGTACTTGCTTTACAAGGAGGCGCTACAGCACCTGTTTATAACAAAAATGCCACAAAAATATTTTTACAGCCCTGCTCATGAAGTGTTGTTTCCAGTGGAAGCAGACACCCCGTATTTCTTGCATTGGGAGGCCATTTGTTTTGTTATCCACCGTGTTTCTTCATTACCTGCTGTCGAGTTAATTGGCTAGTCGTTTCCAGCAGCATTGTGCTAACAACTGCATGCAGTGACAGTGGCCATTTTGATGCTGTGTATGCCACAAAGCTTCATCAGCCTCTGCTGCCACGTAATACTTGTCATTTGTTCTTCTTTATCTTCCATATTCCTATCATATGCTGCTCTGTATACTAATGAGCCTCTCAGGTACGATAACATCCCTTGAGCTCAGTATGTTGCTCTTTGGTTATGCAGTGTCTTTTTTTTTATTGGAGACAGCACGTCACAAAGAGAGCAATAAAAGAAAACTGGAGACTGTCTTCCTGCTAGTTGAGTTAGAGACAGGTGGTACTTGCTGTAGAGCACCAGTTTTTAACTGAAGTAGCAGAAAAAGTGTGAAGTGCTGTGTTTCCAATAAAAAAAAAAGAAATGCTGTGTTGGATATTCTTTACTATAATACTCAACTTCTGGTAATTTGTGTTTCAGCCTGAAGACTTCCCTTCGACACCTTGTGTGCGGTACACAGGAGCATCTCTAGAGGAGGCACAACACATGCACCTGCTAGTTGAAAGCCAGGAACTTTTTCGAATCATCAATGCAGAAGACGGTGTGGCCGCAATATTTGCTGCCTACTGGCTCTTTCAGGCCATGTATGATGCAAAAGTTTTCAACGTCCTCACGTATATCGAACACCAGTGGTTTAAGCTGGGTGTGACAAAGCCCAGAGCATCAGTCATCCGGCTTGTGAACAAAACTGTGAGTGGTTTGTGAATGTTCATGACCCCATTTAGTGCTGTAAGTTATTTTTTCAGCAGGTGCTCATCAACTAAAGCTTCATTTTCTTTTGCTGAGTATCCTGTATAAAGTATGAAGAAAGACTTCTTTTTTTTTTCCCCCGGAGGTCAGGGTTGCACGTGGGAACAGTCATGTTACTCAACTTATTAGTGCATATACAGTGAGATGGTGTTAGTGCATTTTGTGTTTATGCTGCATTCTCATTAGCATGTTTTCTTCAATATTGCATTGTTACATGCGAAGGTGTGTCAGCTGTTCCCTGCCTAGTCATATTACATGTAGGGTGCCCCAGTAACCGTAAAGTCAGTCTTACTAATATTCTATGCAACGTAAAAATATGCAGTGAATGGCCTGTCGGCGACCGAAAGTTTTGCCACTTATAGGTAGCTTTATTTCATTTCAATTCGTGGAAATTCAGTTTTCTAACTTCGAAATTTGCCTGGTTAACCTACCTTTTCTTTTTCTCATGGAAATAGAATGTCAGTTCCCAATTGTCCTGATTCTGCAAGGACGTACAGTCCCTAGCACAGCGAAAATTAGTGACGTAATTGAGCGAAACTGAGCACTTGGCTCCGCCTACCTCTGTTGCCCCCCCCCCCCCCCCAATTCCTGAGCTCGAAAAACCCCAACGAAAGGAGGAAAGGCCACCACGACTAGCCAGGAAGAGAGGATTTTGGAAAAAGCACGTCACTTTTCCGCAGCCGTGATACATGTGACTTTACGGACGCTGATTTCCGATCCTGTTCCTCCAGCTGGGCGTGACAGCCTTTCGTCGTTTTTCTATTTTTTTTGCGCTAAGAAAAGGGCGATAAAGATAGGCGGAGCCAAGTGCTTTAGAAAATTTAGGAAGTTCAATTTAGAAAAATTAATTTCCACGGATTGAAATGAAGTAAGATTACCTGTGACGCGTGGTGAAACATTCGGTCATCGACAGGCCGTTGACTGCATATTTTCATGTTGCATAGAATATCAATTTTAGACTGCTTTCATGGCTACTGCGACATGTATATCCTGCCACAACATTGTTTGTGTTGAGTAACTTTCTCTTATTTATTGAGTATTTATTTTAGTCAGAGCTTACTTAGCCACTTAGCCACTGACTTAGATATGACTTTTGGTTTCACCGTGCCAACAGGTGGGCACTGCTTTGGAAATTTTACGTCACTGTTCAAGTGAATGTCTAACACAATAAGCACATTTAACTATAGTTGGAAGTTCTGAAAAAATGGATGTTGGATAGGAGTCCGCACAACTGCTTTTTAAAATTTTGCCAGCAGCATACAGAGTACTGTTTATGCTACGTTCATTATGGTTGTAACATACCCGTACCTCAGAAGAGAAAGTGTTCCCTTATCAGTATGTCAGCTATCTTGGCACATGTCCTGAAACCCTGTGGTCTTGTGCATGAACGGACACCCATCTGGTTCCAGTATTGCCATCTTACAAGTGCTATCATCCCTGTGTGCTTTCGTGGCAGTGGTATCAACTTATTTGTGTTAGAATTTTATGAGACTATGCAAATAAAGTGTCACATATCGTTATTTTCCATCTGCATTTTCTTTCAGGCACACATTTTTCTCACCTACACCCTTCTTAGTAGGGTGTAAATTTGGCAAGGGGTGTTGATATACACCTCAAAAGGAGTCAGTTATGGTACCTGGGGTGTAACCAAAAAAAGGAGTATAATTACACCATTTTTTGGGAGGGTGTAAGGCTGGCCAAGGGTGTTAAGATACACCTAAAATGGAGTCAGTTATGGTATGTGTGAATTACACCCCAAAAGGTGTTCTGGATTTAACAGTGTACCAGTGACAATTCTTTTGTATGAGCCTGCTTGTTGCCCCTAACAGCTTTATCTAACACGCAGGATGTCAGTGACACTTGCAGCAACCGAATATGATTCAGCGGCGAGGTGTGCAATTGATATTATTAAAACGTATTGCGATAATTAGATTCATTACGATAATTATGTTGATGATACCGATTACAGTTTTATATTCCCTTGAGACCATGGCTGCTTGCGTACCGAGGATAGTGCTGCACGAAATGCTACAGTCGTTCATTGTACCGCTAGATTTGGTCCACAGGCAGACTACACGCAGATATTGCTCTCTAGTCGCAAACATAAGGTTCTACGATTTTTAGTTCGTTCACAACAACGATTATGAGCCAAGGCCAACATGTTAGGCCGAGGACACGTTGCGAGAATGTGAGAAAGACAAACAAGGAAGCATCAAGAGACACGTTTCGAATAACAGCCTTATGCATTCCCCCACGATTTTCTTTTACAATTAGACAGGTGGTACAACAACCGAAGGAATGTGAACGGGCGCGCTTTCCCATTATTTGTCTCGGTCATCTGTCCTCCTTTGGCCTTGTGCCGTGCTAACCCGATTGCAGCGTGAGTGGTCGGAAATCTCGTGCAAGTTGGTCTATTTCCTGCTCTTGCATAACGTATTCCAAGTGTTAGAAGACTTTTGTGGGAGAAGAATCTATCCGATAACTTTTCATGAGACCGCAGGACGTTGGAGAAGGTAAAAAAAAGTCAAGAACATATAGTGAGACTAAAGGACTGTACGGGTCAAATTTCAGGTATGTTAGTACAAGCTACTTTAGTAGTCAAAACAAAAGAAGTAACTAGTATCCCACGCCATTTCACTTCGACAAGGCGGTATCCGTGTCTGAAGTCTCAGAATCCGTCATGATCAAAGTGACATTTTCTAATTTCTGTGCCAACTTATCCTGCCTAGAATAAAGTTTTCAGAGCTGGTTTTGACAGTTCTCGTGCTTGTTGTTCCTGCATAAAACAAAGTTTTATAGCCTAAGCGTTGTGTGGGCTCTACTCATCATGGTTACATGTTCGTCATAAATAAATATCTTACGAGGCAGCTTGGCAGTAGCGCCGGTACATATTTCCTTCCGGTAGCGGTACCGCGCTACGTTTCGGAATGAGTAGTGGCGTTTCAGAGGAGTAGCGAATAGCGGTACTGCGCTACCTAACTGCCGACCGAAGGGAAAGGACGCAGGCAAGCTGGTGCATAACCCGGTTCCTTCCGTTCGACTAGAAACAATGAAGCAAAAAATAAAAAAAAATAAAGGAACAACACGAAGAAGCGTGTGTTTGGGACACGGAAGAGAATTAACTCGTAGCCTTTTCTGTGTTCACATTCATTGCCTAGCAGTGACAATTCTTTTGTAGGACCCTGCTTGTTGCCCCTAACAGCTTTATCTAACACGCAGGATGTCAGTGACACTTGCAGTAACCGAATGTGATTCAGCATGCACGGCGAGGTGTGCAACTGTTCAAACGTATTGCGATAATTAGGTTCATTACGATAATTATATTGATGATACCGATCAATTTTATATTCCCTTGAGACCATGGCTGCTTGCGCACCGAAGATAGTGCTGCACGAAATGCTACAGTCGTTCATTGTACCGCTAGATTTGGTCCGCAGGCACACTACACGCACGTATTGCTCTCTAGGCGCAAACATAGGGTTCTACGATTTTTAGTTCGTTCACAACAACGATTATGAGCCAAGGCCAATATGTTAGGCCGAGGACACGTTGCGAGAATGCGAGAAAGACAAACAAGGAAGCATAAAAAAGACATGTTTCGAATAACAGCCTTATGCGTTCCCCCACGATTTTCTTTTACAATTAGACAGGTGGTACAACAACCGAAGGAATGTGAACGGGCGCGCTTTCCCATTATTTGTCTCGGTCATCTGTCCTCCTCTGGCAGTGTGCCATGCTAACCTGATCGCAGCAGGTCAGTGGTCGGAAATCTCGTGCAAGTTGGTCTATTTCCTGCTCTTGCATAATGTATTCAAAGTGTTAGAAGACTTTTGTGGAAGAAGAATCTATACGATAACTTTTCAAGGAGACCGCAGGACGTTGGAGAAGGTAAAAAAAATAAAGAAGACGAGAACATATGGTGACACTAAAGGAATGTACGGGTCAAATTTCAGGTATGTTAGTACGGGCATTGCGATATTGCTATGAACATGCCCATGCTGAGTTCATCGTACTGAGTTCATCGTGCGGAAGCGGCCATTCGCTTGGCGAGGGTAAAGCAACGGGATGAGGCAGTGAGGCAACTGTAGCAAACATAGAAAAAGAGGAGATGGAACACAGCCATTAGAAATTGGTAAATGCATATATTGTTTATGATAACATCCGGGTCGACCTGAACCGTATCACATCGTACGCTCTTGGATAGCCGCAAGTGAAAGTTGGCACCACTGTGGTAATCTGAAAAAGTCAAAATGCACAAAAACTTGGCAATGCTCTCATTGGCAGAAATGAAATATCGAAGTGAGATACACAGCAGAAGATAGTTCCAAAACTAGAGAACGCTGTCCATCCTCACCCTTTCACTCCTGTGCTGTACCTCAGACTATAAAAAAAAATTAATCGGGGGAGAGTCGTAATACAGGTACGTGCTTCTCAGTCTTGCCCCCAGAGTCAAGGCAATGACACTAGACTAAGACCACTGATGCCTAAGACCATACAAGGGGGCAAAGACCACAGCTTGGATTGCCTACGGAGAATAACAAATAAATAAGAGCAAGCGCACTGCACCAGCACAAAGTTACAATCACTTGGTTACAACTTACCGTTTCTCTCTCGCCAGCCGCCGACGCAGCTTGCGGACTGATTTCTGACCGCAACTCCGCGGTTTCTGAGGATTCTTGCACGGCCGTGTATTTGCCGCGCGTTTCCAGTTTGTACGAAGCGGCAGCAGCAACGATATTATGAACGTGCAGCCTACCGCAGTATCAACAGTTCAAATCAGAACACGACAGTCAGCACCTATCAAAACGGCGTAGATAAATGCGTCCCGCAGCACAGCGGCACAGCCAGCGCATCCAACGTGACGTAACGAACACAACAGAGCCATTTATAGGGAGAGTTTGGCCATTCTTTGATCTTTTGCCGCCTCATGGGAGGAGCTTATTTTGACGTCAGAGTCGTCGTTGCGGCGCCCAAAAAGCCTGAATCCGAGCGGAATCCGCTTATCAGCCATCTAGTCCGCGCCATATTGATGCTGTCCGCCAGCTGGTCGACACCTTCGTGGCCGTGTTGAATGTAATCTACAGGAATAACCGGCTTATGACCCACTGGCGCAAGTGATAAGGGGGCTTTGTTGCCGAACAGAAAGAGTTCAAGGACGAAAGGCTTTCGAAGCAAGAAGTACGCACGTGTCTTCTCTCCTTGGATTGTAAACAACGATCAGCATCAATATGGCGTCGGCGACAGGTTGACGACTGGATAACAATAGAGCACGACGAAGGAGGTCGTTCGGCCGTGACGTCGCATGGCGCGCTTTAAGTTAGGCTCCTCCCAATGGCCAAACTCTCTCTATAAACGGCTCTGGAACACAAGTGACGCAAGCGCCACCTTTCGCAGAAAACTGGAGTTGATCACACGGTAGTTACATGCTCTGCCACGATGTGGCCACCGAAAATCCTGTATAGTTTCGGTTTGGTCGGAATGTTTCGGAATGGCTTGGGAACGTAATAACCTGCGCTGTGCGCTTCCAATCATGCTGAAATTTTCAGCAATTGTTTTGCGCATAATTGCCCATCCACTGCCACTTCTAGGCTGGTGTGGTGACATTAGAACACCTCGAAACAGGAAGCCAAAGGAAGGCATTTTTTCATGTTTTTCTGAAGGCGCTTCCGGATTATCGGAGTCATATATCAATAAGAGCGAGACGGTCCACCCTCCACGTATCACAGAACAACACAACGCAACAAATGGTGCGCCGCTATCTGCTCTCCCTTTTGCGCCAGTTTCGTACAAAGACCACCCATAATCGGAGATATTGGCATGTTCCAGGCCTTATGGCGCCGCAACCGCATGCCTGGCCGAAAATCGGAAGACGGTCCCCCCGACTCAAGAATCATAGCTTCCGAATGGCACCAGTTTCACCACCAACAGACGAAAATGAGAGCTACAGGTCTGGTACAAAGTTGCCTCTTTTTAAGAGGGGAGTGAGACCATAGCCTTAACGAGTTAAGCTTAACATTCTCGATCATTCAGAATTATTACGAGTATGCAGTCACTTTAGAATCAGACATTTGCCGCTCGTTTATGCACCACTGATGCAGAACCTGAGCGGCAGACCCATAATGTGATGAATGATCCTGATTTGACTCTTTTTGTAAAATCACTGAACTTATGGTGAATTATATCATAACCCGCAGGTGAATTGTCAAATGTGATAGAATGGAATATTGTTTTGCATATGTACAGCTTGGGACAAAAGTTTACGGAACACCGGAGTGTCGCATTTCTCCATTGGAGCGAAACACCATCAGGAAACAGGAGGTGACATGTATACTGAGTGAGTGATTGAGGTTTTTCTGGCGCATGAGCGACTAGGGCTGTTATGCGCCAAGGACATGTATACTGAGATATGGATAGAATAGCCGGTCACCCGTTTCTTATTCGACCTCTTCGTGACAGCTTGCACGAGGCCGCTCCGATGCAGAAACACGGCTGTGCTGTGTTCCGTAAACTTTTGTCCCAAGCTGTACCTAGTGCGCTCTCTTGACGTACATTCTAACTCCAAATAAGCATGTGCACAATAATTTGCGGTCTCTATATGTGTTCTCTACTGTGTTCCAGTTTCTCGTGCACAAGGGAAAGTAAGAAAAGAAATTAGTCGAGCCACTAAATAGGCCAGAACGCGAGAATAGGACATCATCTATGAATATTTGCTTTTAAATCTTATTTGTTTTTGTGTTAAGGAAGATCACTTCTTGTAGTTGAACTACGTAGGATAAAACCACTCTTATTACAGGTTCAGAATCATGGCATTTCTGTTGATCAAATATTTATTTATTAAATAACATAAATAAATGTTGGTCATGAAGTCACATGCTCGACAAACGGGTCAAGTCGTGGCTTAAGGAGAGCAAGCGGCAATGATAGAACCAGATACCTGCCAACATCTAAATCTGATACCTAGTACTATATCGTCTAATTATATATCACAACTACCAAACACAGCAGCACTACAACCGTGGCGTGGTTCCCAGAATCTGAAAACATTAAGGAAGAGATTGCTCGGCACAGTGCGGCGAATGGTACGAAAAACTCCTGCATCAAAATATTCCCTTTTATAAGACCAGTATTTCATTTAATCTTACCATCACAATAGCAGCTAAAACTAAAAAGTGAAGTATTGCAGAAAACAAAGTAAATTCAAATGCCGAACGTCGATGATAAATGCCGTTTGAGATCTCGCTGAAAATGGAATCGACCGCAAAACTGTAGGACTATTTCTGCTGCTGAGACTAGAGTTCTGAACAGTTTGTCATTCGTACATTCCGCCGAAATGTTCTGTACTCCACCGAGAAGTCGTGCTTCAAAAATTGCGGCCGTGGATTCCTCTTTAGCGGAACCCCCTCAAGCCGCGCTGCAGCTCGTCAGAGATATGCCCTAGCCATGGCGGTCGGGAACGGCGCACTCGACAGATGGCGCTATTTCGCGTATCTCCTATTGTAGAGATGTAGAGAATGGGGCTTAGGATTTAAGAAAAATCTTCCCGCTATAGCATCGCAAGCGATACTGTCCCGACGACCGTTTTATGGGCTGCGCACTGAAAGACACGCCCCACCCAGGGGCGGACCGCGTTATCCAGGGGTCCTTCTCCTAAATATGAAGGACCAGCTCACTTTCGCCTCCCTCCACCGTGTACGCAGAGTTGAAGGGAGACCTGAGCATAGACCTGGCTTAGGAATAGTGTAGTAGGAGATGTAGTCCATGGGCAAGTAACTCTCGACCGCCTAATAAAGCCATATGACATCCCCATACCTGCCCTCGAAAAAACCAGTGGTTTCGATTATTTCGAACACTCGTTTCATGGCCGCTCAAAGTGGTGATGTTAGTTTCACCGTGTCAATTCTTCTCTGGATAAATGTCTCCACTAGGTTTGATTTGATTTGATTCGGGTTTTATTGGCGCATCAGCTACAACGGCCATAATGCACCTATGTCCACTAGGAAAAAGAACTCTACAGAGTCAATGTAAGTAAATTTCTACTTATTTTGTCAAGCCTGGAGGCATAAATATTGATCAAATAGGTCTTGCTTGCTACTGCGAAAGTACTTAGCAAACAATATTGTACATTTGGGATGTGTAACCTATGCGTATAACTATGTAAACATCGTTGCACGCATATGGCATCGGTAGGCGTCCATGGTGTCGGATTTCGCAAGCATTCAAAATTGCCGCGCTTTTCCTTTCTTACGCAATCTATTCCACTTCCACTTCAAGGGTTTAACTTTTGCAAATCTCCGACTTCCTCTCTCGCATCTAACCGACGGCGTCTACTTCCACTGACCCTTTACCTTCCTCATTGCGTATCATATTTTATAGGGCACTATCGCTCCACGACGCACTTGCCATATTGGAAGACGGTAATCAGGGTATTGAGGGTTTGGCGGAGACGAGGACAGCTAATGCTGTCCCCTCGCGCAATAAATCATGAGCTCAGTTCTTCGCTGATGCTTCAATGCAACGGCCAGCGTTGGGCATTTCGCTACCCGCCTGCCGTCATTTATCCGGTCCCGGCCCGACCTATGGTTTCAACAGGCGGAATCGCAATTCACCTTAGGCGGCATCACTACCCAATCGCCTAGGTACCATGACCTCTTGTCCGTCCTTTCCGAGGACGTGCTACTCGAGGTCAGTGACGCCATCAACACACCTCCATTAGAAGATCTCTACGACGCCCTTAAGCGTGCTATCACCAGCAGAGTTCTTCCGTCTGATCGTCAGCGGCTACACGGGCTCATCTCAAAGGAGACATTGGGGGCCGCAAGCCTTCACAGTTCGTCAGGCGCATGAAACAAATCCTTGGAACCGCTCCATTTGGCGACAAGCTCTTTCGTGAGCTCATCCTCTCAAAACTTCCTCATGCCGTCCACCTGGCACTGCGTGTTACGGAAGAGACCGATATTACGGCATTGCCTACTGTAAACTGAAAAACTCCCTTTTGGGTGTATTTGGGGTGTAAATAAGGTGTAAACTTGTATATACTCCTTTTTTACTCCCCTATTACCTTTTAAGAAAATGAACACCCTTTGAAGGGTGTTAAATGGGTGTTAGAGCTTTCGAACACCTTCTGCACAGCCCGTTTACACCTTCTTGGTGTGAAAAAAGTGTACGAGGTAACAATGATACACATCCGCACTATTGTTTGGGATAATTTTTTGTTCATAACTTTGAAGCCTTTCTGAAGCCATCACAAACACTTTACTCTTTGTCAATCAAAGTAAGGGAAATAATACACTGAATAAAAAAGTATTATCACTGCAAATGTCCAAAATACACAAGCGAAAATTCGGCAAAATACTTGGCAAAACATGCACAAAGATATGTAGCTGCAATACAGAAATGGACTCCAGTACGGCACCTTGCGTGACCACCAGCGCATCAGTAATGTGAATAAATGAATAAGAAACAGCCAGTAACAATCACACAATTGTCTACACTGCTGTAAAACAGTGACCCAGCATTCAAACATCCACTACTTTTCTTTTCTCTTCGACCAACAAGCCCCTTCTGTTATGCTCAGGGATGGGATTTTTAGTTTGTCGAGTATGTGGCGCATCCCATATTGAGTCCAGCATCCCTGCTGGGTTGCTGCAGATCACAGGTAATATGCTTAAGGCCCCTGCCTGTCAGCAAACTTCGAAAATTTGCGAAATTCAAAGTTTGACACAGCATTTAGCAGAATCGCTCAATTTTAGGAAATTCCCGCAAGAAAGGGACCAATTTTCATCGGCTTTGCGTCATTTCCAGCCTTGCACTAGCATAAAAACTTTCTGTCGTTCAGAGACGGGCAGAGACGTTTTTGTAACTCCGTTTTGTCAAATTTTGGGGCCCTCTTTCGGAAGGATATACGTGTCGGAAGATGTTCATCTTTCTGCAGCGTACTCGTCTCGACTAGGTGAGCGTGACAAAATTTACTTCGGCTCTCTAAGCTTGCGGTTCTCGAGTTACCGGTTTCCGTGTTTACACTCCTTCTAATACATGGGACTGACGGTAGTTGTTCCTAAAACAGCTTCTGCTGCAGCTACGTGGTCGTGTGTGATATAGTTTTGAAGGTCTCGACATGCTCCTTCCAACCGTTTTAATCCCGTAGGTGGAGTATGAGGGCTTTGCACTTGGCGACGCTTAGTCTGGGTAACGAAGCCCGGAATCGCTTCCCTCTAGTTTGTGCCGTAACTCGCGTACCTTACGTCCAATTTACTCGAAATTTTGGGCGCGTGCTCTGTTCTTTGCGCTACAACTTTCCAATTCACACCACCAACCGGTACTCTGCAAGCCGAATACGTAGAAACTTGCGGTATCTTTCGATCCATATCCGTTCTCGAGTTAGCACAACATGGCAAGGGCGGTTTCTTATATTCACGGGGCTGGTGGCATTTTTCCCGATATCGGTTTATTGGCGTACGGATGTGATCGAGGACTTATTTTGACTGGGAAAACATCCCCTTTGCGATAGCTCTGGTCCCGTCTTAGCGCGACTTTCTGCTTTCTTGATATAGCGCGGGGAGAGCCGTTACAGACAGCGTCCTTGGAGTGCGCAGCGCGTCCCGCGTCCCCTGCTCATTCAAATTTCGTGTTAGACGCGTTCGGACGTATGTTTGGAGGGCTCTCGCTTGGGAATCGTCTTTCGTCGTGGTTTTGGTGCCCCGGTGCGGCGACTGTTTATTGTGCCCTCCTAGTGATATCTGGTTCTGTGTGTACCTTGGAAGGTATCTCCGGAAGCCGTTGGACTTCGTGAATTCAAGGTTAGTTGTGTGCCTGTAGTGCTATGTTTCATTCACCTTTTGCTTGGTAATGTTCCTAGCATGTGGGTTCCTATAACTTTATTTGTGCAGTGTGGTTATTACTATATTGATTCATATTACCTTATCCTCTATCCCCGGCGTCGGGAACTTGACGCCCCCATCGCCCGGCAGCAGCCGCACTAGCCCCCTCCTGCACTCACGGTTGGGTCAACGCAGGAGGGAGACCCCCACGTATAGCTGTGCGTGGCTTCCCCGTGTCTGGAAAAAGGGGGATCCTGGCGGTTGAGTGGACCCAGAGGTTGTTTAGGACCCTCCGGGGCCCCTCCGAGAAAGCAACACACCGCTTTGGCCCCTGCTTCCCATAGTCGGGTGGTCCTGGAAGGCCCGGCCAGGATTATTCAGCAAGTCGCCATCTCCCTTTTCATCACTTTCTCTTCCTTGGTCTCCTTCTTTCTATCCTTTTCCTCTTTTCACCTTCTTTGGCGGCAAGGGTCAACCTTGGGCAGTCTTTCACTCTCCAGAAGCTGCACTTGGGTATAGTGTATAGGCGTACCTGCTACTGCGTCAAACGCGGTCCCCTGGTTGGGCTTCGTGGTGAGCGGCAGGACCCTTGCATCGAATTGTATTGTCACCTTTATGGCTTCCTCTTCTTTAAAACCCCGAGATCGGAATCGGAAACGGTTCCGCACCGAGTACCAGTAAATTGATTTAAATACCTCAACACCCGAACCATGGTTTGCAAAGTTTCTGGTTGTCCACTCTAATGATGACACAAGACCACTGTCAAAGGTAGCTCCCTTTGTAATAGCGAAAGCACTTGAACAGCTGATAGGTAAAGAATACAATGCCAAGAAACTGGGCTCTGGAGATATCCAGGTCAATGTTGAAAAGCGAGAGCAAAGCAGTGCGCTTCTTTCACTGACAAACATCAATGGGATATCTGTCACAGTAAGTTCACATCGGAGTCTCAACATTGTTAAAGGAGTAATTTCTGAGAGCGACCTTCTTGACTGTTCGGAATCGGAACTCCAAGAAGGCCTACAACAGCACGGTGTGGCAGCTGTAAAGCGAATAGTCATGCGTAGGGATGGGAAAGAAATCCCAACAAAGCACGTCATCCTTTCTTTCAAGCTCCACAAGCTGCAGGACACAATCAAAGCCGGTTACTTCAGTTGCAATTTGAGGGCGTACATCCCAAATCCGAGTCGCTGTTACAAGTGCCAGCGGTTTGGCCACGGTTCTCAGGTATGCCGTGGGCAGCCCGTCTGTGCTAAGTGCGCCGGCAAAGGCCATTCGTCAGAGTCGTGCAGCAATGACTTTCAGTGTGCCAATTGCAAGGGTAACCACCCTGTTTACTCCAGATCATGTCCTTATTGGAAGGAGGAGAAACAGATCCTCAAGCGGAGCAAAATATTACATACAGTGCAGCAAAGGCACAACTGGCGTTCCAGAAGAAAGGAACCTTCTCTGATGTGGTGCGCAGGGGAGTGGCACCACTCAGAGTATCGGTGGAGACCCAGACCTCTGGGGCTCCCCTCCACACTCCCCAACACAAAGAGAGGGACACTGAAGGTTCTCCTTCAGTGGCCTCTCAAACGAACAGCCAGGGAGATGCAATGTTAACCTCAGAGGAGGTTGTTCCGTTCCCTTCCGTTTGGGACGGGATTGCCATGGGCCTGTCTCAAAACACGAGTCAGAGCATGGATCTCGATGACGACGACTGCTGCTCTCAGAAGTCGTGTGCGAGTCTACCAAGTCTTTCCATGGGCAAGGAACAGAGAGGGAAAAAAGCTGGCCGAGGACGAGGAGGAAAAGCTAAGGAACAACAACAAAGGGCTCGTCCACCGAGAATACAAGCTCCTTAATCCCTCCGCATTCATGGACAGTTGTTCCACAAGGTCTTCACACCTTAGAGTAGTGGTTCAGTCCATATTCTTTTTCCTCTTCTGTACATTTATTATGAGTTGGGAATTCCCAGAGCATTATTCAGTGGAACTGCCGGGGTTTCCTGAAAAATCTTGATGACGTCCATGATTTGGCAGACAAACATCATGCTGTCTGTTTCTGTCTCCAAGAAACAAATTTGATTCCAGACACCCCTTTCCACCTCCGACGGTGGAACGTTTATCGTAAGGACCGAACGAACACGGCACGTGCTTCCTGAGGTGTGGCCATTCTCACGGCCAGAACACTTCCCACGAGAGACGTTCCGCTTTCCACAAATCTTGAGGCCATTGCTGTTCAGATCTGCACTGATCGTGTAGTGGCGGTATGCTCTTTATACCTACCGCCATCAGTCAGGGTCGAACAGAGACAGCTTGAGGATCTTATTAATCAACTCCCATTGCCTTTTCTGGTACTGAGAGATTTCAATGCGCACCATTTGCTCTGGGGTTGTTCCAAAGTTGACACCCGAGGTAAAATGTTTTGAGAAATTATTAGCATCTTTGCCAATCTGCCTGCTCAATGCAGAAACGCTACTCATGTTAATGCTGCTTCGCAGTCCTTTTCAGCCATTGATATTTCGCTGTGCAGTCCATCTGTATTTCAGGACATTTCATGGACAGTGGACGAAAACCCCCATGGTAGCGATCACTTCCCTGTCGTTTTAGAGATCAATCGACCATCAGGTGCAATTAAAACCCGCCCACCTCGTTGGAAGATACAGTTAGCAGACTGGAACCTCTTTAAACAAGAAGCCACACTTTCTATAAAGTCCCTCCTTGGGCTGAACATTAATGATGCAAATAACTATATCACAGACATTCTTGTAAAAGCAGCAACCAAGTCCATTCCACAGTCATCAGGTCAACTGCCCAGGCGTTGCAAGCCTTGGTGGTCAGAGGACTGTGGAAATACACGAAAAGAGCAGAACCGTGCTTGGGGCAGGTTCCGGCGGTATCCAACCCCAGCAAATCTACTGGCGTTTAAGAGAGCTCGAGCAAAAGCTAGGTGGACACGCCGACAAGCAAAGAGTGAATCATGGAAGGGTTTTGTCTCCTCCTTGAATAGCAGTACCCCAACTAAGGTGGTGTGGGATCGACTAAAAAAATAAAGAGCAATTACACAAGCTTCTCTATTCCCCTCTTGGAGAGGAATGGTGCGGTGTGCCAAACTTTAGAAGAACAGGCAGATGTGTTGGGAGAACACTTCCAGAGTGTTTCTTCCTCCTCTCACTACACCAGGGATTTCTTAAAAGTCAAAGATGATGCTGAGAAATTCAAAATCACGTATGGCACCAGTGACAGCCATGCTTTTAATAAACCATTTTGTATGATGGAGCTGCTGCGTGCTCTGTCGTCTCCAAGACAAACAGCACCTGGGCCAGATCGAATCATGTACAGCATGTTGCAGCACTTATCAAAAACATCACTAGAAGTTCTCATGCACTTTTTCAATTCAGTTTGGAATAAGGGTGAACTCCCATCTCGTTGGAAGGTGGCTACAGTCGTTCCACTTTTGAAGCAAGGGAAAGATCCTTCCAATGCATGTAGCTACAGGCCTATAGCGCTTACAAGTTGTTTAGGCGAAACCTTCGAGCGCATGGTTAACTGCCGCCTGATGTACTTCCTCGAAGAAAATGGATGTCTCGGCAGGTATCAGTGCGGATTTAGAGCCGCCCACTCAACCACTGATCATCTGTTGCGGCTGGAAACTGTCATCAGGGAGGCGTTTGTCAGAAAACAGCATTGTATATCCATCTTTTTTTATCTACAAAAAGCATACGATACGGCATGGCGATATGGTATCGTTCGTGACTTGTACAATTTCGGTGTACGCGGTCGTATGCTCCGCTGCATCGCAAATTTTCTACAGGACAGAACTTTTAGAGTACAGTTGGGCACATCACTCTCACGTTCTTTTATTCAGGAGAACGGTGTACCACAGGGTTCCGTTCTGAGTGTCACACTCTTCATAGTCAAAATGAACTCTATTGTTCACGCTATTCCGCTATCCGTCATGTACTCACTATACGTTGACGATGTTCAGATATCTTGTTCGTCTACAAGCATTTCAAGATGTGAGAGACAACTCCAGCTATGTGTGAACAAATTAGCAAAAAGGTTATCTGAGAATGGGTTTAATTTCTCACCTAAGAAAACGTTTTGCGTACCCTTCTCAAGAGTAAGGGGTATGTTTCCTGAGCCAGAACTTAAAATGAATGGCCAAGATATTATGGTCAAATCTGAGCATAAATTCCTGGGTATACTTTTTGACCGCAACCTCACTTTCAACCCTCACATAAGGAACCTAAAAAGTAAATGTGGGAAATCGCTGAACATTCTCAAAATCTTGTCACATAGATCCTGAGGTGCAGACCGTGAGGTTCTGCGCCGCATCTACACGTCTTGCATCCGTTGACTATGGATCTGTCGTGTACGGCTCTGCACGAAGGTCCGTCTTGAAAGCTCTAGACCCTGTCCACCACCAGGGACTGCGACTGGTCTTGGGAGCGTTTCGCACATCGCCGGTCGAGAGTCTCTATGTGGAGTGCAACGAGTGGTCATTAGAAAGGCGGAGATTTTTCCTTGCCTCCACATATGCACTAAAAGTACGAAGTTATCCACAGCACCCAGCTTTCTCTTGTGTTACTCAGACACGCTGCAAACAGCTATTTCTTAACAAACCGTCATGTACACCTCCTTTCAACTTGCGAATCCTGCAGGAAATTGAAACACACAGTTTTTCAGAGTACGTTTCTACGCCTGTAGGAACTAGTGGGAGCATTGCTCCGTGGCAACCACCGCCCGAACACAATACATCTTTATTGCAGTACAAGAAACACGAAACCCCTACAGCCGTACTCCTGCAAGATTTTCTGTCTATAAAAGAAGGTTTTGGGGACCACGTCGCATTTTACACTGATGGTTCCAGAACGGACACCGGTGTCTCACGTGCAATGGTTACAGACACATCTTGCAGATCGCATCGATTGCCGAACACAGCTTCCATTTTCACCGCAGAAGTCTATGGCATAATCTTGGCACTTAATCATATACTGCGACTTTCCATCAGGTCATCAGTTGTGTACACTGATTCGCTTAGCTGCCTGCTCCAAAAAACCTGCTCCTTCTGCGAGCAAAACATCTGTCTAGCCGCATAAAAAACAGAGGTCTTTCCTTGGCACTTTGCTGGGTGCCCAGCCACGTCGGGATACCCGGTAACGAGCTGGCGGACACAGCGGCTACCAACGCACTCTCAGGAGACATAACCCCCTTTGACGTACCAGCTCAGGATCGGAGATCTGCCTTGCGTAGAGCAATTAATTTAAAATGACAACATGACTGGGACACACAGACAAATAATAAATTACACTTGATCAAGTGTAATGTAGGCAAGCCTGCAGGAGTTTTTAAAGATAGGCTTTATGAAGTAGTCATGTCTCGGTTGCGTATCAGTAAAACCTCAATCCAATCCAATTATCATCTATCTGTTATTGTTATCTCAGTGTGCTCGCTACCCTGCTGGTTAACTTGTATCGTCACCAGCTCCCGTGGCGTAGTGGTTAAGATGATCGCTTCCCACGCCGAGACTGGGAGGTGACACGGGTTCGAATCCTGTCACTTGCTGTGCTGTCTGAGGTTTTCCCTGGGTTTTCCGAAGACTTTCCAGACGAATGTCGGCACAGTTCCCCCTGAAGACGGCCCAGGACGCATACTAACCCCCCTGTCCCCCACTCCTTCCTGCTGTCCTCTCTCTATCTGTCCACGTCTGTAACGCCGCTCATAGCCACAGTTGCTGCGCGGCGCTAACACGGAATTAAAAAAAAACTTGTATCGTCACTTAGCATCAGGGAGAAGATACCACATGTGATGCGCCAGTCACACTGTTACTAATGTGGAAACTAATAATTGCAGACGATTTTGCCGGATTAATTTCGGTGAACAACACAGACGTGCCAACACGCACGAGACGTGGGAAAATCAACAGATACGTCGTGGAGATGTTGAAAGAGATCAAGTAAGTTAAGCTGAAGTGCGTTGCAGAGCTCCTTACTGATTTTATGTGTTCCGCAACAGGTAGAGCATACACTTCACCCATGCGACTACATCATCCATGAAACGTTGTATGACGTCCGACGCATACCTTTCGCAAAAAAAAAAATTCGGACAAGACTGCAGAAGAGATTGTATGAAGTAAAGTATCTATAATCTTTGCATGCTCAGTCTTTCAATTCTCATACTTTTAGCCACCAACTATTTTTCTGTACGCCATTGGCACGTACAGTGTGCGCCCCTGCTGGAAAAAGAGTGGCGACTCTGGTTCAGTAGTGTAGCACAGGCTGCAAAGTGGCCCACTGCTCCAGCGCGATTTCTGCTGGTCCACTGTTCCAGCAGGATTTCTGCTGGCCACTGCTCCAGCAGCATTTCTGCTGGTCCAGGTCCCAAATTATGTGTCTACTTGTCCTTGAGCGTCTGGCCTGATGGAATTTTTGATAGGGTATGCATATACGTGGCACTTGCATTGTTATTCGCTTTCTTTTCTTTCACTGTTTGTTCTTCGTCAGGCTGTGAATAAAGTATGCACTCTCATTCTTCTTGCAGGTACACTTTTCCAAAGCTGTGGCCAGAGCCGGCATCCACTCTGCGCACTGCCACTGTGCGGCAACACTCTTGGCGCATGCACAAACAAGCAGAGGAATTTGCGCACCTCCCGCAGTGTCCAAGCAAATGACAATTTTGTGCCTCCCACTTCAGGCCAGCTGCCCCTGTGGAGGCCGGCTCTGGCTGTAGCTGAATTATTGCATCCTTTGCATCTGTCAGATCTCGGAAGTTTGTAAGCATGCATTCGTGCTTGTCATTCAGCTGTGGTCACATATTTTCACACATGGACACACTGCAAACACCCTTTCTGAAACGGTGTAGAGCAAGCTGAAGGTGTAGCATTACACCTAAAAGGGAATCAGTTAGGATACCATCTTATTACACCAATATTGGTGTAGAAATACACCAATACACAAAGGGTGTATTTTCTTCGAGGGTGTTGCTATACACCTTAAAGGGACTCTGACCAGAAACTGTGGGAGCTCTTTCGTACTTGCAGTCGATAAAGCACCCAACAAGGACTCTCCATGCGAAAATTCATGCATTTAAACCCCGCGGTTTCTCTAAACTCGAATTTTAAACATTCGACTTCATCCGAGTGCAGCACGCCTAGCGTCAAACCGAGAAAACATACGTTTATATAGAATATCCACCCCGGCCCACCATCAAGATGACGTCAACGCGGGGGCCACTCGCAACACCCATAATTGGCTCAAACGCGTCACGTGGTCACGCAATACCTGTCAATTTCCTTCATGAAATGGCATTTCTATGTTAATATCTTTTTATTACAGAGCTTCAAAAAGAAAAAAATATACCCTGCATTTATCACCTGCAACAGTCTCTACGATTTTCTTTTCAATCTGTACACGCGTTCCATATATGCTTCCGTATCCGGTCAGCTGTAATGGATGCCGTATGCCGAGCTTGCGAACTGCGAACTTGTGTGACTCCCGGTTCATCATCTTTGTTCGGGTCATTGGGTTGGTGTTGGAGTTGGTCGCGATATTCTGAACGTTTCACCTATCGTTGCGGTGTACTGTTCTTGATCTGCTGCGAAGCGACGGACCGCAACGGCAGTCACTCGCCTCAGCGAAATTCTGTCTGCTGCACCTCAAAGGAGCATGGGGACCTGATGATACCTTCAACTAAAGAAACCAAGTGTGCTCTCGTGTGGTCCTGACAGAAAAGTAGTTTCAACAAGGTTAGCAGATTTATTTTTCAGTTCCAAGTACTGAAAACCATGCAAGTGCAGTCGATCATTCTCGTAGCTGTTGTGTAACGCGTATGCTTTCTTACGTATCCCACAGAACCCTCCACTTTTTCAACCAAGTTATCTTTATGAGCTCCTTCTGATGGCTTCTTACTAGGCTATGCCGCTCCGAAGCATTGAGATGGGGAAACGTCGTGGTAGCTGCACCTCCGCTTTCGAAAGATGAAACAGTCTTTCCACACTGTGCTTACTTGCTTTGTATAGAGTCTGGCAAATCCGACAGACATGGACTGCCTTTTTCAAGAAAGTTTGAAATGTAAGTATGTGTATATTGGTTTCACATATCCACCACATATTGAGCGTGTGTATGATTGTACTTTATATGCTACAGCATATCAGCGTACATTATTATTCAACACGTAGTGTGGCAAACTCGACATCAGTCACACAAAGCCAACAATTGCCTTTTCTTCAATTGCTTATTTTTATCTTATCATATGTTTTTGTCTATATCTCAATTTACCAACCAACAAAGTATATTATTTTAGTATAATCGTCTGATATTTAACAAGTCACAGTTTTACCATGGTTTTGGCACACTATAGCCCGAGTTGCTTATGTGCCATTAAATTGAATCATCATCTTCAACTGCCATTATTCAATTGAAGTGCCAGGTGGATATAATGATATGGCGAGATATATGTTTTGCTGTCATCCTGGAATTGCTAATTTCAGAAGAATAGTCACCGTGAAGTTTGTTTTCGTTTTTGGAAACATTAAGAGGACTAAAACCAAACACTTTTCTTTGACAGCATCCCTTATGCACCTGCATTTCAATTCCAATCTGTATTACAAGAATGACAGACCACTCAACAGAGATGAACATCTGAAAGTGAAAGAGCTGGAACGAAGATACGTTAATCTGTGTGAAAGGTGCTTAGTATGTGTGTGAGTCGAGGACATAGGTCTCAAGCTGATTCCTGTCTTCAGAAGAGGTGACAACTATGCTCCTTCTATCTATTAACCAGCTCCACTTTTTAGGGTTCCCTGTAAACTAATGGAGCACATCATGTACTACCACGTTGTCAACCAAGTTGAGTCTGTCGATTTCTTTTTTTAACTTCCAGCATGGCTTCAGAAGAGGGTATTCAGGCAAAACTAACGTAGTGGAATTCGTTCACAGCATTTTGAACTGTCTTGATTTCTGGGTACACGTAGATGTAGTATTTTTTTTATTTTGTAAGGGCTTTTGACACTGTGCTGTATGCTCGCGTGTTGGCCAAAGTAGCCTAATTAAAATTTGAGCCTGCTAACTGGATATGCAGTTTCTCAACTAACCGTAACCGTTGCGACAACTCGTGACAACTCGACAACCTATCATATCGCCACCATGCAGCATTTGTTATGTTACAATCGCTTCACATTTTAATCTAGTCAAAAGCAAGGCCTTTTGGTGATCGGTCTTGTATGATTACATGCCCCTCCGTTATGTAACACCACACTGGGTTCTTCAACCTATGAGAGATAAATAAATATATTTCCAAATACGCTGTTTACCAGGCTCGTTATTCCATTTCGCCACACTACCACAAGCAATTGTTAGAGTAGTGGCCCAGGCTATGAAGCTCGCCAATAATCATCATTCAAACAAAGTTCATATTGTAAAATCCTTTACTGAGAACACCGGCTTAACACAACAATTAAGAATAGAGTAAACGTTTCATTGCCTATCCAGGTGGCATCATCCCTACAACAGAGAACAATCAACAACAACATCAAAGGAGTCAAATCGGTGGTGCGCATTCCTTTCATCCAACGTATTTCATACGCTATTTGGAGGGCACTGTGCCCATCAGGCATTTTGACTGATGGGCACATTGGCATATCAAGTTGAGTGCATAGAATGTGATGCAACCTACATTGGCCAGATAGACAAAAGACGCGGGACAAGACTAAAAGAGCACACAAGGGACGTTGCCAGGGCTACTAGTGCTTAGCTTAACTAACCAAGATCTACCATTGCTGTCCTAAGGGACATATATTTTGATGGTGCAGTAATCTTTGCACGTGACTAGCGATGGGGCCCTAGAAAGTTCTTAGAATCCTGCTTTATCAGGCGTGATGCTTCAGCCTGTAATACAAACCGTGGCCCCCTATCGGATGTGTATGATGCCCTCTTAGATAGGCTGATGAGCTCGTCTTTGGCCTTTGTTGTACTGATGATGCCACCCGGATAGGCGACAAAACGTTTATGCTCTGTTTTTAATCATTGTGTTGAGCGGTGTTTCCAGTAAAGGACGCTACATTATGAGGTTGTCACCCGGCTTTTGGAATATATTTTCAAATAAAGTTGTTGTTTTACAAAGCTCAATACATTGCAGAAATCATTCTCATTGCCTATCATTTTGGGGATGCCATTCTTGCAGTCACATGAAGCACTGAAGGACCAATTTAAAAAGTAAAGGCAGTCTGATTTATGTTCTTGCCGACATGGCACAGCGTATGTACGAGGTAGCTCCATTTCAGAAGCCTGAGAACACTCAACGCAATTAGTGTGCTAGCATCAGATATGGTGTACAGCATTACATATTTGCTTTTGCTAGGGCAACTAAGAAGGGTGGATAGAAAGGCAGTTACAACCTGTTTCCACAAAAGACACTCAGATTCATTAGCAATTTCCTCCAAGAGAGCCGAGGCTTTTTCTAGATTACTAGAACATGGGTACCTGGTTATAAATAACAAGAATTCATCTACCAGAGGTCAGTGTTTCACACACCCTGCTTTCCGTCAACACTAAAGGGTTCGGCGATTGTCGCGAAGCCACGTATAAATCGCCGGAAATAGGAGCACAGGCCTATGAAGCTGCGCAGCTCGCGCAGATTTGTAGGGGCTGGGAAGTCGCGCACAGCTCGAAGTTTTTCAGGGTCGGGTGATACGCCATCCGCGGAGACAACGTGGCCGAGAACTTTGATCTGGCGGTACCCGAAGTGGCATTTTTTCTGATTCAGTTGAAGGCCAGCCGCAACGAAACACTCGAAGACTGTACGTAGGCGTTGTAGGTGCTCGGGAAAGGTTTCGGAGAACACGACGACGTCGTCGAGATACCATAGACAGGTCTGCCAGCGAAGACCGCGGAGAACCGTGTCCATCATGCGCTCAAATGTTGCGGGCGCGTTAGAGAGACCAAATGGCATGACTGTAAATTCGTATAGGCCGTCAGGGGTGGTAAATGCAGTTTTCTCGATGTCCGATTCCGCCATCGGGATCTGCCAGTACCCCGACCTCAAGTCCAGGGAGGAAAAGAAATTGGCATTCCGCAGAGTGTCTAAGGCGTCGTCGATGCGTGGCATTGGATAAAGGTCTTTGCGAGTGATCTTGTTTAGTCGGCGATAATCAACGCAGAAACGAATACTGCCATCCTTTTTCGTGACAAGCACAACAGGAGATGCCCACGGACTGCAGGAGGACCGGATGATGCCGCGGGACAACATGTCGGACACTTCTTTGTCGATGGTGGCGCGCTCAGAAGCAGACACACGGTACGGACGCTGACGTAGCGGTGGAGAATCCCCGGTGTCGATTCGGTGATAGACTCCCTTAGCAACGCCTAACGGAGGCTTGCCTATATCGAATAAGTGGACGTAAGAAGCAAGCAGCGACTGTAGCGAGGCGAGGTCCTCGGGAGGGAGGTCAGAGGAGATCATGCGGGTAAAGACGGTTGGGTCGACGCGCGGGGTCCCAGACCTAGGTTCGTCTTGTGTGACGTCGAGGGCAGTGATTGCACATAACGCATCAGTACGTTCTGCAGAAGCAGCGACGAAACCAGCTGGCAGAAGCACCGGATTCTCACTAACGTTGGTAATCGAGAGATGCACAGTGCTGTTCGTAAAACAAACCAACGAATACGGTGCAGCAAGTCCCTTCCTGCTGAGGGCGTTATTCTTCGGGGAAAGAAGAGCAGCACACAAGGGAGGACCGAGGAAGCAGGGAGGAGGGCAAAGGGCCACGTTCATGGTGCAGCGAGGGGGAACGACGACATCCTCGGTCACAGAAAGGTTCCAGAGAGCGTTATCGACATGAAGAGCGTCGTAGCGTGGCATGTCGCTCAGAAAGAGCGATTCACCGGCGCAGTCAATAATGGCGAGGTTGTCACGAAGAAAATCCCAACCTAGTATAAGATCATGGCAGCACGACGACAAAACGAGAAGCTCCACCGGATAAGTTACGTCTGAGATGGTGACGCGGGCTGTGCAACGGGCGAGGGGCGAAATATGACTTCCGGAGGCGTTTCGCAAGCTGGGACCATCGTAGGGCGTCGTGACTTTTCGTAATCGAGCACATAATTCCGAAGTGATGACCGATGTTGCGGCACCCGTGTCAATCAAAGCGGCAACAGCACAACCTTCAATGGACACGTCGACGAGGTTGTGCTGAAGAGACGGAGGTGGTTGCGATGGTGCCGCAAGCGCAGCCCGCCCTCCTCGGACTGCGGCTACTGGTTTTCCGGAGGGGTGGGCGACCGACGACGAGCAGAAGGCCTCGGTGGTGATCGTCCGCGATATGGAGATGCTGAACGGCGACGCTGTGAAGGTGACGAGTCACGTCCGTAAGGAGGACGATCAGGGAAGCGTCGAGAATCATCCCACACGCGCTGTGAGGATGGAAACGGACTGTTGTCAGGACTGTGCCAGGCGTAGTCAGCAGAAAAGGCGCTCTGTGACGCGTAGAAGGCTTGCTGATCACGACGTCGCTTACGACAATAGCGCGCGATGTGCCCGCGAATGCCACAATAGAAGCATGTACGAAATTCGGGTAAGCGAGGCTGAGGAACGGCGGGTGGTGACGTCGTGCGTCTGGCGCCACCGTTGTCAAGTGGCCAGGCTGAACCCGTGGCCTCCCTCACTCACATGAACGCACGCATGCCGACGTCACCACCCGCCGTTCCTCAGCCTCGCTTACCCGAATTTCGTACATGCTTCTATTGTGGCAATCGCGGGCTGATAGCGCGCTATTGTCGTAAGCGGCGTCGTGATCAGCAAGCCTTCTACGCGTCACAGAGCGCCTTTCCTGCTGACTACGCCTGGCACAGTCCTGACAACAGTCCGTTTCCATCCTCACAGCGCGTGTGGGATGATTCTCGACGCTTCCCTGATCGTCCTCCTTACGGACGTGACTCGTCACCTTTCACCATCGTCGCCGTTCACCATCTCCATATCGCGGACGATCACCACCGAGGCCTTCTGCTCGTCGTCGGTCGCCCACCCCTCCGGAAAACCAGTAGCCGCAGTCCGAGGAGGGCGGGCTGCGCTTGCGGCACCATCGCAACCACCTCCGTCTCTTCAGCACAACCTCGTCGACGTGTCCATTGAAGGTTGTGCTGTTGCCGCTTTGATTGACACGGGTGCCGCAACATCGGTCATCACTTCGGAATTATGTGCTCGATTACGAAAAGTCACGACGCCCTACGATGGTCCCAGCTTGCGAAACGCCTCCGGAAGTCATATTTCGCCCCTCGCCCGTTGCACAGCCCGCGTCACCATCTCAGACGTAACTTATCCGGTGGAGCTTCTCGTTTTGTCGTCGTGCTGCCATGATCTTATACTAGGTTGGGATTTTCTTCGTGACAACCTCGCCATTATTGACTGCGCCGGTGAATCGCTCTTTCTGAGCGACATGCCACGCTACGACGCTCTTCATGTCGATAACGCTCTCTGGAACCTTTCTGTGACCGAGGATGTCGTCGTTCCCCCTCGCTGCACCATGAACGTGGCCCTTTGCCCTCCTCCCTGCTTCCTCGGTCCTCCCTTGTGTGCTGCTCTTCTTTCCCCGAAGAATAACGCCCTCAGCAGGAAGGGACTTGCTGCACCGTATTCGTTGGTTTGTTTTACGAACAGCACTGTGCATCTCTCGATTACCAACGTTAGTGAGAATCCGGTGCTTCTGCCAGCTGGTTTCGTCGCTGCTTCTGCAGAACGTACTGATGCGTTATGTGCAATCACTGCCCTCGACGTCACACAAGACGAACCTAGGTCTGGGACCCCGCGCGTCGACCCAACCGTCTTTACCCGCATGATCTCCTCTGACCTCCCTCCCGAGGACCTCGCCTCGCTACAGTCGCTGCTTGCTTCTTACGTCCACTTATTCGATATAGGCAAGCCTCCGTTAGGCGTTGCTAAGGGAGTCTATCACCGAATCGACACCGGGGATTCTCCACCGCTACGTCAGCGTCCGTACCGTGTGTCTGCTTCTGAGCGCGCCACCATCGACAAAGAAGTGTCCGACATGTTGTCCCGCGGCATCATCCGGTCCTCCTGCAGTCCGTGGGCATCTCCTGTTGTGCTTGTCACGAAAAAGGATGGCAGTATTCGTTTCTGCGTTGATTATCGCCGACTAAACAAGATCACTCGCAAAGACCTTTATCCAATGCCACGCATCGACGACGCCTTACACACTCTGCCGAATGCCAATTTCTTTTCCTCCCTGGACTTGAGGTCGAGGTACTGGCAGATCCCGATGGCGGAATCGGACATCGAGAAAACTGCATTTACCACCCCTGACGGCCTATACGAATTTACAGTCATGCCATTTGGTCTCTCTAACGCGCCCGCAACATTTGAGCGCATGATGGACACGGTTCTCAGCGGTCTTCGCTGGCAGACCTGTCTATGCTATCTCGACGACGTCGTCGTGTTCTCCGAAACCTTTCCCGAGCACCTACAACGCCTACGTTCAGTCTTCGAGTGTTTCGTTGCGGCTGGCCTTCAACTGAATCAGAAAAAATGCCACTTCGGGTACCGCCAGATCAAAGTTCTCGGCCACGTTGTCTCCGCGGATGGCGTATCACCCGACCCTGAAAAACTTCGAGCTGTGCGCGACTTCCCAGCCCCTACAAATCTGCGCGAGCTGCGCAGCTTCATAGGCCTGTGCTCCTATTTCCGGCGATTTATACGTGGCTTCGCGACAATCGCCGAACCCTTAACATCCCTCTTGTCTCAGGGCTGTACGTTCCAATGGACCGAACCCTGTGATGCCACCTCCCGTCACCTCAAGTCCCTTCTTACTTCGGCGCCTGTCCTCTGCCACTTCGACCCGGCCGCGCAGACGGAGCTTCATACGGACGCTAGAGGTGTTGGCATTGGAGCAGTGCTGGCACAACGGCTACCGTCGGCTTCGATGGAACAGCCCGTCGCATTCGCCAGCCGTGTCCTCAGCAAGCCCGAACGGAACTACTCAACGACTGAGAAGGAATGCTTGGCTGTAATATGGGCCGTTCAGAAGTTCCGACCCTATCTCTACGGCCGCCACTTCTTTGTCATTACTGATCATCATGCCCTTTGCTGGCTCTCTACCCTCAAAAACCCCTGCGGACGTCTTGGGCGCTGGATACTGCGACTGCAAGAATTTGACATCACCATTAAGTTTAAGTGCGGCCGCTTGCACTCGGATGCTGACGCGCTGTCCCGTTGTCCTCTGCCACTATCCACACCTCCTGCAGCACCCGACATTCTCCCGGACAACGCAGATGAGTCGCTCTCTCCCCCCTGCTGTCCTCTAACCACGTACGACCCAGCATTCCTCCGTGCGGAGCAAATGAAGGACACCTCTTTCTCGCGCATCATCTCCCACTTGGACGGCAGCCGTCCTTCCTCGGACCGTGCCGTCATCCGCAAGAGCAAGAACTTTACACTTCTTGAAGGCGTTCTGTACAAGCGGAATTTCTGCCCCGACGGCAGTCGTTTCCTATTGGTCGTCCCCAAAAGTATCCGTGAGCAAGTTCTCCGTAGCCTTCACGACGATGCCACGTCCGGTCACCTCGGCTTTTATAAGACGTATGAGAGGGTCCGAAGTCGGTATTTTTGGCCTCGCCTATACACTTCCGTCAACCGCTACGTCAATGCATGCATCACATGCCAGCGTCGCAAACAATCCCCTCCGCCGCCAGCTGGGTTCCTTCATCCCCTCCCGCCTCCAGGCCAACCTTTTGAGCGAGTAGGCATCGACCTTTTCGGCCCACTACCCGTCACCCCCTCTGGCAACCGTTGGGTCCTCGTGGCAATTGACCATGCCTCCCGGTACGTGGAGACGGCTGCTTTGCCGTCCGGCACATCTGAAGAAATTGCGCGCTTCTTTATACTCAACATCCTTCTCCGTCATGGCGCGCCACGTGTTATTGTCAGCGACCGCGGACGTTCCTTTCTGGCCACGCTGCTTCAAGACATCTTCCGCGCCACCTCTGTGGTCCACAAACCAACGTCGGCGTATCATCCCCAAACAAATGGTCTCACAGAACGATTTAATCACACCCTTGCTGATATGCTTGCTTGCTACGTGTCCGCTACCCATACCAACTGGGATGCCATTCTACCTTACGTAACCTTCGCCTACAATTCCGCTGTGCAAGCAACAACTGGATTCAGCCCTTTTCGGCTCGTTTACGGCCGCGACCCCGTTTCCAATCTCGACACCCTGTTCCCGTACACCCCGGACACAGACCACAATAGCACTCTCGCCGACGCTGTCACACGTGCAGAAGAATGCCGACAGCTAGCCCGTTATCGCACGTTCGACTGCCAGGCCCAAGCTAAACGGAGATATGACGCACGTCACAAGCATGTTGAATTCCGTCCGGGCGATGAAGTGTGGTTGTGGGCACCAATTCGTAAACCAGGGCTCTCCGAAAAACTTATCTGCCGCTACCTGGGCCCATACCGAGTCCTGCGTCGTGTTTCGGACGTCAACTACACTGTCGAACCTATCAGCCCACCACCCGACCGTCGCCATCGGGGCACTGAGACCGTCCATGTCACACGTCTCAAGCCCTGCATCCCCCCCTGACGTCAGTTCGGCTCTCCGCCGGGATGGCTCCGTCTCAGCCCCGGGGAAGATGTGAGAATGAATTAGATGCAGACGCATCGCTATTGTCGACTGGTGCCCTGTAGCCCGCGGCGCGAGATTCGCTCGCTTTTGCTGATCAGCATCCCTGGCGATCTGACCTATCGAATAAAGCTCTCACACTATTAAAAGGTGTGACCCCCAAACCTGCACAAGATTCCTGGAGAGTCTTTACTGGACACTGTTGCTGTCCCTCTCACCAGGTGCTCTCTATGAACCTGATTCGCAGTTCTGGATGCACTGCCTGAGCTAACTTCAGCATGCTTTCCCAACACGAATGGTAACTGCTATGAGGAGTGTTGTACTTACTGAAAGCAACATGAAATGCTGTACCTTGACAGGTAATGTTGATATCCTTCTTAAGACTGTAGAGAGATGTTCCTTGCTCCCTTTATTCCAAATTGTACTATCAGACGCAAGCCCACTTGCCACCAAGCCAATGAGTTGTGCCTCACAGTCAGTGCAATCAAGGGAATCTATCACTGAGGCTCAGAAAAGCTGTTTTCCATCGGGATCTGATCCAGGACTGAGCCGTGAGTAGCTCCGTGAAAGCACCAGGGTTTCTTCGAATTTTAGATGTGCCAGCTTTTGTTTTCCTCCCCCTCCTTCTTTTTATGTAGTAACTGATTACTTTAGCCTTGTACTGCTTTGGGGATTGAAAATGTGGAGATGATGTAAGAGGTGGAACTAGGCTTTAGGCAAAATGAGGCAAAGTGTGACTATGTACAAATCTTCTGAGAATGATGATGATGATAATTGGAGATTTTTGGCGCAAAAGCGACTTCTGAGAATGATAACGAAAGGAAAGTTAGGTAGCAAGTGAGCTGGTGGTGACGATCCATGACTTGAAAACCCGAGACGAGGTAGGGACGATAACAGACAAACACAAACACCGCTGAACAAGAGAGAAACTGATGTTCTGAGGCTGGAACAACATAGAAGGGACACCGTGTTTGTCTGTTATCGTCCCTACCTCGTCCCGGGTTTTCAAGTCATGGATCTTCTGAGAATGTTTATGTA
This sequence comes from Ornithodoros turicata, assembly GCF_037126465.1. Taxonomy (NCBI): domain Eukaryota; kingdom Metazoa; phylum Arthropoda; class Arachnida; order Ixodida; family Argasidae; genus Ornithodoros; species Ornithodoros turicata. Next base: position 40,378,236 of record NC_088203.1, read on the forward strand.
TCATTCACACAAAGAGAGGATAGGTGTTATATCTTTTTCCGGTTTTGATATTTATTTATTTATGAATATATCTCAAAGGCCCTCACGGGCATTACATGAGGGGGGACATCAACATGGGTCACTTAACAAATACGGAAGTTACAAGGAACATACATATTTGGAAGACAGACTCTGTTTTTCGTTCGTTCATCAGTCTTGCTCAAGAAATTGTTCACTGTAGCAATGGTACACAATGTCACGAAAGGAGTGCTCATCTATCGTTCCGCAAGACTCATTAAAAAGGACTAGTGTTGTGTTTCAACACAACATATTGAACTCATAAACTCATCATTGAACTCATCATCCTGAGAGCTATAAATCATCCCAAATACAGATGCTGAATTATTTTAAACGCGATAGACGAGCTGTGCGAAGAGGTACCTCCAGTTAGGATCTTGGGTACTTGAAGCCTGTGGCATTTTCTGTGGGAAAGGCTTGCCAGACCCTCTTCACTGCACAGGCTGGGATGACCATGCTCTTGTTTTTTCCAAGCTTGTGCCATACTCACCTTGGAAACTGGCGACACGCAGTGTATCTGCATCGTCTACACAGATGTACATAAAATATAGTTTAGGCAAATAGGTAACCGGTTACAGTACAGTGTGTGTGCAGTGTCATTTCTACATGTACGTGAGAGCAACTGCAGTTTACCTGCCCACACCCTGTACATTACTACACATGCTGTGTTCTTTTCGAAACCAACATTATTTTACTTTTCACTGAATCGACAATCAAGAACACTCAATATCGCTAAAAACCTACGATAAAACCTTATGCACAGGGCAATACATAAAAACGTGACTCAGGACACAGCACACTGACAATTACAAACTATTGGTTTTCTCCAGTCCAGAGTTGTGTACTGTACAGTCTTTTTACGTGCTGCGCCCTGTACTGGAGTTTTTAACGACTTCAATGCAGGACCAAACCAGTTTTGGGCGCCCAAATTTTAACATCGTTCGACAAGGACACATGTGACTTACTTGTGAATATAGTCGCTCATAGGTTCGCGCTGCCCACGGAGTTCAATATGCGACCTTCAGGACAGTCATATTGAAGCATACAAGTTGGGAATCTCCGTGGGTTGTAATGCACTCATACTGCAGTCATTCGGCAGTGTTTTCGAGCTCCTGGCAGCACAAGCATTCGATCTCCTTCGGCATTATGACACACCAGCCACACCGGCACCATGAACATCAAGTGCGCATTAAATATCAGAACAACTAATTTCAGAGAACGTTTACGTGTTCGATCACAGTGTGCGTTATAAAGCTCATCGCTTACCTGAAGACAGGCGACTCATGCTGTTTGCTCCATCTGTGAATGATGACCGATGTTCGTAGAGCTCTAACTTCGTCTCGCATTCGCGGCATCGGCGACGTTTCGAAAGCCTACCGAGGTGTTTAGCACGCAGAATTTTCTTCTCGATCGCAGAAATGTCAGAAAGAAGTTCGGGGCTCGAAGTCTCCGCATTTCTTCCTTCGACGTCCATATTGAAGATCGCTTTCCGGACGGATGCCGGCGCTCTTACAAACTCACTAACAACAGAACTTCCGGTCCGGGCGCCCAATGAAACGTAGACCTCGTGCTTTCGTCACGCACACGGAAATTAGAGGATGTCCACTACAAAGAGGCTAGATTTCGGCCCCGATTGCGCGAGTTGAGGAGGAAAAGCGAAGCCGGTTTTCAGCTCGCCGTTTGGCAAACTTTGCCGCCGCGCACAGCCAAAATATTTCGCGTGTGGCTTGGAGGCATATTATACCTTCGTAATAGGTGCAAACGAAAGATTTGTCGAACTTCTGGTCAGAGTCCCTTTAAAGGGAGTCAGTTAAAATACCATGGAATTACACCCAAAAGGGAGTTTTTCAGTTTACAGTGTATACCCGAGCGGATAAGGCAATGGAGTTGTTCTCGGACTCGTGCACCTCGTCAGCGCTTGAAGGTACACACGGCTTTCCATCTTCACCAAGTGGTTCTTCCCAGCCCCAGTCACAGCAAGCACCCTCTGTGTCGGCAGCGGAAAGCTCTGATCAGGGGGCTTAATCGCAAGTTCACCTCACGAGATAACGAGAGCAACGGCTATCGTTAAAACTAGCGCGAGACGGGTTTCACGGGGCATATTTCGTGCTCGCTTCGTGATGATGATGATGATGATGATGATGATGATTCAGGTTTTCCTGGCGCATAAGCGACGAAGGCCATAAGTCAACGGGATAGTGGCGTAATCTCTGACCACAACTTCGACCGAACATACTCGGCTGCATACCGAAATGGGGGAAGGTATACAGAACCCGAGCGATGCGCGCGGCCCTTCTCATCCTCTTCTCCGTCCTTAACACGGCAAGCGAAGCAGGAGGCTACCGAATAGAACAAACGTAATGACGATATCCCCTTGGCGCAATCGCATTTCTTCGTCAACCGATGTCGTTAAGCTGTCGGTGTCATTACGGCCGTGCACGTGACATTAGGTGACTACGCCTGGGGCGCGAGCGCGTCAACGTCATTTCCGTCACTTCACTTCAGTTTTTCGACTATACTTTGGAAGGCGAATTGTCACGCTCCTTGTTGTCAGCAAAAGCGACTGCTCCTGGCCCAGACTGTGTTACATACTCAATGCTGGACAACTTGTCTGACACATCAAAAAAATGTTTACTTCAGTTCTTCAACCATGTTTGGATATAGGGGACACTACCATCTGCATGGAAAATTGCCACGATAATCCCCTTCCTGAAACCCGGAAAGAAGCCTCTTGTCCTGCCAGTTATCGTCCCATTGCTCTGACAAGCTGCATAGGCAAAACCTTTGAGCGAATGGTGAATAACCGACTGGTTTATTTTCTTGAAATGAATAAGTGCCTATCAGAATTTCAGTGTGGTTTGTTTTCGAATGGGGTGCTCCACAATGGATCACCTCGTTCGTCTAGAAACAACCATCCGTGAAGCTTTTGTCAGGAGGCAAACTGCTTGTCAGTTTTCTTTGACTTGGAGAAAGCATACGACACTGCGTGGCGATATGGCATACTACAGGATCTCCATTCGTTCGGTATACGGGGTCGTCTCTTTAAATGTATTGCTGATTTCCTTCAACACAGAACATTCAGAGTTCAGCTGGGAACTACCTTATCCCGTCTGTTCGTGCAGGAGAACGGTGTTCCGCAGGGATCTGTTCTGAGCGTCACATCATTCCTTATCAAAATCAACTCAATAGATAGTGTGATCCGACCATCTATATCTTTTTCCTTGTATGTGGATGACATCCAGATATCTTGTTGTTCTGCGAGCTTACCCAGATGTGAACGACAGATGCAACTCTGTATAAATAAAATGGCAGAATGGTCCTTACATAACGGATTTAAATTCTGTCCTGAAAAAACAATCTGTGTTCATTTCTCGAGAATCAGCGGAGTGTTTCCGTCTCCTGCGCTGCGAGTGAATAATCAAGACATTCTTGTGAAATCAGAATGCAAATTTCTTGGCGTTACGTTCGATTCAAAGCTCACTTTCAAGCCCCATATTCAAAACCTGAAGGCAAAATGTCTGAAGTCAATGAATTTACTGAAAATCCTCTCTCACAGATCTTGGGGTGCAGACCAGGAGACACTCCGTCGTGTATATAGTGCCTGCATTCGGTCCAAGATAGATTATGGGTCTATCGTCTACGGCTCAGCCAACCAGTCTGTATTGAAACGAAATCCATCGTCAGCATCATTCACAGAGTTTTATACGTATTTCTTGCCTCTTCATCCAGCGCTATTGCTGGGTGATGAGGCTATCATCCCTTTTAGTAGAGTTTTCAATTTCTTAAAAGACATTGGAATTGTGCATCTTTTGTAGTCCTATGGTTTCATTTTATCAGTTCTTTCTCTCTTTTTTAAACATCCCACCTATTTTTAACTACTCACTTTTTAATCACAGTGTTGGCGCATTATGACCTCTGTTGTCGATGCGCCATTAAAACTCCAATCATCATCATCATCTTTGGAAGGCAGCAAACATGCCGTCGTCGCGTGGTTTTCGCAGTGCTCGAACAACTGCCGAGCAATACGAGGTTATGGCCCGATGCCTGTAAACCAACGGTATTTAGGGTGTAGTTCCGTATCGGGACCACTCGTTTTTAAACATTTGTGAAGGAGTTAAGAAGGTAAATATTGCATAGAAGTGGAAGAAGGTCATATACTGAATCTAAAAATGTAAGAATTATAAAATTCTGTGGACTAGAACTTTTTTATGTGCATTTCAACAACCCCATCTGATTCACTTTTAGCGCAGGGGAACACGGGACTGCTAAGCCCAACGGAGTCGAAACTTGCCATCTCGCAAGAGGTAGGGTGCAAGAGGCACTATGCGGTGCGAGCGTCGAGGCTGTGCCTCGGGTTAGATCAGAAGGTCCTCAGTAAAGGTGTCGGATCGCCCTCCAGAAACGGTCGATAAAATTAAATTGTTATACGTTTCACGCAATATACGAGGGTCATTCCTGTTTAATTTCGTTACTAATTAGCTCCTCTTTCACGTAAAAGCGTTTGACTTTTGTTTTTATTCTTTTTTCTTTAAAAAAATCCTGTGGTCCCGATACGGAACTACATCCGTAATATATTCCGAGGAGCATTTTCGTCCACCATATACTGACTGGCAAGACTTAGCAGCCAGGCTGAATGCTGTTGGAGGTGCCGTGAAAACCGTGCCGGCGAAAGCGGTCCCACATTTTCCGAAGCCATGTATTATACCAGTATCTGTTCTCCATTAAATCCTCCCACGTTGCTTCCTGCGTGGCGAGTAATCTGCAGGACCTCCCCTCTATGTTTTACACCTGCACATTGTGAATATGAGTTTGTTGGTACGTTTGTGTGCGTTCGTCTCCAGGCATTTTCTTTCTCTCTTTCCTTCTCGCGGTAGTTGATGTTATTAAAGCACTTGTCGCTCAATATTATTTTGTTCTAATTTTGGTACGAGCTAGATCATGAAAGTGCCACCCTTATATAAAGCGCTGAAATAAATCGAATATACCAGTTTTCCAAGATTAGACCCCGGGTTTGAAAATACACATTCAAGGGGATATATGTTTATACCATTAGGTGCAAATAATATACCTTCAGGGGGTATAAAATTACTTTTATACCTGGGACAAGCTGTTTATACCCTAAAAGGTATACGTGGGCTGCTTTTTTTGGCCGGCGGAATAGCTTCATAAAATCTATTTCATCTAACTGAAATCCATCTTGAAGGTTACGGCTGCGTGGTTCACGGTTCGCAGCTTCCGTTATCTTCCAGGCAAAGAAACCTTCCGCCATTTTCTTGTTGTCTGTGGGCGCATGCAACGTTAACGTCTTTTCACCTGGGTTACCCTCTCGTATAATACCGATCACGGTATGTAGTTTGCCTAAGCCAAAGATTGCGCCACTTTTAACGAAAACGAGGAAGTTACGTCATGCGTCACGAGGAGCAAATCACGGGCCCGCTTGGCCCGCTGTGACAGCCTCGTTTCCTCGTTATGCGTGCAACTTCGTTATCATTTTTCGTTTCGGTAAGCTAACGATTCCTTATGTCGGTTCGTTTCGCTCGCGCAGCGATTAAGCCCCTTGGCCTCTCTACGTAAAGAAGTCCGCAGCATCGCAGACATCCTCGAGCGATCCGGACCCCGCGACCGCACTTCCTCGGGACCTGACCGTTCTACTTAACGTCGCCGTGCAGCGCGTTCCGCAACTGCCCCCCTTCACAGTCAACGCGCCGACGCGAGCTTTGTTGGTTCCACAGCCGTATCGGTCGCAGAGCTCGGCGATGCGAATCCCCGTGTGCATGGCAGGAAAACTCCACCGGGGGTTGCTAGCGGCGACCGGAACCTTCCATCACATACGGCATGGTCGCCTTTTCTTCGTCAAGAATCGGTGCGACATGCAGAATTTTCTCGTCGACAACGTCCGCGAGGTAAGCGTCCTTCCAGCCTTACCATCCGACAAAAGCAGAACGCCCATCATATATCTCACAGCAGTAAACGGCTCCAGAATTCCTTTTTACTACCGTCGTTCATAGCTTTTCGACTTCGGATTACGCAGGACATTTCACTGGGTGTTCCTCGTTGCTGACACTCGGCACTGTATCCTAGGCAGTGATTTCCTAGGGCACAACAAAATATTGATTGTTGTCGCTGGACAAAGGCTGGTGGACCACCTTACTGGAATCACGGTGAGCGGCGTGAGCACACGGGCCACATATGTCGGCCTCGCGATCACTCTTCCGCAGAACAATGTTTTTGCCAATCTCTTACGGCAATTTCCGTCCTTGACGGCGCCGCGTGACTGGACGAAGATCGTCAGGCACGCTGTCGTGCACCGCATCGTAACAAATGGTCAACCAGTATTCGCAAAAGCTCGTCGCCTAAGCCCCGAAAAACTTGCTATAGCGCGTCAAGGATTCGACCACATGCTCACTGTCGGCATCCCGCCCATCATCTAGTTGCTGGTCTTCGCTCCTTCACATGGTTCCCAAAAAGTCCGGTGACTGGCGGCCCTGTGGTGGCTATCGTGCGCTAAATTTGGCTACTGTTCCCGACCGCTACCCATTGCCCAACATCAGCAACGGGTAATGCAAGAAGGTTGAAATGGGTATGCGCTCTTCAGAAATGCGCATGGGTTTTTCCTGTGCAACGATCTTTTCGAAGATAGATTTAATGAAAGCGTAACATCAGATACCAATGGCCGAGGATGATATCCCCAAAACCACAATCGTCACGCCCTTCGGCCTTTTTGAGCTCCCGTGGCTCAGTGGTTAGCGTGCGGGCCATGTCACGTCGAGACTGGGAGGTACCCGAGTTCGAATCCCGGTGCCGGCTGTGCTGTCTGGGGTTTTTCCTGGGTTTTCCTCAGACGCTTTCAGACATATGTCGGCACAGTTCCCTTAGAAGTCGGCCCAGGACGCACATTCCCCCAGGGCGTGAGTCGTGACGTTGCCCACATACGTGAGGCCGACAACGGCAAGCCCTATCACCACCACCACCACCTTTTTGAGTTTCTTCGAAGGCCGTTCGGACTCTAGAATGCTGCCCAATCTTTCCAGCGGTTCATTGACAATATCCCTCGCGGGCTCCCTTCGTGTTCGCCTATCTCGACGACGTGCTGGTTGCCAGCGTTTCACCTGGGAATGATCAATTCTTGCAAGCGTTTTATTCCAAGCTCAGCAATATGGTTTTATTCCACTCTGCGCGGTTATACTACGACCACTTGAGGCGCTCCTGAGGCAGACCAAGTCGGGAGTCACGACGCTTTCCTGGTCCCCCGATACCTTACAAGCCTTTCAGGAAGCCAGACAAGCACCGGCGTCGGCAACGACCTTGATCCACCTTGTCATAGACGCACCAACGTCTCTAATGGTGGATGCCTCTAACCACGCCATCGGCGCAGTCTTGACCAATGGCAACCTGTCGCGTTCTTTTAGAAAAAGTTTTCCCCCACAGAAGATCGCTACAGCACATTAGGACGTGAACTCCTCGCTGCCTTCACGGCCGTCAAGCATATTCGATACTACCTCGAGGATAAGACATTCACCACCTTCACAGGTCACAAACCCTTGGTTTTCCCCTATCGTTCAGGTAGCTCTCGGCGTTCTTTCAGGTAAGTACGGCACCTCGCGTACTTGGCAGAGTTCAGTGCCGAAATCAAACACGCAAAACGAAGCGACAATGCTCCAGCTGACGCCTTAAGTCGCATATCGGCTTTGCAACACACTTCCATTAACCTCGCCGAAGTTGTTCATCATCAACGATCTGACCCTGAGCCTGCAACACCTCCTATCCAGCCATTCCACCCTGGCCCTTCATGAGATCAGTTTTCCCGAGACGCACCTGGTTACTGTAACACATACACAGGCTTAGAGAGGCCCTTCGTTCCAAAGGCCTTCCGGCGACTCATCTTTGCCGCGCTTCATCAATTCGCTCATCCAGTAGTATCCCGAGATCGCGGGTTCGAACCCGGCCGAGGACGCCGGCAACTTGGTGGCAGGGTACACTTTGCTTGGACACGCCGTCTTCCGCGAGGGGCGTTAAATACGGGGTGCCGTGTGATGAGCTGTCATCGCACGTTAAAGAACCCTCAGGTGGGCAAAAGCAATCCACAGACCGACCACCGTGGCGTCGCTCATGATCTCAGTTGTCTCGCGACGTAAACCACCAATTATTATTATTATCATCCAGTAGTCAGGGCAACTCAGCGTTTAATTACGGCTCGTTACTTCTGGCCTTCCATGAATACTGACATTCGTAATTGGACCCGATCTTGCTTCTGCTGTCAACGTGCAAAAGTACACCTGCACACTATTTCTCCGCTCTCCGAGTTTCCCTTGCGGAGCGCCCGGCTCACTCAGATTCACATCGACATTGTCGGCCCGCTGCCGCCCTCAAACAGTTACCGGTATCTTCTGGCTTGCATCGACCGTTACACCAGATGTCCTGAGACTGCACCCATGCAAGATTCCACCGCCGGCACGGTCGCCCGCAGTTTCGTTTCCACCTGGGTTGCAATGGTCGGTGTCCCTTCTCAGAACACCATCGACAGGGGCAAGCAATTTGAATGTCGCCTATTCACATCACTAACGCAGCTCCTCGGTACCAACCGTTGTCGCACGACTGCATATCAACCCTGCACCAACGGTATCGTCGAACGCTTCCGCCGTCACCTGAAGGCGGCCATCATGGCCTATGGCAATTCATCCAAATGGCAGGACTGCCTTCCGTTAGTCCTTCTCGGACTTCGGACCTCATGGAAAGAGGATTTATGCTGCACCGCTGCCGACCTTGTGTATGGAAGCAACCTCACCCTTCCGGCCCACTTCTTCGAGCCCACTTCCTCACCTGCCATTAATCCCACGGACTACGTAGAGGACCTGCGGCAGCACTTCTCCAGTATCACTCTCACTCCTACACTAGTCCGACAAGCCTTTTGTCTCTCCGCCACTCACGTCTTCCTCCGAACTGACGCATTGAGGAAATCGCTGTGACCTCCCTATTCTGGCCCCTTTCCTGTCCTGGAGCGGCACCCGAAATACTTCCTCATAGACTGCCACGGCCGCCCCGAAACAGTCTCTATCAACCAACTAAAACCGGCTTTCATCGAGGCCGATGACTACCTAGCGGCCCCGACAGCCAGCACCGCCGTCCGTCCCAGCATCCTCCACAAGCTACCCAAACGGGTCTCTTGGATTGACCTCGTCACTTATGATGGGGAGGGGGGGCTACTGCGGCGAAGACGAGGACAGCTGATGCTGTCCGGTCGCGCAATAAATCATGAGCTCAGTTCCTCGCAGATGCTTCACCGGGCCGGACGAGCTATCTCTCTAAAAGGGCATCTGTATTGAACCCCCTGCGGTGAATGTCAATTCTGACGAAGATTCAGCTGAGGAAGATGAAGGAGGGCCTGCTCGAAAATCTTAGTGGACGGCAGCTGCGTGCTGGAGCAGAGATTGTGCTAGCTAAGATTTTGATGTGTCGGAGGTATTGCCACTAATGGAGGTGCAGTCGGCTCTGAAAGTGTTGCACGCACTTTCCAATGTGCGGTTTTACGGTGTGCAACTTGTTGACTGTTTGTGTTTCCCAGAAGTCCTGTCATTTTTTATTAATGTCTCTCTTTAACTGACGGACTAGATCACATACGGGAACTTCAAAAGGTGTGACATCGCTTCCCTGGGCAGAGGCTGCTGCGCGGTCAGCTTTCTCGTTTCCACTTATGCCGACATGGCTAGGTACCCAGCAAAATGTTAAGGTGTAACCTTGTGGGAAACAGAACTTTCCCTGCGAATTTGTTGTCTCGTCACGCTGTCGGGAACTATCATGTGTGGGTTATCTGCTTTTCGTTATTCCCGTCACCACGCCGGTGATATGTTATCGTTATCTGTGATTGCACGTGCCGCTCTTCGAAGTGTTACTGGGCGCGAGGATTCTTTTCCTTAAAAGGGGACCACCGTAGGATTTTGGGGCACTCCGACTCCGAGCATTGGGCATTGCGGCAGTGTGTTCGGTAAGGCTTTGTACGTGGTGAGGTATGTCATTAAACGTTTGATTGCATTCTTCCTTTTGAGTTGGTTGCACTTCCTTCTGGTAGCGAGTGGGTGGAACGGCTCCGGGTGTGGGACCGCCGGCTCCGGGAGCCGTGAGGCGGTCGCCACAACTGGCGCCCAACGTGGGGCCCGACCACCAACCTCGCAGAAGGGTGCAGCTGGGGATGTTTCTTGTCCCAGCCTATTTTCGATTTTTGGTTATTTCTGTTTGGCTGTCCTCACTAAAAGCCTGCCTTTGTTTCGTCTGTGTTCACCGTGCATGGCCCGCTCACTCGGTATGCATCCCCGGCACTTGTAGCGCCGCGGACACGCGCCGACCGGTCGGAGTCCCGGTGTTAGCAACACCCCGTTTACCTAGCGTTCTGCTAACTGCAGTGCAGTCGCCGCCGTCACGTATGACGGAACGTTGTTCGAGTTGCACGTGCCGTTGCAATCACAACTACTGGCCTATCTCACCCCTCCATGTTACTACTTTGCAGTTACTGGCAGGGCCCTTCCGCCTCCTAGCTCGGCAGGCTGAACGCGGCGGTAAGGCGAGGCAGCGAACTAGCGCACCCAGTAGGTTGCGTTGTTGCTTGCGTGAGTTCAAGTCATTGTATGGCTTTACTGGAACAGTTAATCCCGTCTCCGCTAGTGCAGGCGGGAGAACCGCATTGCGCGTGTTCAACGACTACCGCGCTTTTATTTCAGCGCATGAATTGGGAGCCCCTTGCGAATGCGCTGCGTGTTGCCGTCAACTGCGTTTCGCGCGTGATGTGCGCAACAATTGTTACCGCGGTCACTATTCCTTAGTGCTCTCGTGCGTAATAGTCAGTACCGCCGTCGCTACCGCGTAGTGCTCGCGATCGGACCTGGCTATCTGCATTTGGTATAGTGCTCCTCGTTTTCACGGTTGCCCACTATTGTTGCCGGAGGGCTGGACAGACCCTCCTAGTCAGGAGTTACCTTTTGACTATTTCCCATCTTTTCCCTTTATTTTTTTTTAGATGAGATCGACTAGGCGCTCTAGGCGCGGCCCGGCTGGCCCCCCTCACCAGCGGACCGGATCTTCCGGTGGCAGCCCGCGCCACTATGCAACTTCGGCGAACGCGCATCCCAGAGATGACTTCCCTCCTAGGCCTCGTCACCGTTCTGTTGCAACGTGGACCATTGTACATTCCGGACAACCAGTCCCATGGGCCTCGCGCTCAAGATGGGCGTCGCAACCCCGGCCTCTGCGTGGCGCCGACCCGTCTTCCGTACCGCAACCATTTCGAGGTGTAACCATTGAGGATCGTCACCCAGCGGATCCTTTGCTGCCCTATACAGAGGAAGAAAGACAAGCCTTGTGTCCCAGCTGCGGCGTTCCCATCATCCATCGGGCCACCCATCTGAGAGGACCCCTCCACCGCGTCCGAATGGAACTAACCCAGACCATGAGAGCTCGAGCCACACGGGTCACGGAGTCTGACCTGAGCGCCGCCATTTCCATGATCCAACGTCATCGGCCGGAGCTCCTGTTGCCCACCGAACCGCGACCTCAGCAACCACGAGCACTGGACACCGACTTGATCGATCTTCTCGAGGAAGACATGCCAGAGAACTGAGTGTGTGCTTCGACTGCTTCAGGAACGGCCTACTTTCGTGCCCGTGGATGTGGCATGTTTTTCGTTTTTTGTGAGTCCAATTTGGAGAAGGGGGGATGTGGGAAACAGAACTTTCCCTGCGAATTTGTTGTCTCGTCACGCTGTCGGGAACTATCATGTGCGGGTTATCTGCTTTTCGTTATTCCCGTCACCACGCCGGTGATATGTTATCGTTATCTGTGATTGCACGTGCCGCTCTTCGAAGTGTTACTGGGCGCGAGGATTCTTTTCCTTAAAAGGGGACCACCGTAGGATTTTGGGGCACTCCGACTCCGAGCATTGGGCATTGCGGCAGTGTGTTCGGTAAGGCTTTGTACGTGGTGAGGTATGTCATTAAACGTTTGATTGCATTCTTCCTTTTGAGTTGGTTGCACTTCCTTCTGGTAGCGAGTGGGTGGAACGGCTCCGGGTGTGGGACCGCCGGCTCCGGGAGCCGTGAGGCGGTCGCCACAACCTCTACCCTGTACGACACTCGCTAAGTATTGTGCACGCCTCGCAAAATTTTTGTGAGCTTTCATAGTATTAATTGCATGCACTTCACTAAGTGAGTCCGTATATATAACAGAAGATATTATGCGGATTTGTAAGACATGGTTGAGTGCCACCACAATAGCGTACATCTCTGCACTGAAAATTGACAAAACACTGTTAACACAATGGGATTTTGTGCAGTCGCCAGACACCATGGCACATGATACTGCTGAACTGGTCTTGGATGCATCGGTGTAAATTTCAATGTGGTCACCGAAGCTCTGATGATGATAATGATGATGATGATTCGTGTTTTAATGGCGCAGCGGTAACTACGACCATAATGCGCCAAGACCATGATAAAAAGCATTAACAGTTTAAGAGAAAATGATCTAGTTCAGTGAAGCTCTCCTTGAGAAGTTCAAACTCGTGCTGTATTTCAACAGTAGGACTTTCCCGTTTGTTGAACTTCAACAGTGATATATTGCATGCTATAGCAGGTTGCCAGGGAGGGAGCATTTTGCTACATTGCAAGGAAGGCAGGTTGTAGCTCAGAAAAGCGTAGTGTTCGGTGTCGCGTTGTAACCGCAGACTGAAAGGCACAACAGCACTGGGCTTGTTAATAAAGAACCGTTTAAAACGGGTGCCCTCCACACAGGGTAAAGCGGGGTGTTGAGGGTATCCTCGCACTCTCAGTCCATACGACACTGCAAGATAAAAGCGTCGCCTTTTTAGAGACCACTCATTTGCTTCAATATAGAGACTTTGAACTGGGGACGTCCTGACCCATAGACAAAACATGCATAGTCTAACTTGGAGCGCACAGTGCTCGTATATATGCGATGAAGGGTCTCACGATCGGCACCCCAAGACCTGTGTGACAAGATTTCCAGGATATTTAAAGACTTGATGCCCTTTGCTTTTAAGTATTTGATATGTGCTGAGAAGGTGAGCTTTCTATCAAAAGTTACTCCCAGGAACTTGCGTTCATCCAGAGCGGCAATATCCTGGCCGCTCATTTTCAGTGTGGGTTCTGGGAATAGACCACTAATTCTTGTAAAAGGATTACAGACAGTCTTGCTCGGTGAAAACTTAAAGCCGTTTTCACGCGACCACTTGTCAAGCTTCTTAAGAGTCAGTTGAAGCTGTCGCTCAGAAACAGCCAGACTTGAAGCTGAGCATGACATTTGCAAATCATCAGCGTACAAGGAATATTTGATTGATGGCGGAATAACGCTCACAACGGAATTCACTTTCACAATAAACAGTGTAACACTGAGAACGGAGCCTTGAGGGACCCCGTTTTCCTGGACGAATGGGCGAGACAGTGTAGCTCCCAGTTGGACTCTGAATACGTCCTTGAAGGAAGTTGGAGATACATCGAAACAACCGGCCGCGAATTCCCAGGGAGTGCAGGGGGCTTCATCAGTTCCATCGAGGCAAGCCAACGAGGGGCGGAGCTCTCGTTAACACGAACACGTGACACGTTTCACGTGACGCGTCACGCGCTTTTTTCGTTAACGGGACAAAGGCGTAATCTCTTGCTCGCGTAGCAACCGACAGTGTCGTCAGCCTAACGAATGTATTCACGTGCTCACAGGCTTCATCGCCTAGATGGCTCATGATCTAACGAAGCGCGAGGTACTCGGGAGCTCGAGCACGTGGTGTATGACGCGCTCTTTTCGTTAAAGTGACAGGGGCGTAATCACTCTGTCCAGTTACGATCGAATGAGATCGTTTGCTTAACGAGTAGGTCTACCCACTGGATAGAACGTGAAACATCTTCTGCAGGAACAATTCTGCAGGAACGAACATGTATTGCCCAACGACTGTGTACAAAATAACATGCACCCCCTTTCATCGTATTTACACCAGTGGTTACATGAGAGCTGTGAGATGTTCTCGAGAAGATGCAGATGAAGACGACAAAGACGAAGAAGTGACAACGACAAGCCATAGACAAACCATAGACAAACTATGCGAGCTAGCCAAACAAAATTGAACAACCTCATTGGTCGAAAAAATTGCAGCCTCGTTGGCAGCTGTAGTTCGTTCAGGGCGGTGACATCACAACACGTAAGCGCTCGTAACGAGCATGATAGCCTCAACCAAGAGCAGCTCAACGAGGAGCAGAGATTGTGCCACAGCAGAGCGTCGATAAGTTTCTTCGTTTCGTTATTCCTAACGACTCGCTGACGTTGAAGCTGCCAAAGAAAGATGGCGGAAGGATTCTTCGCTTGGGCCATCACGCAAGCGGCTAACTGTGCCCCATGGACGTGATGGCGTCAGGATGCCTTCCAACTGGACGAGACAGATTTTGCAAAGTTCTTCCGTCCGCCAAGAAATGCTCTCTGCACCGTTTGTGAGGACTTGCGACCGTGTACTTCACTCCGTCATGATAGCTACGGGTGTTGTGATGAACAACAAAGGCGAAATGGATGCATATAGTAGTGTTCGAATTGTTCTCTTTAATAGTACATTGCGGACATAGTGTTGATGTTGTAATAAACGTGAAGAGCAAAGGGTTCTGTACATTTCCTGGGGTCGATTATCTTGAGTAGTTCCATAACATTATCTTGCTTCGCGGTGCTAACATGGAATTAAAACAGTTCACTAACGTTCTGTTCAAGCTCACTAGAAAAACATAGCACTGTGAAGTCTACTGCTATGTCTACTGCATGAAGGAAAAATTTACATAAAGTTAATGAAATAAGTGTATCCGTTGAGGAGAACGGGCAGCAACCTCCTCTTTCTTCTTTTGATACTTCTGATACCACTACGTTTTCCCTTTCTAGTCACGGACTCCCACGTGCCCTAGACCTCAGCACACACTAGTTCTCGTATCATACTTAAGACCATTCTCACTCGACGCCATCGTGAGGGCAGGTAAATGATTCACAATTTTTTGCGTATTGCTCGACGATTATCCTTACAGTGAAGTACTTGTTTGTTCATTATTTTCACAACTCACAAGCGAGCAATATATTGCGACGGAAAGAAAAAGAAGGTGATGGACGAGCATGGGAACGAACATTGGAACGCAACGAGCATGTATGAGAGCACGAGAATGCGAGCTATCGGAACAAATGAAACAGTCCTATTGGTCGGAGAAGATGCAGCCTCGCTGCCAGCCTGCTCTTCGCTCAGGGCTGTGACGTCACAACACGTGAGCGCTCGCAACGTGCACAATAACCACAAAGAAGAAGCTTCACGAGGAGCAGAGATGGTGACCACAGCAAAGCATTGATAAAGTTGCTCGTTTCGTTAGCCTGAACGACTCGTTCAGCTGTCTCGTGCCGTTAAGTTGAACGTGTGAAACGATTAAGCCCCCTTGTCTCTTAGAATGCCGTACCGCCACGTTGTATCGTAGGCTTTTTCGAGATCGAAAAATATGGAAACACAGTGTTGCCTCCTAATAAATGCTTCTCTGATGGTAGTCTCTAAGCGCAGGAGGTGATCTGAGGTAGAACGGGAGGATCTGAACCCACATTGGTACTGGTCGAGGCATTGATTTTGCTCCAGGTAGTACATAAGCCGTGCATTGACCATGCGCTCGAAGGTTTTTCCAAGGTAGCTGGTCAGGGCAATAAGCCTATAACTTGCTGGATCGAAGCTTCTTTGCCAGATTTGAGAAGAGGGATGATGGTCGCCATTTTCCAGCTGGTAGGCAAGGATCCTTCTCGCCAGACAAGATTGAAACAATCAAGAAGGCTTTCTAAAGAGGTAGTTGATAAATGACTGAGCATAGAATAAGTGATACGATCAGGGCCAGGTGCTGCGACTTTATGGCAGCGCAAGGCCCTGAGCAATTCTTGCATTGTAAAGGGCTGGTTATAGGCACACCTATCACCTGTACCACTTGATATGTTCTGTTTCCTATGATTCCTAGGCAAATGCCTATTTTTATCGTGTGGTTCTAATAGTGCTTTTTCAATACAGGAGCAGGAATTGGGTGCTGGAGAACCTCCTCTGTCGTTCTGATAGTGCCTATAAATGCCTATTCCGGCGTTAGTGCCTGCTTTGGCTTAGGTGCTTCACAATCTGATTAAACATCGAAAAATGCCTATAATGGGCCTTAAGAAGTAACGATACTCCGTTTTGCAGGCCATTTTGAAACCATCGATATCGCTTCAAAGGAGCCAGTATCTTAAGGGTAATGTAAGCTGGGAATTGAAAGTCGGTTACTCAGTACAGTCGCCTACTCGTTCTTCCTCTTCCTTCTAGAACTGTGTTGTTGCGTGGATCGCTATTATGAAATATAGGCACGTTTCGTAGCAATTTTCTCAAAAGCTAGAACTCTCAGTGCTATTGCGTGCTTATATTAGAACTATTTATTGCGTGCTATTATTATTGCGTGCTTTATATCTAAAAGGGCTTTTTAGTTTCCTTGTGTTTCCTTTATTTACAACAAATTTGACACACGGTAAAATGCTGGGGGAGGGGATGTGACGTGTAAAGATAGGTACAATCCCTACAGTTTGGCAACCTGGAGATGCTGTCCCCCTTTTTAGACTAAAACTTTCGATGCTCGAAGCCCATCCCGCATGTCGCCAGCATGCTGGCCGGGACAATTCCTTCTGAAACATGTCGTGACACGGTGGCAATGGCTAGAACCTTGTGACCGTAGTAAGATGGGTAAGTTTTGTATATCGCGCAATAAGAAGGTTAGCGAAACAGTCAATTCCTGTTTACAGTATTGTTCTTTCAGGCCGAACTGATTTATTCACTGTGTTTTTGCGCTTTCAGTGCTACAGATTGACAAAGTAATCGACAATTTATAGTGCTTACAATGCAATTTTTATTGCCTAAATCGGTGCTCTTAGGGCTTTCTATAGGCGCCTAAAACAATGTTTTTTTCGTGCCTAAAAGCCCGGGCCCTAGTTACAACGTACTTTGAATCACAATAAAAGTTTGTACAAGATGTGTCTCTTTCATGTACTTCTCAGACGCACTGAACATTCTGCACAGTTAAAATATTTTTTCTATTCTATAAAGTCAGGAGAGGTAATTCGAAAGGTCGTAACAGTTACTACCGTGTCCACCGAAGGCGTAGTACGAGCACGAGTAGTAACAGTTACTTGCCTTCCTGTTACGACCTGCACTTTCTAGCAAGTTAGTAAAAACTGCGACTAGCCGTTCCTACCCTAAATGGTTGTATGATGATGATTAGGGTTTTTCTTGCGCAGCGACTAGAAAGGTCATAACGCGCCAAACATGGTTATCAACACAGATCGATGAAGTCATCAGAATAAACTGAATGAAATTCAACCTAAAAATATACTGATGTAATTAAAAGAAATGTGTGTAAGGTTCTCTTGAGGAAAGTAACTAAAAAGTTATAGGCTCCCAAGCAGGTCTATGTCCCTAAAAAAGTTCTGGACATTCTCAAAAGGAATGACAGGCTCATCGCCCAACAAGAGTGCTGGGTGAAGAGGTGTACAATGCTTGTAGCATTCAGTGAAGTAGCGCAGGCGATGAGGTTCATGTTGTGGGCATGTGATGAGAATGTGAAGGATGGAGAGTTGCTCGTTACAATGGGTGCACTGCGGTGGCTCCTCTCCACGAAGTAGGTGGTGATGCGACAAAAATGTATGCCCAATTCGGAGCCTGTGTCTCAGCACCTCCTGAAGACGTTACTGGATTGTATGTACCTTACGCCGTATGTGTGGTTTTATGAGATGAAGTTTGTTCAGAGCTTGTTCATCCCAGAACTGCTGCCATTTTGCATTAACGGCCTTCTTTAATGCACGTCTGAAGTCATGGAAAGGGACGTCGAATGGGCTAATTTCAGATGAAAGAGCTGTTGCTGCGGCTCGGTCTGCAAGTTAATTTCCTGGGATATCCACGTGACTGGGCACCCAACAAAATGCTAAGTTATAACCTCTGTTTATTATCCTATTGGCCAAAGAACGTGCTCTATGAACTAGAAGGTTCTTAGCCCGCTGCAGACTACTCATAGCATGCAAAGAGCTCAGAGAGTCTGCGTAAATTACTCCAGATTTAATACGCGTTTGCAATATAAAATTAAGCGCCAAGATGAGTGCCTATACCTCAGCAGTAAAAATGGATGCTGCTGGATTTAAACGGTGCGACCGTGTCACCGCTGCAGATACCGTGGCGCAGGAAACAATGTTTTAATTCGAAGAACTCCGGCTGAAGGGCTAAGGGTGACGTATCCTTTTTATTATATTTAGTTAAGGAGTAGTTGAACTGTGGCTGTGATTGCCAATGAGCCTAAAGGGTTGTAGAGAGCACAAACTTTTTTCTAAGGGTGTGGATATCTTATCCGACTTCATCAGTCAATTAACCGTGTTCATTGTGCATAGTTACTGGACGTTTCAATTTCCGCCATGGTGTACTTTGTTTATGTTAAATTTTAATATGACAACGTCAAGAAAGTCACCACGGCAAAGAACGTCAAGGCGTTTAACCCAGAGTGCGACCGCGACTTCAATATGGGAGACATGTATAGTGTCTACTGGGAGGGTGACAACAAGACAAAAGGTGGATATTACGACGCTCAGCTGATACACATGACAAGTAAGATATTCCTTTTTGAATGAGAGAGAGTTAACGAAAGCGGAGCGAGTGGCGGGTGCTATCATTAGACCCTGGATGCCGATGTCGCGCTGTTATCAACATAGTAGGGCCTCGTTCGGCTGTCTCTTATTCAAGATTATTACACTTTGGGCGTGTTGAGATAAGATTCTTCTGAAGTGATTGATTTTTTCTGATTCTGAAACTTTGCAATTCGCAAGTTCAAGTGTTTTTCCTGTCTTCAGAAAGCAAAGATGATATGGACGGCTTCATCGCGGAACAGCGTAGTCGGTTGGCATCAAACCACAAGGCAGAGACGCATCACATAAGTAAACGTCGTTAGAGCCCCGCTGCTTTACATATACCATATCATGCTCATCCTGAATTGGAAGCGTTTCGAGATACAGCTTTTGAGATCTATCTCAAATTTCAGGCATCTAAGAAGGTCAAACACGCAAGGGTGGCTGAAAAAAACGCAGCCATGAATGAGCTGCTGGAAGATCTGCATGGAAGCGAGAAGCGTCTCCGAAAAGAGGTGTCAGAACTCAAGGAAGAAAACGCATTAAATATGGAGCTGCAAGAGGAGCTTCTTTGGGAGCATTCCAAACAACGCAAGTCTCATATCACACGTTTTGATGTGCCTCCAATTTCGCATGTATCTCTAACCATCTGTTTCAGTCTGTTTATGTGCATAATGGGCCTTTCACATAAATCCACCGGATGAATAACGCATGCACTCCCTCGTTGCATTAGCTCAAAGGTGGCATGCGGAAAAGAGGACTCGGATTTCGAGCACAAAGGCTTACATGGTACTCACACGACGTGAAAATTTTGAAGGCTTGGCAGAGCACATGGTAAACATCAGGAGGTTCTCGAACAAGGCAACAGCATATGATAGTTTATGCTGTTCTAATCGTTATCCAACACATTTGACATTACATGAGCTTCCTCTTTAGGCCTCATGGAGGCAGAGGCTAGAAATAAATTCATCAAAATATTCAAGCTGCATGTCACTCAGGTATTTTGATTTGATTCGGGTTTTATTGGCGCATCAGCAAGTCACTCAGGTATATCTTGTTTCTCATGTTGTTAGACTGCTGGCACATGATCCTGTTCAGGTTGGCCATGTCCTCCAGTAGTCCTGATGGGGTAATCATAACTGACGAAACTGTCCATCTCCTAGAAATCAAGTGTCCCTTTTCTAGAGAAGACTACATAATTATCGCCCAGCTAGCACAGAACTGGCATGTGCCCTATCTTGAATATGTGGCTGGATGCTTGGAAATCAAACGAAGACACACATACTACACGCAAGTTCAAGTACAAATGTACATTCTGAATGTTCCGGAGTGTCTATTCTTTGTGTACTTGCTGAAGCACAACACATGTGTAAAAGTGCAGCGTGCTGGTGACTTCCTCTCAATTGCCATTCCAAAGGTTGAACTGTTTTATTATTCGTACTTGGTTCAAAGACTGTCAAAGTAATGTAATAACATATAACGCTAAAAGCTAACACAAACAGTGCAAGGAAATGACACAAAACAGGTGCTCACTGTCAACTATTTTACAGCATTAGGTGATAAAGGGGTTGCAACACAGCATCCCAGGTTACCCCAAGTGAACGTAAGACGATTCTTTGCACTGACGTGAGCCTGCGTTCCAACTTTTACAGCAAAGATAGTAATAAATGCATAGAAAATTTTCTGAGGCCTCTTAGGTTTGTGCTTTATTTGGGCATGTGTTTGAGGGTTTGTATCTTCCTAAGTATGACGTAACGTGTGACTTGCACGTAACACAATAATTTATTTCTTCAGTACTCTGGAGTGCAGTACAATGTTTGCGTAATGTAATGTACCACATCTATCAAAGTGTCACAACATGTAGCACAATAATTATTTTTCCTCAGTATACGCTGGAGTGTAGTACAGTGCTGGACAAAAGTTTACGGAACGCGCGAGCGGCGTATTTTCTCTGGACAGAGACACCCTAGCGGCGAGCGGAAGCGGGCGAGTCCACGCGTTTAGAGGGATGAAAGAGTGCGCTTGTGGCGACCCACCGTGGTAGTAGTGGTAACTTTGCTTTTGAGTGTAACGAACGCCAAAATGGCTTCGTTTTCGGTCTCCTGCACAGAGCACGAGTGGAAGTCCCTCCGCTATCGGAGAGATAACAGGGCGCTAAGATGAACTGAGGTGACAACGGGCTGCAGTGCCTAGCTTTTTCCTTTTTTTACGCCTCAGCGTAATGCAGCTGACATGGCCTGCGCAGAGCCCGGACTTAAACATAATCGAAAACGTCTGGGGCAGCCTGAAGAATAGGACGAGCAAGAGACGGACGGCTACAAGGAGCAAGGACGCACTCTGGGAATTTATAGAAGCAGAGTGGTCCTTGCTACGTGAAGACGTGGACCTTGTCCGTCGGCTATACGCTTCCCTTCCTGTGCGTATGGCCCCAGTTATTGCTGCGAAAGGGGGCCGACAAAGTACTGAGACAGTATCGTCTCCCCCTGCCTCTTCTTTTTGTGTGTGTGTGTGTGTGTTCAAGGGTATACGCTCTTTTCTTCTGCTTTTGTCTAATAAAAAAAGAAAAAAGCTAGGCACTGCGAGCCCGTTGTCACCTCAATTCATCTTAGCGCCCTGTTATCTCTCCGATAGCGGGGAGACTTCCTTCCCGCGATAGCCACCCGCGCTCGGTGCAGTAGACCGAAAACGAAACCATTTTGGCGTTCGTTACACTCAAAAGCAAAGTTACCACTACTACCACGGTGGGTCGCTACAAGCGCACTCTTTCATCCCTCTGAACGGGTGGACTCGCCCGCTTCCGCTCGCCGCTAGGGTGTCTCTGCCCGGAGAAAATACGCCGCTCGCGCGTTCCGTAAACTTTTGTCCAGCACTGTACAATGTGTGCATAATGTAATGGAACGCACCTATCAACGCGTCACAACCACTTTAAATCCATACTCCTTTGATATTGCTGCATGGACACAAAATACAGTCACATGATCCACTGTCTCACCAACAAAACCATGAAATGACCAACTAACGTATCCCATCAACATTGCTGACGCTGAAAGCCTTGTTACAGCTCCATAACTGCACTTCAGTTTGTTCCTTTGTGATGTTTCTTTGTTGTGTTTCTCTTTGCTTTGTCATTAACATTATATCACTATCATTTTATCATTACATCAACTAGGGCAATGTTTTCCGCGTTTTATGGTAATGTGTTAACGAAGTTGTGGTTTACTGTGAAATGCAAACTTGCAGTGAAACTGTCGACGGAAACGCAAGATACAAACACCGCTTTGCCAGCAAGCTAGAGACACAATATTGAGACATGCGATCCGCTGGTTGTCGTGCGTGTTGTGTTTTAACCCATTAGTGCATAACGTCCGATATATCGGACGGCGACTTTTTAAGGTGTAAAACCGACTCGCTTACTTTTTTGACGGCATTGTTGCTCATTTTGAATTCCCCAATGGCTCGGCCGAGCAACCCTGTGCTCCGATGCCCTCAAATGCCCGCGCGCGTGCCATACAGGCATTCACGTCCAACATGTACGACCCCAAGTACCACGTTGTCCAGACCGGGTAAGTTTCGACGCTTGTTTTATGCAAATGTCGCTTCAGTGGGGACATTCCATGGTGACTTTCGTTACATAAAGGTTCTCTGCATATTATAGGATAGGTTTGATGACATAATGTTAGATAGTTTTAGGGTAAAATCAACTTTTCACACGGCGTCCGATAAATCGGACGCCATGCACTACGTACGTACACCAGCTCTCCGCTTTCGACAGAATCTGCAACGTAGGATGCGTTATCCTTACAGACTAAGCGTCACCGAGATACTATCCATCCTTGAGGAAGACGACGATCATCAAGAGGCCCTGATTTATGCTGTTCCTCCACTTGACAGCAATGACACTACAGACGAGGACAGCGATAGCTCTGATGACGGACATGAAGGAAATTTGAATCATCTGGGTCGGCGCATGTTGCAAACTACCTGTGAGCTCTGCAGGAGAAAGGTGAGGATGAGTGTGCAGATCCACAGCCGTCAATAAGGTCAAATGATGCGCCAGCTCGTTCTCAAGGCCGCAATGAAGATGAAGGTTACTCCGTGAAGGGCAGTTCAGGAGCCTATACCTTCGACCGCAAAAGAAACGGGATACTCTCGACCGTAGGCATTGCGCAAGCATGAAAACACACAATAACACGCAGCGTAATAACAGCAGTCACACACAAACGTTCATAATGATGTTGATGATGGTTAGTATTTTTATGGTGCAGCAGCGACGAAGGCTATACGAACGTGCAACAATTTTTTATAAAAAGTCTAAGGGAATTCCTTGTAAGCTCCATGGAATAAATGGTGCGGTACGCCGCAGTAGCACTGTGCCCACTGTAGCAGTAATTATCTCTTATCGCTTTACATGCCTTCAACAAGTATGTTGAGGACACGACACAGCCAGGGTGTTCCTACAACCCAGAAGGAAAAGGAAAGGAGAGACAGGGAGGAGACGAATAGGAAGAATACCTTTCGAACCCACATCAGGGGCATGTTGAATGATATCAATGGCAGGAATAGAATGTAAATAACTGAAATATGCGCCTCAATGTGATCCGCCCCTGCTAGAGCGTGGGGTCCAGTGGATTAAAGGGAACGACGCAGATCCTACATTTAAATAAAACGTTGGATCCTACATCAATATGGGTTATGAGATCACACATTGATGTAGGATCTCATACCAGAATCCCATATTATAGGTTCGTGGAAATTTTCAAAAGCGACCGTACAGCCCACCATACGGGATCGTTCATAAGAGACCGTTCAGTTCTACTAAACATGTTAGAACGGAGAGTCAATTACTTTTTCCACTAGGGATTGTAGCTTCCACTTTGTAGCTGATATGTTGCAGTTGTGCTGAAGTTGCTGTGTTATAATGTTAGAATCAGTCAAACCCCTTGGCTGTCACGTTTTAGAACCTCAAGGTACTGGCAACTACGCAACGCATGTGTCAGTACTTCGTCCCAGGAGTCCAGCCAGCTTGCAGGTAGCTTACAACAAGGTGTTTCATCACCAGCTGTGAGTTCCTTTCTTGAAGTAGACAGAAGTAGGGTAGTTGTGCTGCAAGCATTACATGCATTACACAATCACACATCCAATTATTGTAGGATACATCGAGGAACACAAGTGGGATCGAGTGGGCTACAGATCGAACCGCACAGCAGGGATACTGTGACAAAATCCGGCACTTTTCTCTCCCGCTTATCCCAGCAACGTCGAGGGCACCCCTCTATGCCCGGGGGTAGCGTGCGGATACGTTACGCTGCGCTCTCTGAGGCGACATTGTTCCACCGTCAAGGTGTACGGTTGAGATGATGGGAATGCTCCCGTCCAGCTTTGAACATGGGAGTCGGAATCTTAAAAGGGAAGCGATAAACCCAAAGTACGGCATAGTAAATATGGTGGCAAATAGTCCGCTGATTCCCCTTCCCGGAGTGACCATTATCCTGCGCATACAGACAATGAAAATCGGATCCTGCCACTATTATGCCTTTCAAAAATGGTAGTGGTGATAAGCCAGCTCCTTAAAGTTGGGGAACGTCATTGTCGACACTTTGGACGGAAGTGTTGATGTGAGCCACCAGTCAAGTTGAATTTTTATCCCACAGCGCAATTTCGGAAAACTAAAGCACACTCTCATCTTCCACAAGGTAAGGTATACATGTACAACTGTTATTCCACCTGCCTACACCAGGAAGCATAGTTCCACCACGCAGAGGATTGTGACATGGGGAAGGCTACCTTTACTTCAGTTTCTCATGCTGCAACGGGGAACAAACACCAAAGATCCTACCCTGAAACCCCTGCGGGTGCTAATGACCGATAATGTGGTCACTGCTTTTAGATGGAAAGGCGGACAGGGGAAATAAATGCTTTGTGACCTCATGTGCTGTGAAGCCGTATTCCGTGAGTATTTCACATCTGTACGTTTCAATGCACATTGTGCATTATCATCAGCAGAAATATATGAAAAACACAAATGCATTCGACCGGCATTAAAGGGCTCTCTGACATGGCTTTGTTTTTCAAGGTGATGCGGCAATAATGACAATATCTACAGGGTTAGCCTAGACAACGGGGGTTTGGCAAGCTCCAAACTCTGTGGACTAGTGGCCATTTGTCTGAAATTTTGTTGAAAATTTGAAACTTTTTGTGAGCATTGTGGTCCTGTGGAACTAAAATTAGAAATGAAGCAAAATCTCACGGCTTTTTCTTTTTTCTATGGCCCATCTCACTGACAAGCCGTAATTTTATTATCTGCGCGCTTCACAACAGCTTCGGCAAATCAAGCATGTTTATTTTTGTTTGTGTCCTGTACTGCGTCGCTTTATGTAAACTGTAAGATGTAAATTAAATGAATGTGTTGCTTTATCTGTATTTATGTCTTCAGGGTGCATCACGTCACATCGGCTACTGAAGAATACGACAGATTCGGAAATTAAGTGTCACGTAAGATCATGGCTTCGACATACCAAAGAACGTCTCAACAGGAAGGCCGCTAACAAAGAAAAGCCATCACAGGATTGACATGTGCCACGCACGAGGTTGATGATGATGATGATTGGGATTTTTTTGGCGCAGCGACAACGAAGGTCATAAGCCACGCACGAGGACTCGGACATTTCTGGTATATGTGTTAAATATTTTGCGCATCACGCTTCACTGTGTTTTCGCTGTTCAACTTGGTACTTTTCTATTGTAGTATTTTCGTGTTAACTTCACATGCTGAAGTAGCAAACCATACCATGCATGTCCATGCGGTCCGTGAGTGTTTTCAAGTGTTACAGATTTCACGATTCAAACTATCAGGGTTACCTGCATGCAGTTTTTTCCATGGGCTTGGTAGACAACATGTGTGACATATTTTGTGACTAGAGTTTGGCTAACTAATTAGGATTCACAAATTAACTTAATCAGCGCTTCACCGGAAATGCTTGCATAGGAGAACTGGAGGCAGATCTCGACCTCGTTAGACAAGTAAGTCTAACCTCGTAGTAAGTAAGTAACCTCGTTATGCAGAAATGGTGCAGGAACCAAGGTGAAACTGTGCGTATGAAGTACAGGAACTGCCACAGCCACTGTCAGACGATCATGCGTACTGACACAAGTACACAGCAAAATGTTGAACGGTTGTCGCGCAGAGCTGACGGGAGCGAGCACTGTACTGTCGTCAGCACCTTTTTCCTAAGTTGTTTGATTTTACAGGAGCTTTCTATTTGCAAGGGCTCCCATTTGCATGAACCGGCTTTCATTGCAGACCAAATACGTTACAAAACTTTTACTAAGGGAAGTCATTAGCGTTAGTTTTACCTGTAGCTCCTGTACCTGTTACAGCTTCATATGTAGTCATAGTTGGTGGCATCTGTCACATCTGCTTTGTCATTCCTTGTCTATTTATTGTTCTGTTCTGCACGCTACCAAACATGCAGGTGCAGTATGCTATCCTGCACTTCACTGATCGCAATGAAACTGAAGTTGTGCCATGTTCCCGGCTCCCCGGAGATGTACGCGGAAGGGACGACTGATTCGAAGAGCTACCTTCCAGGAAGCCAATGTGAAGAACAGGAAGTTGCCGTAAAAGGAATACATAGTATGTATATGGGTATATGCATGTCTAGATGGATGTTCCAATGTCTCACTACCACTGTATTTTTATCTCTAGAGTGCTAAAATGATGCGAGAAAAATGCTCCCTGCTTCTGAGTGGACGTCTGACTTAAACGCTTCAAACGAACTGCGTCCGAAACGACCTCGTCGTCCCAGAGTGACGAAGACGACTACCCCGCAGTTCTTGATACCTTTCTGCGAAGAGGTATGTTTTACGTTTTCTTGGCGTAACATTCTTGTACCTGAAAGCTGTTCAGCTGTTGGGTCGACAGACCACCTATATTTCTGTTACAGACAGGTTGTCTTCAATGTGCACCACACCGAAGACACAAGTGAAATGGCAGGAGGATCCGCCGGCAGTAGCGTTAGCAACCAAGGGACTGCCGATGTAATTGTTAACATGTATCACCTTGTCTGCGCGCCACGTGTTGCTCTCAAAGGGTTATGTGGAATGACACAGTATCCTCCTTGATGGAATGGGAGCTAACCGGGACTTGTGCACGCCCTCTACAATTGACCCCCATGCCGTAAAATGTGACTGTGAAGTCTAAGCGACTACTATTCTGTAACATACGACCAAAAGAACTAGATTTACTGCAGTAATCCTTGACACACCCCATAGCCATCACTGTTCTATGCAACTTGATTTTCAGAAGGTTGTTTTGTGTTTTCTGTCACTTTGTCTGCGACCTGCTTGATGTCCCGTAATAGATGTAACAATGTTTCATCATGTCGTCATTTCGCATCATTAATTATTCATATAATACAAAACGACGTAAGTGGAGTGTTGGAGAATTAGAAACAACCAATGCGGAACATTCATTGCTGTACACGGAAGTCATTCTATGTTTGAATACTTTGACATGCTTCTCAAAAGTCACGGAATAGCTTTCCAGTTGTTTCGCCACCACAGTAGAACCTACTATTTTTCACTCAAGCTCGGTTTCTCGATGCAGCGCCTTCCAATGTCTGCCGTCTTGAATGCACAAGAAAAGAAGCATACATGCAAGGGAGTTCGAAAACGTTAGTAGTTAGCTCTTCACTTGGTTGTTGCTGCGCGAAATTTGAATATTTTTGTAGTGATCAGCTTGATTCCTTCTTCCCAACTTTTTGTGCTGTAAATGCTATGTAGATTGCTGTACTTAGTTGTCATAAGCTATTATGAAAGCGGGCTAAAACACATTCTTCCTACAGATTGCGGGTGTCTCTGGAACGATTGGATGCATCGATGGGACGCACATCCAAATACGATGTCCAGTGCATAAGATCTAATCAACATATATTAATCGACATGACAATCCTTCCCTTGCAATGCAAGGAGTGTGTGACCTCCAGCCCCGCTTCCTTGATGTAACAACGGAGAACCGAGGGGAAGTACATGATGCCCGAGTTTTTAGAACGTCATCAATTGGTGAAAAGCTGCCATACATATGTCGTGTCAGCAAGTATCACATTTTTCGTGGTCCGGCATATCCCTGGAGGAAGTACCTGCTTACTCCGTTCAGGGATTATGGTACACTCTAAAAAAGAAGGGAGTCAAAAGGAAAGAGAGCCAAACTACCACAGTGTATGCATTATCTGTTTTACTCCTTATTAACTCCTTTCCATTCGCTTTTTACGCTGCCTCCACGATTCATGCACAGAAAGGGAAGAGCAGTGACGGATACGAAGTACGTTCACAAACCGATCCAAGTCAAGTCAAGCGTCTTTCTGAAACTTTTTGCTCGCTCCCTGTCACTTTTTGAATAAACATTATTATTAGTAGTAAGTGACGCAATCAAATCCATGCCGTCTACAGTAAAACAGCTAATTTTCGAATGCGTATCTGTTTTCTTCCTGGCAGTAATACGAGTTTGCTAATCAACTTAATTTGGTTGAATCCGCATTAATCCTTGCAGTGGGGACAGTGGAGTGCCTTTTCATACTGGATGAGTATAAGTAACTCATACATGTTGGCGGTCATCGAGACATCGAGGATGTCTGATATGCCTTTTAATGCGTCAGCATCGGAACCCCCGAGTTGGAAAATTGTGACCGTCTTGCCTGTCGGATGGGTGAAACCTCGAGCTGAGACATAGAGTGTTAGATATGAGAACAGACGTAGGGGGTACACTCTAAATCCATTAACTCTAGACGTTAGTTTTAAACCGGCATAACTTCCAGAATAAGGATTACTTGTCGTTGACCGTAGAGGTTACGCCAGATTTATAAGTGGCTTCTTGTGTCTGAGCGGTTTTTAGCGGTTACTACACATGAAAACAACGCGCGTAACTTGTAAAAGATTGGTTACGCATAGCCTGAGTTACCCTTAAAAAAGGAAAAGACAGTTACGATATGCCGCCAAGGTTTTGAATTCGGGACACGTGACACGCTGCATGTGCGGATGTACCCTGTTACCCACTCTTAATAATAAAACTTTTGAAATCCACACTAAGAAATCCACCCTTCAAATTCCAATCCTTTGAAATTCAAGCTGTCAAAATAAATCACAATGGGTCTATGCGGTCCAGTGTTAAGCATGGTTTTACGTGAGAAAATCGGTGTTTAAGAAAGTTACACTCCAGAATAACGAGTTTTTATGCTATTCTGTGTCGTATTCAGCATGTATCTCTCAATTATTCATTAATTA
The DNA here is from genome assembly GCF_037126465.1 of Ornithodoros turicata. Classification (NCBI taxonomy): domain Eukaryota; kingdom Metazoa; phylum Arthropoda; class Arachnida; order Ixodida; family Argasidae; genus Ornithodoros; species Ornithodoros turicata. The sequence goes on from NC_088203.1 coordinate 40,407,246, forward strand.
AATTAAGTTACAGGCGTAAATAACTACGCGTAGGAATACTAGGAAAACAACGCTTCAGCGGTTCGGCCGTTCGGCTACCATTGGGGACGAGGCTATTTGAGAAAATGGAATAACGACGGAGCCGTATGGTGTTGCTGGATGTGCTGCATAAAAAGGATAATCACTGCAAGCTCTAATAAAGCGTATGTTTCTTCTGCCGATTTCGTCAGGTATTTTTCAGACGTGTAACGACTTGGTGTGCTAACACGCGCGTGCAACTCATAAAGGAATTCATGGGTGAAGTGACATTGATGCAGTCGTAGCTGTTTTGGACAGGAAATAAGGTAGCGAAAAATATCCAGGATGAGTAACATATAAAACATACCGCAAAACTGCTATGTCGACGATTTGTCACGACGGTAATCACATCAACATCACGTAAACGTCTCTTGCTTTCCTCGGCCTCAGCCTACGAAAAACCGCTAATGTTATGTTTGATAAGAACCGTGAAAAGTGGTTCAGCAAGGTAAAACTGTGCCGGGAACACCACCACATGAGGGATGTGTTTAATTAAATCACAGTGAAAGATAGCAAAGCACTGTTATGGTCATGTAGAAAGCAGATCTCGTTCACCAACACATCAATGGATTGTATAAATAGTCTTCCTGCCAATGAACAACTGACATTTTCCTCCAGTCTATCCTGAGCAATGTTGACACAGAGCTTGGTTTCTGGATGCCACAAAACACTTCTCGCCGAGGTGGTGCACTGTGACTCAATGGGGCATTTACAGCTCAGTGTCATTACCACATGAGGCAAGTTGACTCTCTCAGATGCTGTCACTGCAGTGCTGTAGAAGACCCAGAGTATATTCTTTGTCATTGCCCACACTACCGAGCTTTCCAAACTGCCATTTTATTTTCAGATCCCTCAATAATCTGAGCTCCTGCCCCTCTCTCTAAAATTGCTTGGCCTATGGCTAAATCGAGCCCACGAATACCTGCTCTCAAAGCTCTTTTGACAATTTTGGACTCCATGGGACATTATTTCCTTCCTTACACCACAAGCAGCTATGGGGTATAGAGTATCGCCCCAGGCAATGAAACTCTCTGTCCATCTCAAAATAAACTGATGAACAGCATCTGCAACTTCTGCGAGGTGGTTTAAACCACTCTTACAACTACATGTTATGTAAACAAAATACAGAAACCGATACTGAAGATTTTTGTTTAAGGCTTCGGTCCCACTCCTCTTGTGAAAACTGCCATGTTTGCCAAGAGATTGCGCCGCTCCTATTTGTCTGACGTTGGAGGTATTGATATCCTAGGAAAGCATTTTTTCTATACAAATGTGCTACAGCGCCCTTTTGTTTCTACATCGCTCAGCTGCTCTATTCTAATTTTTTGCTCATCTTTGCCAAGGTTTGACGCGAAGAAAAAAGAAAATAGCGCTATGTAGTTTTTGCAGCGTTGTGTCCTGGGATACACAAAGTGTGCCACAGCCCCATATTATTAATATTTGACGCAGGTAATTTATACACACTCCTAAGAAAACCTGAAAATTTGGATTTTTCAACTTGTCATTTCGTATTGTTCTAGTGCTTGCTTGAAAGCAAAATCCGCACTGAAGAGAGACAATTATGCATAGAACAAATCCTGAAATTTTCACCGTAATCGGAGTGTATCAAGGGAAGCTCGAATGCCTAAAAGCTACCCGCCCAGCGAAACCGAAACCGATGGGCTGTGGCAAGCGAGATTTACCGCGTAAGTTGGTAACCATGGTTTGTAAGTCCCAGCCTTCCCCGAGAGATGTCGCAGCAAAAAAAAGCTTCCCTGACACCCCCTAACCAAAGCAAGACAACGAAAGGTCACAAGATCACAATGATAGCAAAATGAGAGGCAGGTCGTTGCTTCACGAGATTATATCTTCACACGAAGTGCTTCAATATGTATCGTAATCCGAGGACGTGAGTTTGCTGAATGACATTCACAGCCGACCGTTGCACTATGGTAGCTTGCGATGTTTTGAGTCGGTGGCAGACGGCAAGCCGGAGGAAACCTGCCCTGTGGATCACACCGCGGACTTGTCCCTACTTCTTCCACGGGCCATCGAAGCTTCACGGCAGTTTTTTTGGACTCGCCACCTCACACGCAACAACTCAAAATACGCAGAAAAATGCGGGACGCCATGTTTTATGATGAACAACTCGATCGAACAATGTATTGCGCGGCGCCGCCGACCGGGCACGCTCGGTCCAACAGGGAAACACGATAGTGGCACCTCCTTGCTTTCCTACCTCCATGCAGAACTCTGACAGGAGCTGTACATGTAGGCATGCACCATACTAGAAAGCGATGCAGTTACAGAAAGCTACCATACTAGAAAGCGAATACAGAACTTTTGGAGCGCCCCCGGAGGAGGATGACAGTTCTGAAGAATGTCCCGTTGAACTTGCGCCCGTGCTTCAGCATAACGTGGATGATGACTCAGATGAGCGATTTCTCTTGCCTGCTCATCAACGTTGCTCTGCTCACACGATGAATCTTATTGCTACCACGATGCGGGCAAAGCTGAAAACACACCGTTGTTCCGCAAGACGTTCAAAAGGGCGGTCTCAAGATGCAAGGCTTTGTGGAGCAAGCAGAACCAGTCTAACGTTGCGGCAGAAGCCATTCACAAAGAATGCGAGCGTTACTTAGATGTCCTATGCGTCACCCGGTGGAACTCCTTCTTTGATGCTCTAGATTGTTTGGTGAAGCTTTTTACCCAGGAAAAGGACATCAACGGCATCTGCAATACGTTACAGTTGCAGCGCTTTCAGCGGGAGGACGTGGAGTTTCTCCAGGAATACGTCCAAGTGAGTGATTGTGCGGTAGGATTTAGGCCATCTACAGTCAGCTGATGATTACCCAGGAGCAGTTTACTGCCCTGGAAGGGTGACATGAAGCATTACGTTTCGTTATTACCGTATTTAACACAGGTGATGAGACCAATCGCGAGTGCGTTGGACATACTCCAGGGGGACAAAACGTCCTTATGGGGACGTTGCTTCCGACCACTGCTGCGTTAGAAAAGAAGCTGGAAGTCATCCGTGACAGGGACCTGCATTTCTGCGCTCCACTGGCTGAAGCCCTTATTGAGGGCGTCAGAACCCGGTAAATCTCCATATCTAACGTTGCCCTAAGGAGGAGACACACATTGCCTCATCTAACTTGCGTAGATGTACTAATATCGCTTTACACCTCGCCAGGTTCGGCCATCTCATGAGTCGCAATGATCTTCTGGTACCTACCGCGCTGACGCCCAGATTCAAGACGAACTTGACGTGGCTGTCAGCTCCAGAACAATCAGCTCTCTACGAGCAAATCAAGCACTAGCTGGGTCGGCCGTCAAGGAGTGAGAAGGCCAAACGCGAAGCAAGAAGGAGCGACGACTTCTATTACGTATTAGATGAAACTGAAGTAGACGAGGCTAACGTACTCGAACTGGAAAGTTTCATGTCACCACCCCGCGACGCAGCTCTGTCCGCCGTGGTTAATTTTCCTGGCATCAAAGAGCTATTCGTACTGTATAATGCGGGACTCCCATCAAGTGCCTCTGTAGAACGAATGTTTAGCGTGGCAGGCGACGTACTGGTTCGAAAACGCGGAAGGCTGAGTGATGTTAATATGGAAAAACAGCTCCTCCTCAATATCAACAGAAGCGTGCTTTAAACTGTTCGTTCTACTGTCAAAAAGCTTAGGCGTACTCAGTTTTACCCGTCATCGGGCTGTATTTGTGCCTTCATCTAGTCATTGCTTTCTGTGCTTTACCCTATACAGAAAGAAACAAGTGTGTGTAATCAAATAAAAGTTGTCTGTTTTTTTCTTTCTGCCACATCCATGTATCGTTCACATCCTACGCAAGACGCCACATTGTCCGCATCCCTGTAGCGTCCTTGGATCATGTTCTGTTCGTGTTCTTTACGAACCTGTGACACTCCTGAGTACATAGTGGCATGATGGGTTCACCGCGCTTTTATGCTGTTTGGGTCCCTGGGTGTCTTCTTTTTTTCAACTTTTTCCTTCTATTCGATTATTCCCCGAGAAATTGCATGCAAGCCGATCCCATGTACTACCGACCCTTCCCTTTACTAATGAACGCAACTGGGTGCGTTCCCAAATTTTTTCCCAATTTAATTGAGATAATTAAGCCAATTAGCGATGTACTGTAATAAACAGCAGCTGGCACTGAGGATCAGCGTTTTCCATTAATTAGCCTAACTATCCTAATTGAGCTTGAAAGAAAAAAATTGGGCCACTCTTAAGTGAAACACCCGTATATCCCCTCTCTGATCATCCCATGGATTGGCCTACAAGTATGACGCATCAGGAAGGACATCTTGTCTCAGCTTTCTATGCACCGTTAATACCGACCCACCGCGACCCGCTTCCTCTAGTGATCTTTGTGGTCCTAACCTAGACCGGCAGGGTTCAGGATTATAATACAAACATATTCTGCACAGTGTAACTTGGAAGTAACTCGTTACTTCTCAAAAGTAACTTGGTAACTTCCAATTCTTTTTCATAACCAGTAACTTAGATAGTAACTTAGTTACATTTTTCGGCTGGTAACTGAACTTGTAACGAGTTCCTTTTGGACGGTAACTTCCTCAACTCTGCCGTGGACACGTTCCTGTGTGGTGTATCTCAGCTCCCTTCTCGCTGAATTCAACGACCATATCTTCACTCAAAAGGCCGGAGTCAAGTGTAGCGCCTGTGCCGAGTGAAATGTACCAGCTTCTTTTTATCGTGCTATTGCGGACAACCTCGCAAGTCCCCTAAACGACAGCTTCATTCATATCGTTCGCTATGTGGATGACTACCTAGGTACCCACCATAGATCAATTAAGAGGGCAAAAATTGTCTCTACTTTCAAACAACATAGCCTGAGCTTGCAGTTTTGTTAGGAGCTTCCCAACATGGACAAGCTGCAGTTCCTTGATCTTTCACTCCGATTCTCCTAAACTGGCACCCAGGGAAGGATAACGGATGTATTTTGGTTACCGTTTCTATTTTCGTTACTGCTATATTTTCGTTTCCGTTATCTGTTTCTGATGCCGGCATTCAATTTCGTTTCCGTTACGTTTCCGTTACTGTTTCCGGTAATGGAACGGTTGTTACAGAGCTGCGAGAGGTCAGTCCTTCTGGCTCTGTCAGCACCCTGTTTCCCCAACTGCCTTCGGTGTCACGCGTACACACTATACAAGTAATTTTACGTCGTTGGGATGCGCACATTTGCAAGAGTTAAAAAAAAATGTAGGAACATGTCTTCAGTCACTCGGAGAGTCCAGCAACTCAAGATGGGCGTAACCTTCATTCAATATCGCATTCATAAGCAGACGCTCTCAGTAGTAAATAATACTGTCATGACCACAGTGAAATTAAAAAAAGAGAACAAACTACAAAATAAGTAACTAAATAGTAGGCTGTCGTCCTCGTGCTATGGTGGAGTATAGTCATGTGTTGATGTCATGGAATTATGAGGACTGGGACGATGTAAGCGACGGATGCACCCTCGAGATCCAATATTGCGCTTACCTTCCATGCTTTCGTGTAGTATTTAGAGCATTACAGGGAATGGAGTCATCAAAACAAAAACAAACAAAATAATGAAAAAAATCAATTGTCATAGCACAACATGAATAGTCATCACCCGAATTCAATACCGGACGGTAAATTCGTTTCCGTTTCTGTTTCCGGTAATGGAGGACCGTGGTATGCGTTTCCGTTATCATTACCACCTCCAATTTCGGTAATATACCGTTTCTGTCTCCGTTACCATTACCGTTACCCTTCCCTGCTGGCACCTGCTAGTCTTACCAGCGAAGAAGCAAAAAACCGTTACTCCCATTCTCTATCTATCATTCGAAGACTGTAAGAGATTCCGTCGTTAAATCGGCTCTCAATAACTTATTCGCCCATCTCTGCTACAATAGCCTCAAGTTTCTGATCGAGAAACTGTTTTCGGCTGGGTACCCGCCATCAAAAGTTCAGACGTCGGCAAAAAGCGTCTTTCTTTCAGTGGGTAGCACCTTGCCTTCCCCTGAGGAAAAGAAATTGATTGTGAGCATTCCCTACTCTCATGGATTTGCTCACAGGGAAAAAAAAAAGCAACGCCCTTTTTTCCCGTATAAATTGTCTTCCGCTGCTCCTTTATACTAGCTGGAATGATCCCCGCGGTAAATAGACCAAGAACAAATCAAGAATGTCAAGTCAGTCACCGAAACAGATTTGTTCCATGCAAAAGAGGTGTCATATACTCTTTCCCGCTATCCTGCGAGGAACAATATATCGGCCAAACGTCACAATGTGTCGTCACAAACGTCTAAACGTCATAAACGTCACAAACGTCTAAATGTTCAGCTCCTCAAACACAGGGCAAACATTCGAGCTTAGTCAGATGACATGCTCCTAAGGCTAAAAGACCACTTATGCTCCTGTCCTACATGCACTCCTCTCTACCACAATGCCTCTGTTCTTCACAGACATAATTCTAGGCTTGGACGCAAGATTGCAGAAGCGACCTTCATTCACCAGTCTTCCAGTAACGCGTGTCAGAGGTCAGTCAACCTGTCACCGCTAGACGTCGCCTTTATTGCGTGGGACTTTCCTGACTAGAGTTGTTTGTCCAAATAAAATTATTTGTCCAGCTGCTAGTTGAATGCCTCCGTGTGTGTGTTGTCTTCGTCCCTATGTTCAGTCCCAACCAACACGCTCTACACATTCTTGCACTCCTTGATATATGCACACTTTGTAGGTGGATATTGAAGGAGGCATACTTGTTGGAAGTCACCATGTAGCGTACTTGAAGAACAGGTGCTCTGGGAAGCCCACCAAGTTTGCTAGAGCCCTGCTGCGTGTGCTGTTCACAGAGGACGAATTAAAGGGGAACTCGTTGTTCGGCGTAGCGTCAAATGCCCACAAAAATAGGCCGGCCAAAGAGGGACTAGACAGGGCCAGGGTGAACACACTCACCGGTAAGTGAACTTGTGACAAAGGTTTGGGCTAATCCACTAATTTAGTGGGATGCAGTTTATCATTGCTATCCATTGTATTCTCGAAACATGTGCAACTGAATTCTGATTATAATTACTAGCGGTTGTCATTGCTGGAGGCTGATATTATTGTGGCTATTTTGCAAGATAAAGTATCACAGACTTCTAAACTGAGCTAATGGACTTGTGCCTTCTTATTCCCCCATAGCATTCGTTACAATGCCAAAAACTGTGAGCAGACATGGCACCACACAGTATGCAAATATCATATAATGTCATCTTCAAGTGCAAATATGTTCACTTCCACCTTCTTTGTACGAGAGATATGTGAAAAGTTCCAGATGTGTATGAGGACAGCTATAGCAGCATGCATTGGACATTAAGGTCCTGGGCCCCACCTGTGTTTGCTGGAATTTGTACTGGAATTGTGTGACCTTGTCTGACGTCTCTGAGAGCCACTTGCTACGCTACCACAGACTGTCAAGTGCTGGGATTCGTATAGCCTGTGCGACGTGTTGGCTCCCGCTTTGAGGCGACCAACTGCTCGGTGCCACGCTATTCGCGGGGACGTGCAGGTGATGGTTGCGTTTCGGTTTTATTCAAGTGGAAGCTTCCAATTGATGATTGGAGATTTGGCGGCCGTGAGACAAAGCAGTTGTTCCCGCATCGTCGTTGGTGTAACAAGTGCAGTCGTGGAGCGCGCCATCGCTCAAGTTAAGTTCATTCGTACACCGAGTGAACTTCTAAAGACCACCCTGGGTAAACTATGTTTGGTGATGTCCAGGCAGTTGTCATGCAATGTAGCGTAAGCAAGGTTCTGTGAACATTCCGTCTACGTGTGCATATTCTGAAATTGTGCAGGTGGAGTGTCCCGGGGATGGAGAGTGTGGTTGTTTTAGAAAACACATTTATGTCTGAATACGCTCCTAACTAATTTCGTAACTGAAGTCAATTAAATAAATGAAGATTCCACATACTTATGTACGCAGTCACTGTTGCCATGGTTTAAGCTTCCCCCTGGCAATGTGTTCACCTCTTACTTATGTTGCTCTATGGCAAGCATTCGCCTTTGCAGAACTAGCAGGCCTGCTAAATGTTTCTCAGTTTTCTTGTGAGCCTACAAAACTTCCTCTGCCCCAGTGCGGCTGTCATCTTGGCGCCTTCATGAAATGCCATGCACACGCTAATCTGGAAGACAGTCAGATAATTGACTCAATTGACTGTACACTGTGAATGCACGTGAGGAAGCATGGGTACAGTATGCCTGTGGTTCTACGCATGGTTCTACTCTGAATGCCCCTGCTCAAACATGAGTCCTTGCTTGACCATGAGGCGGATGCCTGAGGCTGCTGAGCAGGCTCTACATGGATATCATCCACAGTCGCTTTTGCTGAAGGTAACTACACATGGGAGAAAACGTACTCCCCGAAAGGGGCATCGTTGGACGTGGTCGATGGGATGGGCCTGGATTGTTGAGTTCTTGTGCTGAGTCAGAGCTGGGCACATCATTCTCAGCGAATTAATTAACACAAATTTGTGGTGAGAATGTTCAGTGGACTCACCACCACCCTCTCACACACACACCAATATCAAAACTGCCAGGAATATCATGGACAGCAGTTCGGTCAATAGTCCCAACCACTCTTTCCTCCAGTAGCGTCACCGGTCCTAGCTGCGCTGCTGTCTACACTTGTTCCTGGCGTTTGAAATTAGTATAGTTGTGAATGTTATGAAATTTCATAACAGTCGTTTCCTTTCCTCTCTGTAATATCCACCCTAACAACTATCGAAATTCCCAATGAACTCTCCCATTGTGCTGTTCTTGCGAACGTCCACATCGTACCTCTTTTTTGCTTGAACTTTTAAACTCTGTCCACTTCTACTTCTGCAAAGTTCCGTGTAATTCCCGAAACCGCGAAGAGGGATGCAGTGATGTGCTTCGAAGCCTTTTGCTTGTCTTTAGCTCCTTCTGCTCCATCGCCACTGGCGTCGATAACGTTTTTGTTTGTTTTGTACCCTTCCACGAGGGTCTCTATCTCCCCCTCCGTAAAATTCGACCGGTGGACACGCTTTGAGGCCCGATGAGTGTCTTCTATATCAACTTCAGAACGCACTTCTGAAAATACCGCGCGATTTTGTTGACAAACACCGTGGCATGTGGCATAGGATGCAACGGGTCCCATTGGTTGAGCTAACGTCGTTGCTGTAACAATAACATACCCTCCGGACCCCTCCCTCATTCATCCCATGGTCACATTTCAGGAAGCACGTCAGCTGCTCTTTCTTGCTCGTTCTGCCCATCATGAACCTCCCTCTCCCCAAGCAGCACAATGTACTGAAAGTCGAGTGCAATGGGGGTGGACGGTATGTGTCTTATGAATGTTCTTTAGTTTCACGGTTCTGTTCAAGGCCTTCCACCTACCCGTGCACCCCTATTGCACTCGACTTTCAGTGCATTGTGCTGCCTGGGTCCTTTACAATCCTTTCGTGAATACTGAACCCCGCGATTTGCGACGATGTCTTACGACGGTTGTAGACTACGACATCGTAGCGAATCTTACGAACTTGTTTGTGAATCCGACCCTGTGCCTCGCGCACAAACAATCCGAGTGGAATTCTTTCTGGCGGACGGAGCTGCTGTTGCACAAGGCTCTTTTATATCTCGCCAAAAATAAGATAAACACTTGCGTGCTTCATAGATACTGCTGTACGATAACCCCGCCCGTGACCGAATGGTTGGATGATTGCGTGATTATGCTGATACCTCCTTCTCCTCCTTCACTCGCTGCGCAGTCAGAAAAGGTGCTCGTGTGAATACACGGTATGCCGAGGTTATCTACAACGCAGCAGTGGTTTCGCGCCTATACTACAATGTGAGCCTGATTTGTCAGTCTTCCAGCAGATTTGTACGGCATCGGTGACTGCAGTGTGAAAAATTTCTACTTTGTATACGTAACCCTGTCTAGATTATTCAATTTCATCAGTTCATTAACGTTGCCTTCCGTGAACGGGATTCAACCGCTTTAGAGTGATACAAGTCGTCATTTTTGCTGCTCTGCACCTAAACCGCACCAATATGCTTGAACCTATACAGAGTATCCACAAGAAAAAAAGAGAAAAAAAGAAAAAAAAAGAGTCTTTCCAAACCCCTCGCAATAACGACCCCCATAGTTGCAGTTTTAAATAAAGCACTTTATATAAGTGTAACAGGCATCTTCATATTTAGTTAGTGTTAGTACGATGTGACGAAAAAATGCTTGTATCTTATTACTCTGTTCCAGCATATACAGCATCTGTATTTGGGCTGTCTGATGACACCAAGATAAAAAATACTTTGTCCAGCCTCCTGGTTAGGGAGTACAAGTAAAACCTAGTCAATTTTCTTGCCAAATGCACATAAATGCTCTGTTCTTGTAACTACAAGTGATTCACAATAAACTTTTGAGCCCCAGATATGTGTGTCCTAGAGTGTGATTTTCTGCGTATATATATAGCAATAGGAGGATACAATAGCAAGTACATTAAACGTCTATGGAGATTTTATATAGCTTTTTCTAAAGACTTTTCGTGGGAAGAACTCAATAAGAAGTCGGTGGCCACTTCCAAGTAAACTTTCCATAGAATGATCATACACAGTCTATAGACCACTTATTGACTCCTTACAGCCTTATAGTGCCAAACTTCAATACACATTTTATAGACTGACCATACACATTTTTGTAAGGGGTAACGGACAACCACCAGACAAATACAGCAATGTTTCGCAGTATGTCCGAGGATAACGTTCTGCATCATGTTGTCCCACATCCACTTCGGGGAGGAGAGCCACTGTTCCTGTCTTTCGACCCCAACCACCTGATAAAGAACCTAAGAACAAACCTGCTTGAGCGAGAAATGGTGGTTCGAGAGGACGAGGTTCCTGGATGCTTTTACCTCCGATATGCTAAAGAGCTGTACAACATTCAAAGATGAAAGTATCATGATCTTTTCGCCGTTTGTGATTGGCACACTCGAGTACCTCTGCAATCATTCCAACTGCCATGAACGTGCAACCTTGTTCGAGAACTGTGGTGGAACTGTTCACTTCATGAAGGTGGTACAGAGATGGTATGCTCTGCATGATATCAGTACACCTAAATTCCGAATAGGACAGGAGGAGCCATTTGTGACAGCAGATGATGACCGTCTGACGTGGCTCAACCTTGACTTTATTACCTACTTGGAGGACTTAAAAGCATCAAGTCAGAGGTACCGTGGAAAGAGAATGACCAGGGAAAAGTACGAGGCAACTGTCATGACAACACTGTCAACAGCTGCGCTTGTAACCTACCATCCGCTACCGCTACATACCGCTTGACCATCAGAAGTGAGTGAAATTTACCTGCCCATAATTCAGTAGTGGACATGGTTCAAAAATAAACCCTGCTAATGTTTCTAATGTTTTTTCCAGTTTCCGGTACGTCTTGACGAGTTACTGAGACAGTGACGCAGTCGAGTCTTTATCCAGCTGCGTCAGACAGTTTAACGGTGGAAATGACAGAGTTCATGCACGGTCAGCTGTGTTCACAGCTGGAAAACTTCTAAAGGTATGGCTATTCTTATTTTTGTGTGGGATACAGAGCACTGCTGCTACATGAGGTCATAAATAAAAGTAATATTCCTTTGGCATCTTAGAAGCCGCAAGCACTGGGAATGCTCCCGTGAGCTACGAGTGTCGATCTGCTTTGAAGGGGGACTTCGGAACCAAATGGATTTCAAGCTTGCGGTATTCCCACAATCATTTACACGAACTGAACACAGATGTGAAATATCTCACTTGAAAACAAAGGTGGAGTCATAAAAACGACATTCGAAATTTGAAAAAGTATGATTCCCCCGACGTCGATGGAAGTACTTCTTCCTTTCTCTGCTCGGCCGACGTCACCGTGCATTAGTCATACCATTCCTGGGCTGTTTTTTCACTCTCAGAAAAGTAGATGGCCGTTGTCTCCTTCCATCCATGTCTGAGTGATCTGATTCACAATCTTTGTTCATTGTTTTGTTCCGGGAACGTAACGCAGCGGCTACGACCGGCGTGGTATCCCAGGCAGCACAATGCACTGAAAGTAGAGTGCAATGGGGGTGCACGGGTAGGTGGAAGTCCTTGAACAGAACCGTGAAACTAAAGAACATTGATAAGACACATACCGTCCACCCCCATTGCACTCGACTTTCAGTACATTGTGCTGCTTGGGATATACTTGTCCGCTTCATGCAGGGTGACGTAACGCGTTGGCCTTCGGAAGGGAAAGTTTTTGAGACTCCTCTCCACATTCCTGTTTCGGTTTGATTGCTCGCTTATTTGAGGCAAAATTCGTCACACGATAAAGAAGTTGAGAGCAGGTATACTGTAGATGTTATGCACCAACTACGATGTCCAACAATTTTTTCACCGGTCGTTCCGAAGTACCCCTTTAAAGCATGTGGCAACCACCATCCCCAGCATGAGGTTGAACGTACTATCCAAGCGCATCTACACCAACTGGACTTCTCGGAACCTTGCAAAGAAGTGTCCTACTTGTTGGAACATACACCCCTTGCCTACATACTTACCAGCATTGGTACTTGGCCACTGCATGTGAAGAAAAGGTGAGAAACCGTGTTGTTTGTCGACTCAGACACTCACTTGCACATACGTCTGAAATAGTTTACTCATTGCTGTTCCTCAAATATTTCTAGGTATCATGTAAGTACTGCAAGACACTCCTCCAAGAGCCCTACTCGAGTCACAAAGTCTACAGCTTCTTGAGCAGTGAGGATAGAGGTGGACTGAGGTACCCAAGAGCAAAAGTACTGGATCAGTAAAATCATCTGCGACTTTGTTGAAGACACCTTGCGTTCACCTCGTGTACAACGATCAAGTCATTTGTGCCGTCTACTTTTGGACAAATTGTTGCCACGGCTTATGTTGTGTCCAGTGATACATTGATTTGATTTGATTTGGGTTTTTCTGGCGCATTAGCTACTAAGGCCATAATGCGCCAAATACTAGTAAGTTTTATCTGGGTAAAATTTGTGTATTTACTAAAACAGTGTTGAGTGCTGGGTTAGTAATTAAAATCACAGATCCTTTAAAAACCCGGTATCTCTAAAAACATATACATCTTTTCAAATGGTATGAAACTTTCATCGCCCAGCAAAAGCGCCGGGTGGAGTGGTAAGAAGTTTCGATAGAATAAAACAAAATGACGTTCACGAAGATGCTGATATGCTGGGCATACAATGAGGATATGGAGGATTGAGAGTTGTTCCCCACAGTGACTGCATTCAGGAGGGTCTTCTTCCCGTAAGAGATATCCATGCGTTAAGTATGTGTGTCCCAAGAGGAGCCGACAAGATAGCACCTCATGCAGTCTATTGGATGCAGATGGAGGAGGGCCTATCTTGGCTTTTATAGTATGTAATTTGTTGCTTGTCTGTTAGTCCCAAAACCTTTGCTGGTGTCTGTTAATGCTGCTTTTTAAACATAGCCTGATATCTTTTGATGGGATGTTGAAAGGCGTTATGTCGTTTTTTAGGGCAGCAGCAGCTGCTCGATCGGCCTTTTCGATTCCGAGTATCCCAACATGGCATGGTACCCAGCGGAACAGTAACCAATAAGCCCTGTTAGCTACGGTGCTTGCTAGACTCCTTGCACGATTGACAATTGGGTCTTTCGTGCAATGAATGCTACAGATAGTCTGTAAGGAACTCAAAGAATCTGTGTATATGACCGATGATTTGGTACGATTTCGAAAGATATAGTTGAGGACTAAAATTATGGCGTACACTTCCGCTGTGAAAACAGATATGGTGACTTGCAAACGATGTGACCTTGTAACTGTGCCAGTGACCATAGCACACGACACCCCGGAAACTGTCTTTGGGCCATCAGTGCACAACTCTACATGGCTGCCAAAGCTATCCTTTAGCACCTCAAATTCCTGTTGCAGTACGGCATTAGCAGTTTCACGTTTGTTGTATCTGGAAAGGGGCATGTTGCATTTTGGAGGGGGCTGCCATGGAGGGATTTTCTTAGTTGTCTCAAGGATCAGAGAGTTGTACTCTGGAAAGTCATAGAGTTCGACTGCTTATGACATTCTAATGCTAAAAGAAGGCACAGCTGAAGGTCTGTTCAAGAAGAGCTGTCTGAAATGTGTATCTTTCACACATTGATATGCTGGGTCATCTGGGTGACCTCTGATTCTTAATGCGTATGAAGTAGCGAGGTAAAACCTGCGTCTCTCTAAGCACCACTGATTCGATTCTATGTACAGAGTTTGTATCGGAGAAGTTCTGAAAGCGCCGAGAACTAAACGCAGTCCTTGGTGGTGTACTGGATCGAGGATTTTTAGTGTAAATGGCCGTGCTGAACCATACACAACACATCCATAATCCAGTTTTGAAAGAACAGTGGAGACGTAGACCTTCTTTAGTGTGTCAAAATCTGCTCCCCAGGACTGGTGAGAAAGTACCTTTAGAGGATTTAGAGATTTGATAGTTTTTGCCTTGAGGTGTTTGGAGATGCGGAAGGAACGTCAGTTTCCGGTCAAATATAAGCCCAATAAATTTATGCTCAGGCTTTACATTAATGTTGTGGTTGCCCATTTTAAGTGTAGGTTCGGGTAACACTCCCCGTACCCTAGAGAAGGAGACACAGACTGTCTTTTCCGGAGAAAACTTAAACCCATTTTCGTGCGACCATTTGACCAACTTGTTTATTGTGAGTTGGAGTTGACGTTCGCACCTAGGAATGCTGGAAGAGGAACAAGAAATTTGAACGTCATCAACATATAGCGAATACCTGACTGAAGAAGGAATGGAGGAGGAGTTCACCTTTACAATGAAAAGAGTCACACTTAGGACGGACCCTTGCAGTACACCGTTCTCCTGTATGTATGGGCAAGAAAGTGTCGATCCAACCTGGACCCGAAATAATCGTCCTTGAAGGAAATTGGCAATACAGCGAAACATGCGGCCGCTTATTCCCAGAGTGTGCAGATCCTGTAGAATACGATGTTTACCATGTGCAGAATACCATGCAGAAAGGTTTCTTGTTTGTGTTCCTTTCGTAGAAGCCGCGGAATCGTTAATCAACATCCAATAATTTTAATAAGACTATATGTTTCAACGCTGAAAGACTGAAGGAAGAAACAGAAATTGATTGTTCTAAAGTGAGGTTAGCAATGTAGCCGTGGGATGGCGCTGACGGAAGTTACGATCGCCTCGAATGCAAGCTTGAGGCGAGAGCACGGAGGAGAAGTAAGGAGACCGAACTCGGCTGGAAAACGACGTCCCAATTCCTCGAGTCAATTGTTGGCCGCGGAGCGGCGCTCGCGTTCCCTCCGGTACTAGCTCGGCGAAATCTCCTGCACGGCAATGCGCCGTCTGTGCTCGAATACTCTACTAAAAAGCGTTCAAAACGAATGTTTGTTTGATAAGCATAAACAACGGTGTCCCCAGTAACGAGTTAATATTTTCTGGTCAGCTACAATCCTTTTTTCAGTTTCTGCTACCTCGTTTTTGTCTCATAGGTGGAAGCTACCCCAAAGGAAGCAAACGTTGTTCTGAAAAGCCTCATTTGAATGGTATGGAGGGAAGAGTATGTTAGAAGCTCTGTAATCGAAAGTCGCCGGACGCGATCTTTCCGGAACCGCGAGTTATGTGGGTCGTCGCATAAGCTGGGACTGAGGAAGTTTTATCTCCGTACGTGTCAAGCAGTTAAGAAACCTTTGTGTGTGTGAGTGCAAGGAGGGGCGGGACGCTCTGCTGAAGGGACACGGTGGGGTTCCGAAGGTGCTGGGGCTTAGTTTCTTATTTCTTGTCATGCATGCTAATCGCTCGGTTTTGGGAACTGCAAAAGAAACTCGGGATCTAGTCTCTAACGTGTGTTGACGAACACTTACTTATACATTATACACTATCGCTTTGATGTTCAGTTTCAAGTTACTTCAGCACAAGCATGCTGATCAAAGCGTACACCGGGGATTTGACCCCCCCCCCCCCAAAAAAAAGAACAATATTGCAACACCACCAATATATATACCTGCCAGAAAAGCTAAAAAGCCCTAATTCCAGTATATTTGGGATTCACCCCCCACCACCACCCCGGGACACCAAGATGAAAATCGTCTTTGAGATTCCTTCTTTAAACAGGAAGTACATGCACTGAATCCTGTACCACGCGTGTGCAAACCTGCGACAGAAATGCGTTCTGCTACCTTGGTATTAAATTCGTGTATGCTGGCATGCGAAATGTAACTCTATCCTCTCTATCCCAGCGGATGCATTACAATTACGACAAAAAGCTCTCGTTTCCCAAAGCGTTGTGCATACGAAGCGGCTGGTAGAAACGCATCCGACAAAGCTCTCGTGCAACAGCTGGAATGCAAATGTGGATTAACCAGCCCAATGACATCATTTCCCTACGCTGCGAGGTGTTCGCGGGAACTAATAGTGATCAGTGCAAACCATTGATCAATGGACATCTCGTGGTCGTGCGTTGGCGGTGATGTAAATACCCGTGCCATCCTGTACTATGTCGGCCAACAACCTTTGTGCTTCTTCGGGTGTCTTCTTTTATCTCAAATAAAAAAAATACAAAACAGCTTATTGACTGCGAGAGCACTACACTTACAGAGACGTTCAAGCCAACGCGGAGTCCCCTTCACGGCGGCTTCCCAGCATTCTAAAATAAAAGCTTCTCGCTTTGCACTAACAAAAACTGTAGGCGAAAAATTCATAGAGAGATCGTTCCTTGACACACGACAATCGTGTTTACTTATCAAAATATTTTTTTCTGCTCGCACTGGACACACCAGTGCATCTAAAAGAGTGCATTACAGCAACGTTATTTCAGAGGAGCAAGTACCTGACCAGAGCCGTTTATAGGAAGAGTTCGGCCATTCTCTGATCTTTTGCCGCCTCGTGGGTGGAGCCTATTTTGACGTCAGAGTCGTCGTTGCGCCGCCCAAAAAGCCTGAATCCAACCAGAATCCGCTTATCAGCCATCTGATGCGCGCCATATTGATGCTGTCCGTCAGCTTTGTTGTCGCAATCTATGCAATCTACAGGAATAACCGGCTTATGAGTGACCCGCAGCCGCCTGTGATAAGGGGGGCTTTGTTGCCAAACTGAAAGAGTTCAAGGACGAAGGGCTTTCGAAGGACGGTGTACGCACGTGTGTTCCCCCTTGCATCTAAACAACGATCAGCATCAATATGGCGTTGGCGACCGGCTGACAACGGGACAACAATAGAGCACGGCGAGGGAGGTGGCTTAGTCATGACGTCGCATGACGCGCTTCAAGTTAGGCTCCTCCTAATGGCCAAACTCTCCCTATGAACTGCTCTGTACCTGACAGAGCGCGAGCGCCGCGGCCACAATTAGACTCGAGGAATCGAGACCACGCTTTCTCAACGGCTGCGCGGCAGAGTTCGTTCTCCTTACTTCTCCTCCGTGGGCGAGAGTCACCGCTGAGCTAATACCAACCTCGTCCGCGTGGCGGCGACACCGTAGCTGAAAGTTGCGGATAATACACCAGTAATACTTTTGGGTCTGCGCATGGGTTTTTCACCGCGTATGTGTCATACTCACCTGGCACGTTTCGAATCCAAGAATAGGAGTTGTAAAGGGAAGACAGGAGAAGATCCTCAACAGAGGGTTTTCTGTTGTGAGGAATGTACGCTTGACCTTGTCCGTTCAGAAGCCCTCATTGCGCTGGGATTAGTACCAGCCTAGTTAACTGCAGAACACCGAAAGAAGAAAAGATGAAGGTCAACAATGGAAAAGGCTGACGTCCTTTCTCTTCCGGGAATTTCCAGGGCCAGTCAGAGGTTATTGCACGCAGAGTTCCAAGTATGCCGCGTCATAGAGGATCAGTGCATACGCAGACCACTTCATTTGCGACCTGGGCCCCGCTGTGGACGGTCGGACCATCCATGATGAAAGATTTTTCCTCCCAGTAAGCGACGCTGGAACATCTGACGATGTACTGAGAGCGGAGTGTCAAATATGCCACAAAGTACTTCTGCATCCCGACTGTCTTCTAATCTAAAGCTGCGTTTCAAGGTAAGAAACCTAATTCAATGTTTTGCTATTAGCATTTTAGCAATGTGCCAATTGAACACAAATTGACATTGTGGGGCATTTCGGTATCCTCTAGCGGCACCTCGTTTCGAGAAATGACAACCACTGGCTTTCTATTCTTTAGAGGGCACACCCCGCATCACATCTCGATTATGAAGCAAGCGTGAAGGCTAGGCCGCTGACAGAGAAAAGGAAACGCGGTGTTCGAGCGCCTGTTGCAGATGCATCTGTCAAGAAGCTGTTAAGGCTGAGCGAATGTGTGCGAGCATCTGGAGAAGTGCGGCAGCACAAGTTTGACGCGCTTCTAACTGATCTGGTTGTCAAGGGACTTCACCCCCTTAGCTTTGTCGAGCAAGAAGAATTTCGGGCATTTATCGAAGGTAAGATGTGTACTATTTGCCAATAGCAAAAAATTGCTTAAATGAGCAACAAACAAAATGGGTTACACAGCCCCTTTTGCTTTTCGCTCGCTCAAGCAGCTTTGTGCTACGAACCTTCCCCTCCAGCTTGCTTGCGTAAATGCTACTTTTGCTGTACTACATATCTCTGATTCCTAGCCAATGGACCAGCTGTCAGCACCCTTTGGTTATTGTTTCGCTTACATATGGCATGTATTTTTAAACAGGCACCTGCCCAATTGTTACCCTAATGTCAAGGCGGACACTGGGACGACGGATCGAAGATTCCCATAACGACCTTCTGTTCAGGCTCGTCTCTGCCTTAGGGGAGCAGAACTGCGTGTGCCTCACTGCGGACGTGTGGTCGACCTCAACAAAAAGCTTTATGGGCGTGACAGCACATTTGGTAAGTTGAAGACTGCTAATGTATGCTTAGTGAGCCAGGATGTGAGTATGCTAACCTGTTCCACTTGTTTTACAGATTGACGCAAATACCCTGGAACGGGGATCTGCTGCATTAGCTTGCAGAAGGTTCTCCGGCACGCACTCCTATATGATCGCATCGCGGACATCATCAACGACATTTGCCTCGAATACAAGCCTCCCTTGGAGAAGATTTCCGGGACGGTCACAGACAACGCTACAAATTCCTGCAAGGCTTTTAAGGAGTTTGGTGTGCGAGTTGATGAAGAGGAGCTGCGACTCAGAAGCGGAATTCCAATGCGTCGAACGTATGGAACCACCTCATTCTCGTCATGTTCGCTGTACGTGCCACAAGCTAAGCCTGGTTGCCACGACTGATGCGAAAACGGGAATACAACCAAATACGCCATACGAGAGATATCATGCAAGTGTGATTGAGAAGTGTTCCAAATATTGGGGCTGCTCAAAATGTCCAAAATCTGCAAAGGTCATAAAGTCTGTACTTGGTCAACAACTTCCAACGCCATGCGTCACCCAGTGGAATTCTTTCTCCGAGGTAATCTCGAAGACACTCTGTAACAATGACCGTTTACCAGAGCAACGACTGCACATGGACCTGCCTATCATAAAGGACTCGGAGTTCGACTTTCTGGAGGACTACGCGGAAGTACTGCGACCAATACTCTTCGGTAATTGAGGACATGCTTGGAGGACCGCGAGGAATATGCAATCTGTAATGTCTTAAGCGTGTTACTAATGTTTATTATTCTCTCGTTTCAGCACTTGATCGCTTTCCGGCCAGCAAGTCAAGCTACTACGGATAACTCCTGCCTACCCTGCTAACAGTCCAGGCCAAATTAAGACAGGCTGCGCAGTGTCGAAGAACATCAACCATAGCCCCGATTACTGCCGCAGTGATTGAAGGCTTCGAGAGGAGGTTCCAGTTCATCCTGAACTTAGAAGAAGAAGATGCCATCATTGCAACAGCATCTCACCCGTTTTTTAAATGTCGCTGGCTCCCTGATGACCTGCTGATCAGAGTCGCTGGCGTCTACCGCTATGGATGTACCTGACGCTACTGTTGGTGACGGAGACACGTTTTTTGACTTCCCCACCGGTACGTCGCAACAACCTGCAGCCACGACGCATAGATGCCAAACACGGTTGGAGGTGCTGAGGTACATCGACGATAAAAAGGTCATCATTACGATGGTCCAGGACTTTCCCACCGTGAAATCAGTGTTTTTAAAGTATAACACCAATCTGTGTTCGTCTGCTCCCGTGGAAAGACTGTTCTCGCTGGCAAACCTTGTACTTAGACCTAACAGACGGGGACTCGATGATGCTCTCTTTGAGAAGATGCTTCTCCTGAAGAGCAACTCTGTGTAAACGTTTGTGGCGCAATAAAACCCCTTTATGTGTATAATAAAATAATCCTTTAAGGATCAGATTGGGTGTAGAGTCGTCCTTGTATTACCTAAGTATTATAATACAGGATTTCAAATGTATTACAGTATTAGTATTATAATACTGCCACGTATAATCTTTGAAACGACTACACGGAACTGTAACAACGGACGGCGAGGGTCGAGCGACGGGCTGAGATCCACGCCGCGCTGATTAGCGAGCGTGGAAGCATCTGTTCCTTCGCTCGCATCAATCTCATGGACGGATCGACGACCTTGGAGAAGCTTCTCTACTTCCTCTTCTTCACCGACGCGCGCTTTCTGCAATGTTCGCCGTTGTGTATAAAAGCTTGTGAGCTCCCAGCCAGAGCATTTTTTACCTTAGTTCTGTCTAAGAGCTACCGCTCTTGTGTTAGCCAGCTAAGCAGCTAGAATAAAGCATTCGGCGATTATTCGCCGTCTCGCTAGTCTGTTTTCATCCGTGACAATACATATTTTAGCAGTGTATTATGTATTAGTATTATAATACAGAAAAAAAGTATTACTGCCTAGCCCTGTCCTGAAGTATTGAAAGTGACACGTGGAATTTCAACAGCTCAGTCGCCAGCTCAAAGTTCAAAAGCTCAGTCGCCGCAACAGCTCAAATGCCATCTCGGTCGTTTATAATTAAGGCCCGGATTTGCCTGAAAACGCCTATAAATGCCTAAATGAGACATTTTCAGGCTTATTTGCCTTTTTGCCAGCTTTGTTCCATAACTGCCTTTTTTCCGCTTGTTGTGTTTGGTAACTGCCTTTTTTGGCCCACGCGGGCAACCTGCAGGCGTGAGTCACACTACAGTCGCATCACAAAAGCAAAAGGAATGCATTAGCTCGATTTCCGTGGCCTCTCGACTCATCGCCTGACTCAGGGCACGCGACCTTTATAGGCCGGAACAGTGACCTACTAGTTTTGGACTGCAGTTACATTGTCAAGTACAGGACAATTGCCCCCTTTTGGTAGCCTCTCTCAAGGCACAGGTCGCCCAAAGACAGGCTACTAAGACGACCTGTCATTGGACTGTTCACCTCACTGCTATGCGAGGCTATCTTGTCTTTTGATAGTCCAAAGTAGTGTGGTCCAGACATAGTCATTGCGACGATCAGCGGTCATCGGAATTCCAGCGCCAAACCGAGCCTGCCGAAGGGAAAAGCAGCACCAGTAGTCCGTTGCAGACGGTGGATTGCCTAATTCGGCGAGGTATTTTCAACAGACGGAACCATACTCTTTTGTACGGCACGTGAAACTGCAGTCGCCAGCGAGAAGCGGTATCATGTTGTTCAACACGTCGTCACCTAGAAGCACATTTCGAGTGCCAACAAGAAGAAGGTTGCAACTCCACAACTCCTGGCTAATGCTTTCAATGGACGGTCAAAAGGTAACGCATTCTCCAAGGATCTGTGCACGGCGTTTTTGTCCGCAGATATACACTTGTGGAAAATAACGAACGGCGATCTCTGGTGCTTTTTGGAAAAGTATACGAAGGAACGCGTACCCGACGAGTCAACGCTGCGGAAAAGATGCGTGAACGAGTGCTGCGAAGAGACCCTGACTAAAATCAGGACCGATCGAGATTGGCGAAAACTACGTGTGGGTGTCCGTGGACGAAAGCACCGATGCCAGCGGACTCTATGTGGCAAATTTCGTCGTGGGAGCGTTGAAGCATCTCGCTCAATCTTACTGAATACTAAGGCCATAGACAAAGTGAATCATTCAACTATCTCCCGTTTTTTTACGGCCTCTCTGGAACTTCTCTGCCCCGGAAACATACAGTACGAAAAGGTCCTTCTCTTCGTGAGTGACGGTGCTTCCTAGATGTGTAAAGCTGGGAAAGGACTCAAAGTCCTGTACTCAAAGATGATCCATGTCACGTGTGTCGTTCACGCCATGCACCGCGTTGCTGAAGTCATTCGCTATTCCTTCCCTGAAGTGGACGCTCTAATTTCGAACACGAAGAAGGTTTTTTTGAAGGCTCCATCCAGAGTTGCGGCTTTCCGAGAGTTTGCACCGAGTAATCCACTGCCACCGCAACCGATTCTTGTCCGATGGGGTACATGGCTAAGTGCGGCCATGTACTATTCTGAGCACTTTCGCGCTGTGAAAGCGGTTCTGCAGGAGCTTCCAGACGATGCTGTATCCGTAAGTGCAGCGAGAGAACTCTTCAGCAAACCAGAAATTGAGATGGACATGGCTTACATTAGTGCCCACTTTATCGCGCTCACAGCTAGTACGACGAAGTTGGAGACAATAGGGCTTCCCCTAACCGAAGCATTTAAAACCCTACAGCATGTGCGCACGTTGCTTCGCGGACTGGAAGGAAAGGGGTCCACAGCCGCTGCAAAGATGGAATTATTGATTGGAAAGAATTCGGGGCTCTCAACAATGTTCCAGATTGGGATGATCCTGAGAAGGGAGGAAGCAGATCTTGAAGCTGAAGAGCTGAGCCCACGGGAAATATCTTCTTTCAAGTTCGCGCCTGTGACGTCGAGCGAAGTTTCTCAAGATACAAGGCACTCCTGTGGGCGAACAGGATGAGCTTTAAGTTTGAGAATTTAAAGATGTCATTTATTGTCTCTTGTTACTGCGGAAATGTATAGAAAAATGAACAGATATGCAAATAAACGGTTTTAATTTATCTTGCCTATATTTGCCTATTTTGTGATTTTAGGGCCTAGATGCCTGCCTATTTCGTACTTTTTTGCGCCTATAATTCTGGGCCCTACTTATAATTCAAGAGCAGGTTGCGCTGGCACTGATACCTTCAGTTCAACCTTGCTTGGGCAGCTATTTCTTCCACATTTTTAGCAGGATTACCAATCTAAAAGCAAAATGGCAGCATTAACATAAACAAGCATGAACTGCAACAGTTCTTGTGTTGTCGCAGGTTGGATGCTTATAAAGCAAAACATGTTACTTTGCAGATTGACATTGGAAATGGTGTCAAAATTCCACAGACAAAATGGATTAAGCTCTCTGCAGAGACAATGGATAGTCGCTTTGTCAAGCAAGCGGCAACAGCGATCGGGGCTCAGACATTCTTAAGACGAAGTTTGTTACCGGCACTCTATCAAACCTCGCTAAGAAACTTGGCAAAACGGAGCCATATCCATGCCTGACTCCAATGAAGGTGGATGCGTTGCGCGGTATGTTGTGCCACATACTTTGCAGTACTATGTCTAAGGCCACCTGTTTCCCGTGATTCCGCGAAAATTCACACAATGTTGACCATAAAGTTTCTGCAACGCCGTGTATATCATATGCAAAAGTTGAAATAGCTTGCCCTTTTTAGATTTTTCATGAAAAATGTGTTTCCACCTTGTTGAAAAGTCCAGTAAAACGTAGACTGGTTTTCCTACTGGCCAGATTGGAATTGTTACTGGCTTTGACTGGAAATACTGGGTTTGAGACTGGTAATGGTGGAAACCAGTCTACACTGGTTACTGGACAGACTGGGACTCCACTGGAATGACTGGAAGTTACACCAGTGCCACTGGAAACCAGTCTATACTGGTTACTGGACAGACTGGGATTTCACTGGAATGACTGGAATCTACACCAGTGTCACTGGAAACCAGTCTACACTGGTTACTGGACACACTGGGATTCCACTGGAATGACTGGAATCTACATCAGTGTCACTGCAAACCAGTCTACGCTGGTTACTGGACACTGGGATTCTGCTTGAATGACTGAGATCTACACCAGTGCCTACTGGAGGCAAGCAGTCTATGATGGTTACTTTAGTAACAGGGATTGCTCTGGAAGCTATATCAGTGACAGAAACCAGTCGTTAACTTAGTCAAATTTGCATTTTCTTTTTTGATTTGTAGACACTGAAAGGTCCAGCACAGGTGTCATCGCCGACGTGGTGCATGTAAGCGAAGAACACAGCCCATTGGGTAAGGACTCGCTTAGAGGGACTATCGCATCCGTCACAGTTGATTACAAAACTACAGTGCCATTTTACTCCACGTTCATCACTGACAATAACTCCAAAAATCCTACCTAGCAAAGCAGACTACCTTTGAGAAAACCACCTGTGCTGCGCTTCCATTCATGTGTCTGGCTCACACCATTCTGGCTAAACTCGTTTGCTTAATAAATAAGTTGTTTTTGGAAGAGAAACTTGGCCGTATAGACTGTGAGACTATCATTGAGTTTGCTAACCGAGAGCGAGGGAGGCTGCGCCTCCTGGATGCAGGCCAATAGGAGGATGGGGAGGGCAGGCACTTCCCAAGCCTCTGTTCTCACCTAAGAGATTGCGCAGCGTTACCGTTGTTCACGTGTCGCAAGGCTTCTGATGAAAGATGGAAGTTACTGAAAAAGTTAGCCAGCTGCAGAACTCGATCCCACATCTTCTGCTGGCTAACCTTTTCAGTGACTTCTATCTTTCATCATTAATTTCTTAGGCACTTGAGGTTTTGTATGTATTGGTCCTTTCTTTGTGTTCCAGCCTCAGAACATCAGTTGTCCCATGTTCAAGGCTTCTGTCATGGCACACCTATCTAACCAAATGCTTCGCCGTCCGTTAACCAGCAGCTCCTGCTGTTTTCCCTGCCGGAAGGCTTCTGCCACAGTACTGCGTACACGTGACTCCCGCTTGGCCTCGCTCCCATGTTGACGGCCGGCGAAGCTGTTGGTTAGATTGGTGCGCCATGGCGGAAGCCTTGCGGCAGGCAAAGCAGCGGGAGCTGCTGGTTAACGTTCGGCGAAGCAGTTGGTTAGATTGGTGCGACATGACATGCCTTGCGACACGCGAAACAACGGTAACGCTGTGGCATCTCTTAAACGAGAGCAGAGGCTTGAAAAGTACCTGCCCTCCGCGTCCTCCTATTGACCCACATCCAGGAGGCTGAGCCTCTCTCGCTTTTGGTCAGCAAACGCAAGGATATAACTCGTTTATTTAATAAGTAAGCTGTCTTTCGAAGAGAAACTTGGCCATGCAGACTGTAAAACCATGCCGAACATTACCATATCACCTCGTGCGCACCTTGCCGGATGCGGTAGTCCCTTTAAATAATCATATTCCATCAGTAGTGCAGAGATAATAGTTTCCTGTTTTCTTTCCATAGTAAATATATTGCCAACAGCTGAGGTGGTACCAGCAACTGAGATGGTGCCAGCAGCTGAGTCAACACACTCATGTGAGTGTATTCTATTTTTCTCTGTGTACGTGTACTGGTCGTTAAAAGAAGAACAGAAGTGCAGTTCAAGGATGCATCATTTAAAAACTTGCATCTTGTAATGGCGTAGATGCAGACAGACTGTATGTGACTCTGCAATGGGTAGTAGGCAGGAAGCAAGCAATGGCAATGAGGCAAGGCAGAAAGCATGTTGCCCAGCTGTTCTCTGTTTCTTTTTCTGTTTTCAATTGGTGGAACACAACAAATTAGCTGATTGCATGAAATTTGGATATGCAAACTATGCTTCAAAATTCATTGAAAGCAGTATTGTACTGCAATGCTTAATTTTTGCCCATCATAATATTTGTTGGCACGCATTGTATTATCTATGAAAACACTGGTAAGCTCCAGATGTGTTCACTATTAAAGTATTTTGGTCAGTTTCAGATGCCGCATCATTCCTTGGGCACATGTCATTGCATCCGTTGTACACCGTTGTTGAGGGCAAGGTATGGGTGAATTTAAAATCCTCTGTAGTTAAGGTTGCTGACACTATGGAATCTATCTCTCAAGGATAGGACTGCATGACTATGGTAAATGTATTCTTGAATTCCAGTTTATGCAATGTAATAGTTTGTTTGTAATAGTTGTGTAATGTGTAATAGTTTATTTGGCATTAATTGCATTGCATTAATCCATGCAAGGCCAGGAGAGTTGATGTTCATTTGATTATATATCACTTGTCACCTCTGGTCTTTCTTTCAATGTGCCAGAAGCACACCCTTCCTTTCGAAGTTTGTGGCAAGTATGTCTTTTTGGGTTACGTTTGCATAGTATTGCCTTGGACAGCATGTACCTTGCTATCGAGGTCCTCATGCCACAATGCAAACACATGCACTAAAGTTGGGTCTGCGTGTACCATTGCTTCTGGTCATGTGGCTTCTGCATCGTGCACGTAGGGCGGCATATCATATAGCAACTAAGGAAACTTACTGTTAACATGGGACACTCATTAACATGCGTGTTTTCCAGGTTCATCTCGGGAACAACTACTTCGTTCCTGAGGATAAATTTGCCTACATACAACGGGGTACAACAGACAAGAAACTCGTAAAGGATCTTGCGCGTCATTTCTGGTCCACGGAGCAGATCGCGACACGAAGCATCACAGGGCAGCCATGCCGCCGACCAGGTGTTGAGGGCTCCATGAAGCAGCAGGCCACACCGGAGAAAGTGCAGGCACTAACAAGTAAGTTGTGTGGCACACAGAATGCCTTTTCGCTTCACTAAAGGCTTTATAGTAAGTCTACGGTTGATACCGGTGTTCAATGGAGGTCATATAGCCTGCCCGACAACTTGCATGACCTATTTTGCAATAGCAATTTACTAGATGTCAAGTCGAGATTTTCTAGCAAAACTGAATTGGAAGGATTGTCTTGCATAGCCACTATTGTCGACCATATCTCGTTTCAGCATGAGATTGGTTGCTTGCTTCCTTTGTGCCTTGTTAATGAGACACACATCTAGACATATGTGATGTGTCAGGCAAAAAAAAAATCAAAAAACAAACTGGCACCTCAGATGCATAATATATAATAATGTATCTAATCACACTTTTTCTTCCAGATGGTGTGTCGAAGTATATAGAAAATACTATAACCGATGAGCCAAAGGACGTCAGGACGAAAAAAGTGAGAAAAATCTTGGCAGATTTCTTTGCTGACACGGCGCGCCAGGGGAAAAGGAAAAAAACTCCTCTGTAAGACTGAATAAAAGCTTTAGTGGCAGCAAAATATGCATGTGTACCTCACGCAGTAGGACTGGGCCAGGCTTCACACATGAGTAAAGCCATAGAAAATGGTAGTCATCAGTATCAGTCATCATTAACGCTGACTGACTCATACACTCGCTTACATACAGCTCTAGTCTTTCGCTGCTGCTTGTCATAGAGGCAGCAACACCATTCAGTAAATGCAGTCTGGAGCCGTGTGAAGTGCTATCAAGTAGTGTGACAGTATGAACTGGTGTCGGCACTGGACAAACCAGTATAACCAGTGTTCACTGCAACCAGTCTAACCAGTGACTGACTGGACCAACCAGTAAGACCAGTGACAGACTGGACAGGCTGGGTTAATAATCCGGTGTGACACTGGATACTGGTTCCCAGTCTGTCCAGTAGACTGAATTTTTCAACAGGGCAATAAAAAGAGACACCCTGTATAAGGAACTATATGCCAGCTTCCATTTAGTTTTAGTTCCTGACTGCCCCTTTAGTGTCGTTTATGTACGCCTAAATAACTGTGCAAGCAAGAGTATCTGAGGTCACACGCTCTGTTGACTGTGCACTTTGTATGCGACACAGGAAGCACCAATAGTGTAACAAGGCATCCGTACAATATTCAGTGTAACGTTACTT
Organism: Ornithodoros turicata; assembly: GCF_037126465.1. NCBI lineage: Eukaryota > Metazoa > Arthropoda > Arachnida > Ixodida > Argasidae > Ornithodoros > Ornithodoros turicata. The sequence goes on from NC_088203.1 coordinate 40,435,170, forward strand.
GCAGCTTGGATCATTTATGTCACGGAGGAGCCTGACTGCCATGGTAGCAAGACTTCACAACAAAAGCTCATCACCAACATGCAGGCTCTTTCTACTCCCAGCAGAGCACGTTGATGATGAGCTTTTGTCGTGAAGTTCCAAGACAGCTGAGTCACTAAAAGCCAGTCTGGGTCGAAGCAATGTGACGCACTTGCATGCTGCCAAGTGAAGATGCTGGCATTGTGTTGCATTCTCAGCTCATGACACCTTCCACTTCTATTCCAGCCTTCTTCATTCAGCGCCTGACACATGGACCGAATGTCATATCTGAAGAGGAGGTCAGGAGCAGATCCCGCTCCATTCGAGAAGTGGACTTAAGGAAATAAACTTGTGTGAAGCACAAACATCTATTGCAGCATTGTTGCTCACACTCTATCCCAACAGAGCTCATCGGGAAAACAGCGCATCGGAAGCAGTTTGCATGCCACCTGGATGCGTCCCCCGGGTCACTCATGCCCGTACTGACGTCGCCTTCCTGAGAGGGACACCCAGTCTGAGAGGTTATCCCAGCCTTGGAGGTTCTCCTAGCCTGAGAGGTCCACCCAGCCTGAAAGGTCCTCCCAGCCTGAGAGGTCCGGTAACATATCAGGCCTGAAAGGCTAATTTCTGATAGGGCATGCTTACACTTTTCCGTTGGCCTTTTTTGTGGTCCTGAGTAGTTAATGTTCAGTGGCAAGGAGCACAGTTTGACAGTGACTGGAAAGTAACACGTATATAAATAACTTTGAGATACTGATGAGGAATCGCATGCTCCTCCTGTGCTCTCAGCCGACAATTTTCCAGGCAAGTAATATCTATTTAGCATGTTGATTATATGCATCGTTTCTCATGCACAATTAATTTAATTATTCACGGATGCATATTTTTGGGGCCTTACGTAAAAAGATCAGCGTATTTTAGCAGAATACTAATTCACGCATTAAAACTAGTCTACCTATAATTCTCACGCATGACGCGGTTAGCATGACATATTTTACAATCAGCGTAAAAAAAAAACAAAGAAAAAAAACAATAAAAGTAAATTTGACGCCGAAGTGACCTGCACCCTCTTAGTCGGCTTTCGATTTGCGAACTCTCGCGGTGAAGTAAAAATCTGGATATAAGGAGTCACTCAAGAAGAAAACATGATATACAAGTAACACGCGAGTTGGAAGGGAGTTGAGAGGCGGTACTATACTGCTTTATACTCCCTCTTGACTCTTTTTCTTTTTTTAGAGTTAAGTGATCGACAACGCCGGTTATGTTTGCGCCCGCCGACATATCAACGTGCACTGAAACTGGCAACACGTGACTAGTGTAAATAAATGTTATCTGACTATAAAATGCACAGTTGCGCTCGGGAAAATGCCAACGGCGAACTGTGACTAACATTACAAACGCCGAACTAACAAACCTAATGAGAAACTATCCAATATGCCGCCCTGCTAAGCCAAATCGCTGCTAACATGTGGCTTACGTTCGTTAATACGACTTGGGCACATTTGGGTGATGTTATGTCTTACGAAGGAGTCGAGAATTTTCCTTGAGTTTCCTTGTTTCCAGAACGGGAATTTCGAGGTCGGGGATTTCAGGACTAGGAATATCAAGGTCCTCCCTTATTCTTCACTTGAGAGGGAGAAAGCCAACAAAAGAAGAAAAAAAGAAGAGAGCAAAAGAAAGAAAGACAGAAAACTGGCCAGCACTCACCCAGACAAAAGCGCGGTCACCGCTTTCTACTTTAATGACATCACCAATAACGTTTTTTTTTTTCGTTTTTTTCGCCACGTTTAACCTTGAGCAGCGTGTCGAGTGCGGCGATGTTCAAGTGTCTTTTTTTATGAAAAATATCACGTACAGAGAAAATTTGTGTTAATCATTAAGTTACGCTACCTGTTTCCACAACGCGTTCGGAACTGAAAATTTTGTAGATGGCTCCGTGAGCTCCTTTAAGGAACGCACGCGCAGCGCGTTCCAGTTACGCTGTGGCAAATTTACCCGCCTGTCCCCCCTAAAAATATGCACAGGAAAAAACTCTGTGAAAACGGGGGGAAGTATGCCTAGCAAAGGGGTTACGTCCATCATGGGGTCATACAGGGTGCGTGGCCTTGTTCGCTTATGCTGGGCCCAAGAGGGGACGCCCAAACCTGTTTTTCCTGTGCCATTTCCTGATTTCCTAAAGCACATGTTCCTAAAGCCCATACCCCGCACCTAAAGCACATGTCCCCGAGGCAATGTTTATACGACAAAATCCCGTAGAAGAATCTCCACACGACACAGCAAGGACTGTTCTGCACAGCAGTGGGATGAACCTACGTTGAATGTCACGAAACTGACTACACATCAACGAATTAGGTAATACGAGGCTCAGACCACCACCACACTCATCTCAATGTCCACTTATGAGCTACAAATCCACAACATATCTCTCACACAAACGCCTTTCACCTAAGATTGCGTTCCTAGGTGTGTGTACTAAAAGACTTAGCTGCTGCGTACACCTTCGAATAGTGCGAAATGTAAACAATGCCACAGTTGCCAACACGTTTTGTGTTTCCTAAGCAGCTGCTGCCGCTAATTCAAAACGAATCTTTGGGACGCCTCCAGCAGCAGAGCAGCGGTGCCGCTTGTGCCTGAACTTCCCCATTTAAAAATTTATTCATGAATTTGAGGTAGTTTGTCATCTGTTAGTTACATACTCTCTTCCAGCGGATGTCCGCGAGTTACGCGAGTTACGAGTCGGAGAAGCCGTGTAAGGATCAAAAAGAGTTACTCATTTTATTGCATTCCAAAAGTATAGACAAAATGCACTGGGAAAAAGATTTTCGCTGTAAATTTTCTCTTCATTTACCAGAACTGAAAAGATGCACAGGTGAACATAGAATACATCAATCTGTATACGCCTTGCAACAGACACATGGTGGATACTTTATTAAATTTAAAATTAATTTCGAAATTTCCCAATCATCCATGCTTTTCTAGTAGGGTAAACATAAATTTGTTTGCGTGTTTCTATGTTGTTCCGATATACTGTTTGTCATCGTTAAAGCAAAATTATTGATGCTTAAAAAAAAAGCAAAAAACATTCCGATGTTATGCGAAACATATGGATCGCGACTTGTCTCGATGTAGTGTTGTGCATTTCAATATCATAGGGATATGACACACGGGAGCGGTGATACAGAACATGGCGTATTGGTTTCGTTTTGCGTACGAAGACCACACGCGAGCAAGAAAGGGGCATCGCCATCATCGTGTCACGGCTCGCCTCCTAGGTTCCTTGTTCTTTGCTAGTGTTGTGTTTACGTAGTGTTTCTTGGAAATCTTCTACTGTGAACTGTCTTCGACATCTGGCTCTTCTGTTCAGTGGAAAGTGTACTTGAGTGAGACGTCTTTCTTGCACGTCCCGTATGTTGCTCATATGTATGCCGATGTAAAACGATAGCTGTTTGGCAATGCCTAAGGTTACGCATAACAAACGGTACATTTACCAAAATGCTTATAAGCACTGCAGTAAGATTATAAGGGCATACAGTGATCACACGGAACGCCCTTCAACCTGTTATGTACTGGTTACTCAGAACTGTGTTAATTTCGGTTTCGTTTTTACTTCGCTTTTCCTGTAACCAGAGGGCGCGGGCATGCTCTCGTACACAAAGAAAACATGGCTGAATAAAGTGGCATCGTTGCAACGGTTGTGACGATGTCTGATCCGCATCAATCGGCTCTTCCTCGAACCAGCCCCCTAGGACACAACACTGGCGACGAGGTAAAGTAACATTCTTCGTCCGGGCAAAGAAAGTGGTTTTAACCATCGCCCACGGCAGCGTTACACCGTACCGAACAGGGAGCAGCTGGACCGCGTGGCTGGACAGGCTTCATTTCTATTGTGAGGCGAATGACATAACCAGCGCTGAAAAGAAGCGTGCCTTGCTACTATCCTTTTGTGGGGAAGAGACTTACGACATATTATATGGACTTATCCTGCCCAGGAATGTTCGGGGAGTCAGCTACGAAGAAATAGTGCAACTGTTGAGCAACAGGTTTGAGACCAAGCCGTCTGAGTTGGTCGGTCGGTCGAAATTCTACAGAAGGGATCAACAATTGTCAGAGAGTATCGACGACTACGTGTCTGCACTCAAGATGCTAGCGAAAGAGTGCAACTTCGGCAGCATCCCCGGGACAACTCAGACTACGCCGACGACAAGTGCACAGACGACAGCACCCCCAGTAATGGTGTCAACAGCATCGTCACTGTCGACGACAACTGCGTCCACTTCAGAATATGTAACACGTACACAGAATTACGTACAGAATATGTACAGAGTATGTATGAACAGAGTATGTTACGTACAGAATATGTAACACAGTCTTCCCCTAAACATCATGTTAAGAGACAGGTTTGTCTGTGGGCTGCGCGACACGCACCTGCAGCAGCGACTACTTACCGAACGTCACTTGACGAAACGACAAGTCTTGCGTTTGACATGGCAAAGGCAGCTGAAGCGGCTGCACAACAGCAAGCAGAACTGCGTGGTCATGCGCAAGAACAAAGGCAAGCAGGATCCAGCGAAATGCGGCTCCCACGACGGTTCGAAGAAGAAAGATCAGAAGCCATGTTTTCGATGCGCTGGTACGAACCATCCAGCCACTTGTAAGTTCAAGAACGCTGTTTGCAATTTTTGCTGGAAGACGGGGCACATCATAAAAGCGTGTTTTGGCAAGAAAAAGGCCCAACAGAAAGCAGCAAAGAACCACCACATGGACAATGCTGAGCCAGACAGTGAGGAAGAAATGCTGTATGATCTTCATCACGTACACAGCATCACTAACGTTGAATCGTTTCCACCGTTCTCGGTTGACTTGAAAGTGCAAGGGAAACGTCTGGCTTTCGAGGTCGACTCTGGTTCCGCCTACACTTTAATTAGCGAAAAAACTTTTCGACTAACGTGGCCTCATCACCCACCGAAGTTACGCCAAGGCTGTGTGCAACTACATACCTTTTCCGGTGAGGGTCTTCAGTTGGCAGGTGCTTGTGATGTGAGAGTTGGATGGAAGTCTAAGGACTACCTTCTGCCACTACTTGTAGTTAAGGGCACAGGATGCAACCTGATGGGCCGGAACTGGTTCCGACCCCTACGTATCACATTCAAAGGCATTTCCAATGTGGAGCACCTCGATCGACTCACAGACGTTGTGAACAAGCATAGTGCAGTGTTCAGCGACACAATCGAGGGGCACATTGGTCCGCCTGTCGATCTTGAGCTTAAGGACGAGGCAACCACCCAGTTTCAGAAGGCTCGACCCGTTCCCTTTGCATTGAGGTCAGCTGTGAAAAAATAGCTCGAAAAGTGGGAAAAGCAAGGTATTATAGAGCCAGTACAGTACGCAGACTGGGCAACGCCAGTAGTGATTGTACGAAAAAAGACCGGTAGCCTCAGGCTCTGTGGAGATTACCGTAGTACTGTGAACCAAACAACTAAAAAGGCATCTTACCCCTTGCCTGCTGCGACAGAAGTCTTGGCTGGCTTGCAAGGAGGGAAGTTTTTCTCCACATTGGATTTGGCACAAGCGTACCAACAACTCAGAGTGACTCCACGCACAGCTCACATATTGACACTGAACACAGTGAAAGGATTGTATGCTGTGAAGAGGCTTCCTTTTGGCGTGGCAGCAGCGCCAGCTGTTTTTCAGCGGTATATGGAGACACTACTTGCAGGAATTGAGGGAACCAGCGTATACTTGGATGACGTAATAGTATCCGGCTCCGCAAGAGATGAGCACGATGACCGTCTAGAGCTGGTTCTGGATCGTTTACAGAAGGCTAACCTGCGTTTACGGAAGGAAAAGTGCCAATTCGCAGTTCGAGAAGTATCTTTTCTGGGTCATCGAATTAATGCAGAAGGAATTCACAACTCAGATGACAAAATAAAGGCACTTGTGGAGGCACCAGAACCAACGAATGAGACAGAACTCCAGTCCTTTCTAGGACTTCTGGCTTTCTATGACAGGTTCATACCCAACAGGGCATCCATTGCTAGGGAGCTCTACGCCCTACTTAACAAGAATTGCCCGTGGAGATGGCAAGACAGCCACAGAGCGGCATACGCAAGCCTCAAGAGCCTCATGAGCAAAAGAACTGTTTTGGCTCACTATGACCCGAACAGGCCTTTACTGCTGTCCTGTGACGCCTCGCCTTATGGGGTCGGAGCCGTACTGGCGCAGACAAATGAAGCAGGCCTTGAAGCACCAATAGCGTTTGCCTCTCCGACTCTAGGAAGCTCCGAAAAAAACTACTCGCAGTTAGACCGGGAAGGTTTGGCTGTAGTGTTTGCTGTCAGCAAGTTCCATATGTACATAGCAGGCCGACAGGTTAAGATTTTAACAGATCACAAGCCGTTGCTTGGCATTATGGGAAGCCAAAAGCCAGTGCCACAGGTGTTGTCACCCCGGATGACTCGATGGTGTGTTAAACTGTCTGCATATGATTACGAACTGGTCTATCGTAAAGGCGCGGAGCATCAAAACGCAGACTGCATGAGTAGACTTCCACTGCAATCCAACGTGGATGAGCCACGACCCTCTGGAGACGTGCTCATGTTAGAAGCTTTGCAGTCACCACCCCTCACTGCAGAACAGCTACGACAGTGGACAGCGAGTGACGAGGTACTGTCTATTGTGTACAAGGCAGTAGTGGAAGGAGGACTTGAGAAGCTCCAAGGAGACCAATTTAAACCCTACGTTAGTAAGGCGTCAGAACTAGCAACGCACAATGGGTGCTTAACTAGAGGTAACTAGTAATTTCAGCTGCGGCTCGGAAGAAGGCTTTGAACCTGGTGCATGCAGGACACAAGGGAATAGTGGCGTCTAAGGCCTGCGCCCGCAGTTATATGTGGTGGCCCGGGATGGAGGAGTGCATGGAATGTCAGCAGCACAGACGTTTGCCCCCAAAGTCAGTGATGCGAGAATGGGTACGCCCCAGCGAACCCTGGCACACGATTCATGTTGACTTTGCAGGGCCAACTGAAGGTGTGATGTTACTGTTAATAGTGGATGCGTTCACCAAGTGGTTAGAGGTACGCATTGTTCGCCATGCAACAGCGGCTGCAGCAATCCAAGAACTACGTTATCTTTTTGCTACCTTTGGTATTCCTAAGAAACTAGTATCCCATAATGGTAGCCCATTTGTGGCAGCGGAAACCCAAAACTTTTTGAAGCGAAATGGCGTTACAGCTGTTACTAGTGCATCTTACCACCCTGCCACTAATGGGCAGGCAGAGAGAATGGTGGCCGAAGTGAAGACTGCACTGCGCAGGGATCAAAAAGAGACTCTAGAGTGCAGACTTGCACGTTTTTTATTCAAACAACACACCACTGTACACAGTACGTCAGGACAGACACCGGCTTTCAGGATGTTTGGAAGGGAGCTACCGTCCCCCTTAGTGCATTTGAAAGTGGAGCACAACAAGAACGAGATTGAAGAACCTGATACTTCACGGGTGCAGAATCTGATAGTTGGACAGTCTGTGACAATTCGTAACTTTATAGGTCAGAACAGGTGGATCAAAGGGAAACTACTCAAGAAGGTCGGAAGGCGTTCCTGGTTGGTAGAGACAGAATTGGGCATTTTGCGTAGACATGTTGATCATATTCGGCAAGGTCCAGCATCGCCAAGTGAAAGTTACCAGGGAGTTGCACCTTCTACTGCCTGGAATATGCAAGCGGAAGCCAACGTGAGCGAGGGAAAACTATCCAACAACCAAACAAGAACGCCAGCGAAGAGTTTCGCGCGACCCAACCGTATAAGAAGACCCCCCGTTTGGCTTAAAGACTTTAGTTCCCGAAAGGAGGAGAAAAGTGTTATGTACTGGTTACTCAGAGCTGTGTTAATTTCGGTTTCGTTTTTACTTCGCTTTTCTTGTAACCAGAGGGCGCGGGCATGCTCTCGTACACAAAAAAAAACATGGCTGAATAAAGTGGCATCGTTGCAACGGTTGAGACAATGTTTGGTCCGCATCAATCGGCTCTTCCTCGAACCAGCCCCCTCGGACATAACACAACCTCTGAAGTGCTCTTAGATGAACATGAAAGTTGTGAGAGCAGTGATGTTTCGGAGACGCATGAACGTACCTCGCGTTCGCCATCTTGCACGCGTTTTGAAGAGGGACCTAGCGATCAAAGCACAGCAGCAGGGTTACCAGACGCCAAAGCCGTAGCCCGCCAAGTGAGGGCCAGAAAGTAGCCAAAAAATAGCAAAGTGGGATAATTTGAATATAGCCAAACATCTTACGGTCAATTTATTGGTGTATTTATATTAGGTGCAGTCGCAGGTCAGTCCTGCATGCCTTGCAGAAAGCAGAGCTCGACGTTGATGAGGCGGCAAGCCATCCTGCAGGAATATCGAGAGGGACGCCCGTGTAGCCAAGGCAAAATTGGCTGCAGGTCTCAAAAGCCCATGCTTAGCAAAGCAAAACCACTGTGGCATATAAGAATGGTATCAGTTTAATTTACCTTTAAAGTCCGCATCTTCCTCCCATTCCTTTCTGTACCGCCGTGGGTACTTTCCGCACTTCCCACAAATTGGCCACTTGCCGGTGTCCGAAACGTGAGTGCCAAGAAAAAAAGAGGGCAGCTGTCCACACGCTTCAGTCTTGGAGCAATGCCAGCACCACGTGCATAGCGATGCACGCGCGCGCGTAGTTTTTTTACTTTTCTCCTTTTTATTCTTGTGTTTTGCACTCGTACATCTCCCAGAAAGAGCGAGGGGCTGCTGCAGGCTTCAGAAGATATTGGCCACACACCGTACACTGGTCGTAGCGTGTATTTGGTCTTTTGAGTTCGTTGCCTTTCTGGTACAGCCTTCTTTTTTCAACCTTTAATCGTCGTCGTGGAATATAACTTGGTCGGGACCCTTTCTTTCTGTATCTCTCTACGAAATGTGACCTTCAGCACACAGCAGCTTTGTGGAAACAGAAAAACGCAAACTATGCCCGGAAAATATTGAAATAGCCCAAAAATAGCCAAGCTTGAAAATTTCCCGCCAGACGCAACGAAACGTAGCCAAATTTGGCGGTTTATAGCCAAATCTGGCACCCTTGCACAGCAGGGGATAATGCGCGGGCAGAATTACTTCGAGTTTCACATAGTAGCCCTGTGGAAGTGAGTGTGCAATTGGAATCTACGCCGCAAGGTGTTTCCCATAGTAGTCCTGTGGAAGTGAGCGTGCAGTCTGAATCTACGCCGCAAGGTCCCAGCGATACATCGTTGGTGGATCAAATCAAACATTGGGCTGTAAGTCAAAATATCACGCAAACAGCCGTAAGTGTTCTTCTGAAAATCCTACGAACACACCCTTGCCATGCGGAATTTCCTTCTGACGCCCGTACTTTATTGAGCACGCCCCGAAACATCGCAGCGCATGTATCCCCTATGGGTTCTGGCAAATACTGCCATTTCGGACTAGCGGGAGGCCTGCGCACATTGTTGTGCCGGTCAAGTGACATACTTTCAGTTCTGCCGCTTATTGTAAACGTTGACGGTCTCCCGATCAGCAAAAGTTCGAGGCTTCAACTCTGGCCAATTCAGTGCCGTGTCAAAGGCCATTTCAGTAACACTGTTTTTTTGGTCGGAGTGTACGTAGGTACTGAAAAACCAGCTGACGCGAATGGCTTCTTGAGACCTTTTGTTAGTGAGGCCAAAACGTTGTGTTCTGAGGGGATCATCGTCAATAGCAAATACAGCAGTGTTTTAATAGAGACCATTGTATGTGATGCACCAGCACGTGCCTTCGTTTTTTTTAACAAAAGGCCACAATGCCCGATCAGGCTGCCCGAAATGTACAGTTGAGGGTGAGCATAAATTAAACAGAATGTGCTACCTCAACATGAATGCTCCTCTCAGAACAGACCAAAGCTTTCGCGAACAACATGACTCAGCTAGACCATCATAAAGGTACCTCAGTCCTCACAGAACTTCACATTGATTGCATATCTTCTGTGCCACTTGATTATATGCATCTGATCTGCTTGGGCGTAATGAAAAAGTTGTTGGTTTTGTGGACAAGTGGACACCGCAGAGCAGTTGGGGCAACTGATAGGCAAAAGGTGTCAGACTACAATGTCGCCCTTGCCAAACACATACCTCGAGAATTCGCCAGGAAACCTCGATCACTCGAAGAACTTGATCGCTGGAAGGCGACTGAGCTCAGAATGATTATTTTGTACACAGGCCCTTGTATTTTGAAAGATAACCTGCCTGCTGAATTATACATGAACTTTGTTACCCTGCACTGTGCAATTTGAAAACTTGCAACCCAGTCTTGTGCCAAAATCACACATCGTATGCTGAAACACTCCTTCGCAGGACACTCCTACAGCTTTGCAAGACTGTATGGCGATCATATAAAGTATCGTTCAGTGTTCACTGCTGCATCCATCTATCAAAGGATGTGGAGACGAGACATGGCCACCTCGACTCGTTCAGTGCATTTGCATTTGAAAATAATATGCAATTTTTAAAGCAACAGCTTCGGAAGCATGAGGCCCCCTTAGAGCAACTTTTGAACCGATTTGCAAAACGGCAATCCACGTTGCCACAGGAAAAATTTATAACATCAAATCAACCCCGTCAGCCTCATGGAAACGGTCTAATACTGGAGGGGTGCACAGGTCCACAGTACAAAATGTTCAAACTTAATGACTATATTCTGAGCATCAGTGAAGGCGACAACTGCTGTGCACTAGGAGATCACATTGTCATGATTGAAAACTTTGCGACATTGCATTCTATGCAGGAGGTGTGCATTATTGGAAGAGAATTTCGTCGCAAAGAGGACTTGTATGTTCAGCCTCTAGAATCATACCGTCTTGGTGTGTACGTGGTGTCGGAACTCTCAAGCCTAAAATGGTGGCGGCTCACCGGTGTTAAAAAAATGGTGAAACTGCCCTTCAAAGACCGGCACGTGGTGGTTCCTTTTCTGCATTGAACAGTCCAGTGTGTTTTCTAGCCAAGCTTTCTATACTGGGTGACTGGAGTCTGACTTCCCATCCCACATGTTTGCGATCGCTCACTTCGTAGCAAGCAACGAGATAGAGGTGGTCCCAGCAACTTGGATCAGTGGTACAAAGTGCAAGTGGCCGCGACTGTCGTCTGACGGAGCAAAGCGACTCATCTTAAAATCTGTCAATCCCGATGCATCCTGCGAGACATACAAGGTCATTGTACGTGGAATATACTGTGAGTACCTCAGAAACATTTGACTAAGCACGCAGATGAGGTTTGCAGGTTGCTTCAAGATCAAGTGATGATTGTGTGTGTCACTTAGCATTTACGTTAAAACTGTTTTTATGTCACCAGATGCTGGTATAAAAATTATATTCTACCCCTCCCTAAATCCTCAACCTCTGTTAACATTGATCCTTACTGGTACTGGTACAATAACTTCGAAGAAAGCAGTGCTCTTTAGTTTGTCTGCAGCAGATAAAGTTAAATTCAAGATGTTTGTCCATGGAAAACTGGTGACTCAGGGTACTTTAAATAGTGTATCCGAAGCAGAAAGTGCCATCCCTTAATGCTTCGGAACTTCTCTCGTGCCCTGGTCCAGCGCAGTCTTTTGCTTTGGCGAAAGAGCAACTAACCAAAGGTCTTCTGGATCAAATATCTGTCAACTGGAACACTTTCTACAACAAACGTTGTCTGGAGATAACAACTCAAGGTAAATCGAATGCTTTAACTATTGTGTGCATTGCAATTCAGCAGAACTTAGTTTCCAGTGCCTATACACAGGTACCTAGACAACAGTAGGCTTTTTTGTACACACATGACTGTCCTCTTTTACCAGGTGCACCATGCATGTCTTGTCGATAGCTGCGCAAGTCCCTTCGCACAAGGCTGTCCCGAGTGCAGCATTGCCATCACAGACAGAACATGACAGCTGCCCAGAGGCTAAGGGCTACATTACAGAAGCACAGACGCCTGACGAAGAGGTTTGTCAGCCTGAAGGAACAAATCGAAGGCATGAAAGCTCAAAATGCTGCAATCAAGGAGGATGCCCTGAAAGAGAAAATTGCAATGCTCCCCAAAAAACAGCAGGAAAGTGTGCAACATTGCTTTGCAGCGAGCAGAAGGAAAAGTACTAGGGGTATGCATTTTATAAATGAATGGATGCTAGAATGCATTCTAATGAAGATGAATAGCCCGAGGCTGTACAGGCATATAAGGAAGCACAATATTCTTGTACTTCCAAGCAACACAACATTGAAGAAGTACACTGCTGCATACAGAACTGGTTTCGGTTTCAGCAAGAAGGTGCTGGACACATTGAAGGAAAAGACGAAAGCAATGGACACCTTCGCTCGTCACGGGGGCCTTTTAGTCGACGAGATGAAATTGTCAGAACATCTTTCTGTTGAGAAGTGTGGACGATTACGGGGCTTTGTCGACATTGGCCCCTTCACACAACTTGCGAACGTGCAGTGTGATCATGGGATGGTGGTGATGTTTGTACCATTTACTGGTGCATTCTCACAGAACGTAGGTGTGTTCGCTGCACATGGAAATGTCAAAGGAGATCTTTTGTGCAAGATACTGGTCGAGGCTACAATACTAGTGGAGCAAGCAGGACTGTTTGTGGATTTTGTGACTTGCGACGGTGCCTCTTGGAATAGAAGAATGTAGACCTTGATGGGCATCCAGGGAACAGCAAGTAAAGTTACTTGCAAGGTGAAACACTCTGTCAACCCGACACGACATTTACATTTTTTGTCAGATTTTCCCCACCTAGTCAAGTGACTCCGGAACTCCCTGTTGAAAGGTGGCTTCAATACACCAAGTGGACGAGTATGTGCTTTTTTTATCTTTCACTTGGGCGATTCCACGCGAAATGATCCAGCGGACCTGCTCGGCCCTCACAAAACCATCGCGAATTTTTACGAAAATTTTTTTATCAGTCCCTAATAGTGCAAAACGACACACCACGAAACATTTCTTCCCAAATCTCAATGTGGCGGGTGCTGGACACGAGCGAAGTTCGCAGCGCTGGCGAAAACCATGCCTGGCGTGAACGGCAGCTGCGGCTCATAGAAAGCACCTAGAACTGTGCAGTTTTCTTTTGCGTATAGAGGAAACCATGCTTTACACAGCGTTCAAATCCCGGTTGTCGTGCTGTAATCGGTGCTGCTATACAAAGGCCGGAAGTTTCGCAATTTTGCTCCTACTTCGCGATTTTTTTGTGGAAAATCAAACCATTAAATTTTAATGAATATATTTCCTTGACAAGGCCTCGTGGAATACTTCAACAGGAAAAATCGCAAGACACGTAACTCTTGTAGTCATTGCAGGACAAAAAAGAGGAAGTATGCGATTTTTTACAAAATGCGCTACAATCGAGCGTAAAACACGCAATGAAGAGGTCGGAAGAGACGCCTGAAACCAACACAGTTTTATAGAACGAGCCTTCCTCTACACCATATTAAAAAATCTCGAGGGTGTTTTTTTGTATACAGGAGAAAATATTTTTTCTGTAGTAGAGGATATCACGGCCACACTTACCCACGTTGCATGTATCCGGTGGGGTGCTAGATTTGTTTCTTGGGCTCCCATTGTAATTCTTCGTATTTCCGTTTTTTTTTTTTTTTTCTGGTTGGGTTTCAATATGACAATCACCCGGACCAAAGGAACAAGACTCCAGTTGAGCGCTGTGGAATTCCAATTCACCAGTATGAATATTATAGGCGCGTAGATGCATGTTCAGTTGATGAAAGTTCCCTTTAAATGTCACACTTAAATGCTGAACCATTCAGCAAAAATATTAACCACGAAAAGTTTAACAAATTATAACGCTGAAGGAAAAGACGAACGTGCAAAAAAAGTCATTTACATGGCAGTAGTGGAAACGACGGAATCTCGTGGTGGTGGTTCATCGTCCATGCTGTCCTATGCGATATTGCGTTTCACTTGTAATAAACTCTACTTATCCCGTTTGGTGCAAAATGTGTTGCTGTGCTTGGTGCCGTATAATCTTTCGTGGAAGCTAAATCTGTACTTGCTGTCGTGTATCCTTTGGTAGCATCATGGATGCTCTGGACCTGTCCTCGCTACAAAAGCTATGCCGCTCCGGGGTTTTCACTGTCAGAACGAAAGAGAGGAAGTCGCCCGTGTGGATGAAGTTTGGTGACAGCTTTTTTTTTCCTTTCTTTTTCTTTTTCACTGTTTTGTGCTAAGGGGAAATAACGCTTATTTCCTGGAAAATTGGCCTGATATATCGAGCATAGAAACTGAACTACTGCTGCGTGCGTGGGAAACGCGGATTTTTTCGGATAGGATACGGATGTCAAAAAGCTCATCCGCGCAGGGCTTTAGCTCACACGACAAGAAGTATTAAGACCTGCCTATCACCGCTAATCCCCAATCTCTGTTGCCAGCACCGTGCACACCGGAAACGATGCCATAAACTTAACCACGCAGGATTGCAATACGCGTGTTATGCTACAGAAGCAAATACTATGGTAACCTTCCAGAAGTCTGTGCCACAGCATATTGCTTGCTCATTAAAACCCAACCAGACCAGAGAAAATTTGAAAATAAAATAATTAAAACAGGAGCCCAAGAAACAAATATAACACCCACTGGATACATGCAACGTGGGTCACTGTGGTCGTAATACCCTCTACTACAAAACAAAAATATTTTCTCCTGTATACGAAAAAACACCCTCGAGATTTTTTTAAAAAAGCATGGAAATCATTTGGAACATATATTTTTCACCGCTTGAACAACAACAACTTTATATGTGACCTTGGAGAGTGGGGAGTTTCATCGCCACAGGCGATACTCTACCCCATTGCTGGTTGGTATGGGGGGAATAGAATAACGAGCCCCTTCACAATAACGATCTAAGTCCGATGGTGTCCAGAAATGTCAGAAGAGCTTTGAGCCTTCATAAACCTTCATACCTTCATAAACTGTCACGCAAAATATTTCCTTCGAAAAGCGCGACAGTCTCCCCCAAGCCGAGTCTGGCGTGTGGTGACGTCAGGCGGCCGACCACTTCATTGGCTGCCGGAAGCGTCCGCTCCCCGCCAGAATCGTCTGCTAGCTCAGGAATCGTGGCGACGTACCGACTGAGACGCTGTTGCTATTTATTTGCGTTTGACATTCACTTGCGTTCTTACGTGATTTGTCTCGTACGTTTTGCATAAAACAAGACTGCGGGCAGTGTAAAAGGTGTGCCTAGGCCTCTGTGTTGCCGTGACGGTCCGGGTTGAGGTAGATCGTACGGGGTTGTGGTTTCTGTTCGGATTGTGCTGAGGTATCGTTAATTAGTGAACAGTATGTGCCTGTGTGTGCAGAATATATATATATGATACGACTAAATACATTCCTGTCAGTTGGAGATTTATTCCATGTGTCATTGTTGTATGCTGCGTATGACCATTCAAAAAAGAAAACGCTTGGCTATGTGTTTTGGGGTTTCCCACAGATCGCTAGCAGATGAACTCTACTGACTTTATTTTGGTATCCATGTTGTTGTGCTTGTGGAGACGTTGCGCTCCTGGTATCAGTAAGATATGGTAAGCGCAATGTTACACAGCTATGCATTCATCGGTCCGCTCTTTCGCCTCGGAGCAGGGATGGGCATAAATAAATTTTTTGAGTATTTAAATATAAATACAGAATACTTTGTTGACAGGGGTATTTAAATACTCTTCATAAATAGTTTTCAACGTGAGTATTTAAATACAAAATATAAATACGGTATTTAAATACCGTAACTACTACCATAAATACTGTGAGGAATATGTCATCTTGAATTACAGAAATAATGATGATCATAAATCAGCAAGGAAGAATAGCATTTATTTGTTAGATTATCATGGCGATTTTAATATTAGAAATTCCTCGAAGACTGCTTCTTTTAGGCATCTTCTGTTCGACCGTACAATTAGATTCGCAAAGGAGAACAGTATCTCCACAGGTGCCGATGAACAAATGCTTGTATTAAATTTGACGAAGATGCTTCGTAGAACAATGTAATGGGGTAGTCACGACCGTTGTCCGCAACAACAGTGAAAAACTCGCCATCTAAAATGGTTTGTCGCATGCGCATGCTAGCGCAAACCTGGCATAACTGCGCCCCAAACTCGCCCTTCTTCCCGAAAGGTCAAATGCAGGGCAACGTTAAGATATGAGTCAGTATATTCTGTATTTAAGAGTATTTATAAAGTATTTACAAGAATAAATACCCGAAAATTGGTATTTAAATATAATTATAAATACATTTTTCGAGTCTGTATTTAAATACAAAATACAAATACATGTATTTATATTTTAAAAAGTATTTTAATTACAATGTATTTAAATACTGCCCATCCCTGCCTCGGAGATGCCAGTGTCCATGCGGTTCAGAGCCCATAGTGTTGACCACAACACGGAGAAGTCATGATGGTCGACGACCTCTTCAAATGAAAACACTGGTCACTGCGCCGCGTCTGCATGAGTATGCATTTGTAACCAAGAAAAAGCACAATATTTCAATCCGAATGTTCGTTCACACTTAGCAGTATCACTTACCAGCCTCCGGTACATTCGTGTGGCGAAATCGAAGCTGGCGGAGCTTAGGCTCCAACTCCATAAAACGTTTCGTCAAGAAGAGCAGACGTGTCGCCTAAAGAGTGTTCAGTTCATCACCTGTCCTTTCCACGACGCCCGATGAACAACAACGCTTCCTGCTCGGTCGGCTTGCCGGCGCCGCGACTACGGAGAAATCGCAAAAAAGAAAGAAAAAGACGGTGCGGCCATATGACGTCAGCGGCTGGCAGCCGAGTGAGGGGGCATTTCTGCCGCGAGACTCAAAGCTCCCTCGCTCGCCAGGATTGTGCGCTACGCTCAAACTTTTTGTGCGAATATGTATCACAGGACTCAGAATTGTAATTACTACTTCTCCCGTCATATTTTATTCCGATCATTTCCATGCTCCTTTAATATGTTGTAGAGGAAGACTCGTTCTATAAAACTGCGTTGGTTTCAGGCGTCTCTTCCGACCTCTTCATTGCGTGTTTTACGCTCGATTGTAGCGAATTTTGTAAAAAATCGCATACTTTCTCTTTTCTTCCTGCAATGACTATGAAAGTTACGTGTCTGGCGATTTTTCCTGTTGAAGTATTCCTTGGGGACTTGGCAGGAAAAAATATTCATTGAAATTTAATGATTTGATTTTCCACAAAAAAATCGCGAAGTAGGAGGAAACTTGCGAAACTTCCGGCCTTTGTATACCTGTACCGATTACAGCACTACAACCGGGATTTGGATGCTGTGTAGAGCATAGTGCCCTCTATACACAAAAGAAAACCGCACAGTTCTAGGTGCTTTCTATGAGCCGCACCTGCCGTTCACGCCAGGCACGGTTTTCGCCAGCGCTGCGAACTTTGCTCGTGCCTAGCACCCGCCACATTGAGATTTGGGAAGAAATGTTTCGTGGTGTGTCGTTTTGGACTATAGGGCTGTTGCGCTAAAGTTTGAGGAGGGCGACTGCAGCGCCACTCTGACCGCTATCGTCGGAATGCTACGACACGCGGCCGCTCTCGCCCCGTATGCATAACTGATAGCAACGGGTCGGACGCGTCAAAGAGTGCGCCGTTTTTTGAATTTTATTTTTTCCGAAATCGATCTCTACTCGAATAGAATCGAACTCTACTAAAAATCGCAAACTGCTGTTGTGTCGTACGCACAGCAGCAAGAAGATGGCTACGGCAAAAAATTGCCCGCCCAAGAAAAGTCCCCGAAAGAAATGTTCCCAACTGGCAGCGCTATTCCGGCTGCCGGCGATATGCAGGCGGCTGTATTATATTTTGTACTCCAGAACTAGATAATTCTTAAAATATGAAGCCCTGAAATAATTATTCCGGACTGCTGCCGCCGTTTACCATTTTCAGTCCACGCGTTCTGGACCGCCGAAGAACGGTACCATTTATCCTCCGACATTTTGATAGTCTACCCGCTGTGGCTTTAACGCACCGTTCAAAAATGTACCACGCTGCGTACGGCGTCCCCGGTGATGGAAATGGCGCGGGGATTTGAGCAGACGATGGGCGCACCGACAAGCAGTTTCCGCGTGTTTCTTTGTTTTTGTTTTGCGCGTGCATGTAGCGCGAGCTTTCCAGCCGATGTGATCATAACCTCTGACGGCCTGCGACAGATGGCTCGCACCGCCGTCACCCATTCTCTCCCCCAATTTAAAGTAGCACAGAAGTCATTTTTAACACCCAGTTTTCTTCATATAAAACTGTTAAGTAGGCCAGTAAGGTGCACCATGCGAAGTAATTTACACCACAGAGTCATAATTATCTCAGAAATTGAATTTAAAATACGCCGCAAAAAGCGACCGTGCGCAACGGTGGTGAAGAGCAGTACCAGCCTGAACGCAGGCTGGTACTGCTCTTCCCCACCGTTGCGCACGGTCCCCATTTTTTTCTTTCTTTCAATCAATCAGCAGTACCAGCCTGTGATCTGCCTGAAACCTCGCGCTGACGCTATAAGGAGAACGCTCACTGATTGGCCTAGAGAAATGTTGTCTGCTACTCCGCTGTCGTCTGCTACTCGGCTGTTCGGGGTTCTGATAAAGCCTTTCTCCTTGCTCGGTAATGCTTCGGCCGCTCCTTCTATCCCCAATTCTCCGGGAAAACTGGCAAAACAGGTTTACGGCGGCAAAGGGACAAGGCGCTGACCCCCACTGACCGGAAAACCAGAACGAGTCTCCTTATGCCGTCATCGGTGACGTGCCATCATACTTCCTCATCCTCGTTATAGCTGGAGTGGCGAGTTAAGGGTGAACGCGCGGAGCTATGTTTATGCGAGTTTTTTTCTGGGAAACCAATTGCGCACATCAAAACCTTTCGCGTTATTCGGTATAATGACACACACACTTTCATCAGATGTCTTAATCTGAAATTTTTTTGGATGGCCCTCGGTACTCCTTTAAGACTTATCGGGGCATGGGCTCGCGCTGGGCGCTGCTAGCAGTTTCCCCTACTGTCTTATTCTTACTCCGTGGCCCCACTTATACAATTTGCAGGCAACATTGGGTCAAGTCAAATGATATCAGCACCATAACTGTGAAAGCTTCACGTTCAGTGTAGTAGTAGCTTGACTTGTGTCCACCTTTCCATGCAGTTCCTTTTTCTATTTTTTACCAACGAATCCACCGAAAACCATACAAACGTTCATCACAACTTGAACAGAAAGTCATGCTTAATACAAAAGTAGTTTATCTCCACTATTCCGCAGCGTTTTGGATTGTTACTGATTTGACAAATTCTTATCACTCAAGGTCCATGCTGGCCATGGTGTTTGGCTGCCGAAATCTGCGTGGGACGTGATCTTCCGAGAAGGAAATGAGAGTATATTTGTGAAGAAGATGGCGGTAGCAATTTGGGGGAGAGATGCTCTCAGTGCTAGGAGTGTACACGGTGTTCTCCCCAATCGTGCAAAGGTTGAGGGCAAAGTCTCGGCGCAGCTCCCTATGACACCCCAGAAGGTTGCTGCAATCCACGGTAAGCTCTACGGCAACTGGGCCCACCTCAGATTGGGTATAATTAAAGCGTTATCGGCAATAGTGGTTGCAGTCAAAAAGCGGTTACTCTGTTATTATTTGTGAGAGATATTTATTTGCACAAGTCGACAGTTCTGCAGTTTTCAAAAATATTTGCAGGGGCATAACTTTGAGATTCGGGAACGGCTTACATGGCAAAGGATGGTGTACAGTACAGTTTCTTATCTAGTCTATACATATGCCATCTTGTCACTGTTATACGCTCACCGTATTCAACATAATCGCTGTTACCCTACATCTTGAAGGCGTTGAAAACGTTTCTTGTACCTGACCTTGTTACTTTTATGTTTGAAAAGTAACCGTGGGTTAATATCGACATATTTCAAGTGACTTTAGTATTAAGGAGGTTTCACTGCACCACTATTGCCGGTAAGGCTTAATTTGTTTTCTTCCATGAGAGACAAATGTCACCAATCACCTGGTTCAAGTATTGTCTATACATGCACTGGCAAGCCTATGGCATCAGAGAGGCAACAGGATGTGTCCGTCGATTTCAATCCTTGCATTTCTGACGAAAGTCTGTCTGGAGGGTGAGTTCCCCAGCAAACCTAAGTGCTTCACTTTCGAGATTCCAGAGGGGTGTGTGCCGAACGGTGTTGTGGATTTGTCCGCTCAAATCGGATTTAAATCAAATCCGGGTTTTGCTGAGTGACGAAAATCAAATCCAAATCAAGTCAAGATTTAATCTTTACTCGTCAGATCAAATCGTTTTTTAATCGTGATTTGAATTTCCACGCTAAATCAAATCCGCACTTAGATCCGAACTTGCCAAATCCGTTATAAAATCCAGGAGTGTCGTCGTGTTGCCCAGTGGAGGCTCAGCACATCGAGGTGCCTGCGTGCTATGCTTTCAGGTGGAGGGAAGCAGACTACGACATTCTTGTGTGGGTGTGATTCGCCCAAAGTCCATATCCGCCCTGAAACAGTTACTCAAATCCAAATTCAAGTCCCCCGAAGAAACTTCGATTTCAACCATATTCCTGGAAAAAATGTGGATGCAATCCAAATTCTGCTGAGAACGTTGGTCCAAATCAAATCCATCCATCCATCCAGTTTCGGAGGAGCCTAAATCCCGATTTAAATCACACCTGTGGGTCCAAATCCGCAACACTGGTGCCGAACTAGCTTCCTGCCACTTATCGTATTTACACGATTACATGACGACCACGATTGCAAGGTGGTCCCTGAACCTTAGCCGTAAGAATGAGGGGGGAAAAGTTTACTCATGTGCCAGCTGAAATTAGCAGCATTACCAGTCAAATTGACAAGCAACAGTCAGTGGCAAGAAGGGTTTGACTTTTATGCAGTAATTGAACCTATGAAGCGCACATTGCTGTGACGTTACGATACGTGGTGCATCACTGTGTATCTGAGTAACACAAATGATCTTGCTTGCAAGATGTTTGAATGTAAGAGCTCACTATTATTTTTTTTCTTCAGACTCCTTCACTCACTACAAGAGGATGAGAGGAGAGGAGCAGGGAGAGCTGCCAAAGGATGAAGCAAAAAAAAAGAAACAGATTTGTCGTAAAATGCCTAAACGAAAAGGCAAGCCAATTGCGTAGGAAAAATTAAAACTTTTTCTTGAACAAACAGGTGTTCCTTGCATAGATTGCCACTTAGCACACCCAGCCAATCAGGGACGCTGTCATAACGACATCAGGTAGACGTGATGTCCTCATCAGCATCAGAACACCTTTGATGTCAGCATCAGCATCAAGGCACCTCTGATGTCGGCATCAGCTAGTTTTGATGTTAACATCAGCATCAGGAAAACATCAGGCCTGATGTCGCTTTTTTCAATAGGGTAATTAGTGCAGTAGACAAATATCGGCATCCGTTCTAATGAAATAGAACACAAAAACTTTGATCAGATATACTTTTCGTTTTCTTGTATTTGCTTTGCAGTTTTCTGCTTTTTGTATTAAAAGTCGACTGTGCAGCCGATGCTTCGGATAATTGTCGCTGTGTGACAGTAAGATCTCGAGTCTAGGGACGACGAAAACAGACACACACAGCAGAGTTTGGAGACATCTGTATGTGTCTGTTTTTGTCGTCCCTTGTCTCCGGGTCTTACAGTCATGAATTACTCTCACCAGCTCACTTGTTTTTATCAATTCTTTCACTGGGTCGTCGTCACCAGAAGCTCCATATATACATATACAAGGAAAAAATATAGCCGGAGCTCTTTGGAGCTCTTACAAACATATACAATATACTGCAAACGTGTTTTTATTCGCGAAGTATTAATTTTCGCAAATTCTGCAACAACTAAAAATCGCGAAAAATTGTGCTCGCAACGTTTATCATGCGAAAGGAAACCGCCATATAATTGCGAAATTAAATACTCGCAAATAACTTCGCAAATGACTGAATGCGCGATTCGCGAAAGCTGTAATAGGTTGCATGCAAATAGTATTTTGGATGTGCTGTCATTGATTAGAGTTGATGGGAGGACTGTGTAACTTGGCTGTGCAGAGCATGAAGCTGACCTGAAAGTTAACATGGTTAGCTTCTACATTGTCACACGTCTTCACTATCTCGTGAGAGGACTAAATAGGTCCAAGCTGGAAAGACGCAAAATTATGCAGCACTTCAAGGTGCGCAGGTGTACATAA
The DNA here is from genome assembly GCF_037126465.1 of Ornithodoros turicata. Lineage (NCBI taxonomy): Eukaryota > Metazoa > Arthropoda > Arachnida > Ixodida > Argasidae > Ornithodoros > Ornithodoros turicata. Next base: position 40,457,409 of record NC_088203.1, read on the forward strand.
CATACCTGTGAGCAACTCGCTTTTCTTCTGTAGCATAAGTACAGTATTCATGCATTTTGTGATTTGTATATATGTAACAAATATCCATCTTTTGTGCAATAAATATGTTGAGGCTTGTTGAGGGAGAAAAAAGAAAATCAAAACCACTCGAGCTGTTCCTTTTTCCGTGAAAATCATATACCTGGATGCAGAAAGGCACTTGCAACATGCATGTATGAATATGTATGCTCATTGCGGTCTTCTATTTCTTTTCTGAAATCGTCTATTTAGCGCCCGCGAACGGCGCTTCGTTTTTCCGTCTGCTCAAGGGAGTTCTTTGACGATTTTATTGAATGTTACTATAAATGAGACTATAGATGTAAGACTAGGGTAACCTCTCTGCCTTTTCTTTCTTTTTTTTTGTCCTAATATACTCTTTTGTACGTTTCATTCCCCTGAGCACACTCCGTTTCATCCAAATCAGATGGCAATGCGCCGCTCCACACCAAGCCACCTCGTCTGCAACGCCCTCTTTCCTGTCTACGCGCGGCACTTCACCGCAGAGGCCCCGGTCACCTCACTCATCCTTTTCTAGTACACTCTAATCGCACACCACGAATCTGGCAGCCATGTTTTCTGTTTATGTGGCGTGCCAGCCGTGCTGTAGGGAGGGCGGTCACGTGCACTTTTCTTGCTTTCCTCTCACCTGCTGACTGGCTGGCCAGATTCCGCTCCGCTCGTCACTGCCGAAATTTCTATCCCGCCAGATATGAGCGTTTCCGCTGTGTGTCTATTGTCCTGCCGTTCGGTTGCACGCTCCGCTTGAATTCGGCTGGCAAATACGCTACATGCGGTTGGCGCCTTAGGCGGCAACCGCATGGAGCAACTTTTGCCAACTGAATCGGGCCAACTGAGCGCCAACTCAGCGTGAACGGAACGGTATAGAAGCTATGCAACCGCATGGAGCAGAATGTCTACGTTGAGGTTGTCATGGTGAAGCGTCGGCCTAGCGTTTACCCCCGCTTGTTGCACGCGAAGTGGCAATGCTTATTGTAGTAAACTGCTGTACGCATTGTTTAGTAACATAAATGATACTTTAGCGGTTCTTGAAAAAGTACGGTGCTAATAACATCTAGAAATCAGGTGTTTACAAGAAATTTTGAGATACGAAGAGAATGTTGGCTTATGAGTGTTTCTAGCAATGCTCACTAAAGAAATATCAGACTGCATTTTTGTTACCGTTATCTCCACACATTTCCGATTTGCCATGTGCCACAAATAATATTTTGATTGATAGAAGAGAGAGAGGACGCTGACATAAAATCTTTGCTGTGTTTGATAATTTTTGTGTCCGTCCCTATCTCCTCCGTGTCTCTGGTTCCTCCTTCTTCTAATATTTTGATGTTTCATTTAGTCACTCTGCTTGCACACACCTTGCCACCTCCTGCCAAAGGATATATTTTAAGTTCCAAAGGGGTGGCCTCCATAGTAATATATCCACGTCGAAGTCCGCGCGACGGGCCATCTGCGTGTCCTTCTAGGAGGCAGGGCGAAGAGAGCAAAGCCCGAAACGAAAAAAAAAAAAAAAGCGGTCACAGGCATGGTCACAGGTGACTTTGTCACGTGCTTGTGGCATTTCCTGTGAAGCGTGTTTTCATTGGCGCACACGGTTCCGTCGGGTGGCGTCACTTCCTCTCCTCAGACTAAATATCTATCCTTGGCAGAAACCGGCTCATCGGTCCGTTGTCTATTGTTCGCTTAGTAGGTCACCGTTCCTTTCAAGTTCTGCTGCCATTCAGTTGGCAAAAGTGCTCCATGCGGTTGCCGCCTTACGCACGAGCAGAGGCTGCGGGTCAGTTTCAAGGTCGTAGCACTACCAGAAGAAGCAGACGACTGCGGGTCACACATCCCGAGCCGAGCGCTACCGGTACACCATCTGTTAGGCAAGAGTAGAGGCCGAAGCGCTCCGCCTTCCGAGTCCTCCTATTGGCGCGCATTTTGGAGGCGCAGCTCTTGGTAAACTTGAAGCCACTGCCGCTGGAATGCGCGTGGGGTCTTGCTTACATGTTGATTGTAATACGGTCGTCCTCATTCTCTCGCAGGTCTGCGAACTGCATTTTCCGCAATCCGAATTGTCGCTAAACTCACGCACAGCGATTGGGCCAGTGGGAAGATGACTGCAATCGAAAGCGATCGACTACGACTGGTGCCAGGTGCTGTGCTTTCAGTTTATTCAAACTGCCCGGCCTACATGTCTTCTACGCGTGCTCGCCGCGAATCAACCACTCCAAGCGTGCCAGGATGAAGAACACGACCCTTCAGAAAGCCCTAGAAAATTCACTAGGAACCAGAAGAGAAGAAGTGATGAATTCAGTGTCTTCTAAGACGGCTTAAAAAGCAAGTTAGAAGGCATCTGCAACACCAATTTCGGACAATGAGTTTGACTGACAAGTGTGTGATGTTTCTTCACAATGCAAGCAACCCATCATCGCACGTAAGCTAGGTTTTATGTAACCATTTCAGTGTTCGAAGGAGTAAAGTAGTATTTTCAACGTTCCGATAAATATATAAACTTAGAAGTGCTCCATTTATCAGTTGGCCTTGTTCCTGAGTTGATGCTAAATTCCATTACTTCGTTAAAACATCGCTTTCAACAAGAGCGCGACGTCGCTGGCTTAGGCACGCTTAGCCGAGTGACAACTAGCGTGACGTCACGGCGTGCATGAAGAGGTCTTGTGTTATCTAGGTGGTGTTGACTCAAGTAGAGTAACTGAATAAGCTACAGTAAACCCTCGTTATATCGAAGTCGCTTTATTCGAAGTACGGTGAAATCCCCGTGCATTTACATGTATTTACAACCAGATTATTCGAAGTGTGAGGAGAGCTAACTCGGCATATTACGAAGCGCACGCCCGACGGTAGGCTGCTGGTCGCCACCCAAAACATTCCCGAAAGCCGCCTTACCCTTCTTTTCTTTATTTTCTCCAAACACAATCACTCATGCAACCTCTTTTCCTTCCGTACAGCGAAGAGTGGGAAAGTAGGACGCACGAGGACGGTTCTTTGACATGGGTGGGAGAAAGGGGAGAGAGAGGGACCGGTCATGTGGCCCTAGCACGTGAGATGACTCACCGTTCTCCCGTGGATGGTTTTGTTTTGCGTGGTTCATTTGCGACGTGTTGGTCTTTTACGCACGATGGCTCCGCGGAAAAGTTTAAAAAGGAATTTGTCGTGCACGTATTGCGGCTTAGTCAGTTGAAGAAGTTGACTTTCAAGACGATGAGGAGTCAGAGCCTGTACAGAAGAGTGCACGATCTTGTAGGACAAGAAGTGCAAGATGATTTTGATACGTACCTGCGCGTTGGCGGACGCAAACGTTCCTGTTGTCAGTCCTGTGACGGACGCCGAAATTGTGGATATTATCGTCAGTCGTCGGGACGTCGACGATGGAACTTCGGACGACGAGTCAAGAGAACTCCGTGAAATACCTACGGCGGCGGAAACACGGAATATTTTGCGTCTGATTCGCAACAAGGTAGAATGCAGTGGCGGTGATAATGAACTGATGACGTGCCTGCGGAAACTCGAAGAACATCTCCTCACCCGCAGTGGGGCTGCGTTTTTTGCACGTCAATAAAATATTGTCGCGATGACATCGCATTTTCACGTTTTCCTGGGCCTGGATTTACTGTTTTTGAAGTGTCTCCACTTTTATCGGAATACCGCTTATATCGAATTTTTTTGCGGTCCCGTCGACTTCGATATAACGAGGGTTTACTGTACGCTTCAGTGTATCGACACTGAGTTCCAAGAGCGAGCATGTGCCACCTTGTTTCGGCGCCACACTGCCCACGCCTACAGCGCACGATGCCATCTATCGTGCGCGGGTGAAATGTTCTTTTCCTGTACTAGCAGCAGTTGACGGCCTTGAGCTCACCTTGACATCTTCTGGACGCTCTGGTGGACAATACATGGATTATCGTACAACAACCATACACAATTATCTATCCCACAGGGAGCATTATGTTAGTATTCTTGTATCCTCAACTGGGGATGGTACTAGTACAGTGGCTAGAAGCCACTGTAGTACTAGTACCGGTGTGGTGCGGAAACAAGATGGCGCTCCTGCTCTCCCTTGGACCTCAGTGTTGATACTCTGAAGCAAAGCTTGTTTAGTGACTCGAAACTCAAGGATAGTCGCCACTCGCCAGCTGTAGGACTAGAACCCACATCTTCTGAATTACAGTCCTGGGCTCTACCAATTGAGCTAAGCTAACACACCTCCTCAGCGACTTCCAAGGGTGCGTCATCTGAAGGGACAAACCAGCCACTCTCTCTCACTCATCCTTTCACTCTTACATTCTTCGCTCACTCATACACACATTCATACGACGGGATCGACGTCAATCCCGTCGTCCGTTGTCGCCAGAAAAATTAATACCTACAACAGAAAGATGGAAGACACAGAGTAAAAAAGCGGAAGGAAAGTCTGAGACTACTTCTGGAAGTACATAAAATCCTTACAGAAAGAGGACGAAGTGGAGGCCCATGGGAGCTTCCTAGTGCTGGGAGAAACAGGACACGTCGACATTCAAGAATTTCCAACCCAGTACATTATCCGGAAACAGAACACCCTCAACGCCAGACAGAAAAGAAAACGAGATTATAAAACGAGCAAAAGGACTGACCGCGGCACGGCTTACGCTCTCGGACTAGATGACCCAATCACCAGAAAGACCATTTCAAATTCAGTCAGACAGATAGCACTGGCACGTGGTTTGAAAATATCAGACTACTGCCCGAACAAGTGCTAACACTATGGTACTGTTTCGCAAAGAAAATGACCTTCGACCAATCCCTCGAATAGGCATCAATGCCCCCGTACTCCACTCTATCAAGAGCTACTGTTGCCGATTGGAACAGTTACTGCAGAGAAGTTTGCACCGACTCTTTTGCCACAATTCAAACTGTCACACAGTTGAAGTTCAAGAACGCAAGATAGGGTGCGGCAAGTACCAGCACGGTGGCATTGTGGAAGGACGTGGATACTTCCACTCATCGACGTAACCACGAAGGATCTACGCCTCGACAACAAGAGGGACAAATAGACTCTCCTGTCTCTGATAGATGTGAACACGCAAAGGGTCAGGCAAGTCACAGGTTCAAGGTTCAAGGACGTATTGCGTTGCTCCAAAAGAAGGTAAAGAAATATCGGAAAACTCTAAACGCCCTCAAAGTGCAGCACAAGAAAAAGGAGGTGACGATGCAAGATATACTAAAGGCTCTAAAAAAACTTGTCGATCCTGAAGTATACATCCTCCTAAGTTCACAAATGCAAGAAGAATGGTACAAGGTGGCCAGATGAAATGAAGCAGTTTACAGTCCAGCTTTGTTTTCATGGCCCCAGGGCATAGAGATTTCTTGCTCGCGTCTTGAGGTTGCCAGCTGCACAGTCTATCAGGCGATGGATTTCTGATATCAACATGAAGACCGGTATCATACCCGGGGTGATGCAGTCCATAAAAAATGCCACAGAAAATTGGAGCAGATGGGATCAGACATGCTGTCTAATGTTTGACGAGATGTGTTTGAGTCAACTTCTCCAATACGACGTCAAGCACGATGTTATCCAGGGCTTTGAAGATGATGGCGTGGAAAGGACTACACAAAAGGACACGCCTTAGTGTTTCCGCTCTTTGGCATATCAAAGGCATGGTTTCAGCCCGTAGCATATGTCGTATCCCAAACTGTCATGCCTGCTCGCACGATGTAGAGCCTCTTGGAGGCAGCCGTTGAACACCTGTAGAAAATAGATGTTTTCCTCAAGGTAGTCGTGTGCGATCAACGTGCCAACAACCCATCCTCACAGCTCTCCTTGGTGTCACACAGCAAGGACCATACTTTCGTCTGAATGATCACACTACTTACTTTGCGTTTGACACATCATACCTGAAAGGCACTCCCAATAACCTCCGTGCACATGAGCTGACGGTCGGGAATGACATAATTCAGTGGTCATACATTGAGACCCTCTAGTAAAGTTACCATCCCCTACGTGCAAAACTGGCTCCCAAACTGATTGACAAGCATGTTTACAAATATCTATTTGCAGACATGAATCTGAGCTGAGCAGCAGAAGTCATGAGCGGAACAGTGTCCCTTGCGCTTCTAGTGTTAATACCATCAATGAGTTGCCACCATCAAGAAAGCAAACAGCAGAGTTCAGCGAGAAGATGAACAAACTATCTGATTGTGTTAACAGCTTGTCCATGCGAAAAGTTGGCAACAAACTGAGATATGCCATCTAAGAAAATTCTGAACACCTTGCCTTCCTCGAGGATTCCTTCTTGATTGTCCTAGGTGTTGAGCTGGAAGTTTCATAGGCCGAAACTGCTACATACCGTGCAAGGGCTTGAGATAACATTTAAAGCAATCCTAGACCTTTGGAAGGACCGTCATGAAAACTTCAAATTTCGTTATTTAATGACAAGAAGGCTTCAGCAGGACAAACATGAAAACTTCTTTGGCATGATAAGGCAACAACATGGGTGTAATGAAAACCAAACTGTTTTCCAACTCTCAGCAAGCCTGAGGCACATGTGGGTCTCAAAGCTGCTAATGCTCTCTAAGCAAGGGAATTGTCAAGAAGACAACTCCTATATACTTGTCGAGTTGGCCAACAATAATGCCCGTGACTGTGCAGACCTGCCGCTGAACTCTACTGCCGCACAGGCCACCGAATCAGCTCAGGTGACAGGTGAAAGTGCCAACATCATGGACTGGAATGAGCCATATTACCTTGCTGGCTGTGGTGTCAAAGATTTCGTGACAACAAAATCAGGTGACTGTGTGTGAGTGATTCTTAAAGCCAGCTGCTAATGATGTGTCCATCGGCACTCACCAGTTCATGTCCCCGCTCAGGTACCACGATGTGCCATATGAGCTGTTTGGCTATATGGCTGTTCCCTCTGAAGAGTGCTTCAGTCATGTGTGCAAGACGGAAGAGAAATTCCCGGATCTTATCGCTTCCTTCACTCACCGTGAAAACATCCTCCGACTACACTGCCACAAAGCTGCTTTGAAACAAGCTTATTTTGCTCACTCGTGTGCCATGAGAGATTCGTGAGGTCGTATGCTTTTAACCCATTAAGTCCCAGCGTGTCCATTTGGTCACGTTTATTATTCCATGTGCATTTGCCTCTCTGTGAGAAAGGGCTCTCTGTACATTTGTGAGAAAGGGCTCACTTCAGCTCACTGACGTGGCGCCACCTTCCTGGTGGCGCAAGCAAAGCATTGGGGCATGCTGGAAAGTTCAGCTGTTGTTCGAGATCGCGCGGCACGACACGCTCAAGCGGGTAAGTGTAGTTTCTTGCCTCGTAATGTGTTCGCTATCCTTGCAAGTTGGTTGACAAAAAGGGGCAAGGCTTTCTCGTACTGCATGTGCAATATAAAGCACAAGTAAAAACATTTAGGGAGGTAGCACTGGCGCTCCTTTCTACATTACCGTATGGCCGCGCTAGGCCTCGACACTGCGGTTTCGTTCAGTGACACTTCAAATTGAGTGGAATTGTCTTTTCCTAAGGTTAACGCTGCAAGAAATAGCTGACCTCCTCGACAACGACGAGGAAGACGTTTCTGCCATATATATTGAACCACCAGAAGTGAATAGTTGCGTCTTTGTACGTAACACTAATATTGTGCTTACGCCTGGAATGAGCTGCACAAGACAAGAACGGGGCATCACCATCCACATGGAGTAGGTTCATTGAGATGAACATTCTCCTGGTCCACCGCCTGATAATAGAAGCAAAGGAGTACGGGAACGATAGCAACACTGAATACCCTGACGATATCCAAGCTTATAGTACATGTGAGGGACTGTCCCGATTTAGGCGGGAGCGTGCCGCTTGTGGGGTAGTTTTCCCGCTGTCTCACAAGCCTGCTTGGAGACTGTGTTTTGGCTGAAATGGATGGAAAAGAACAACGCAAAACCATGTTTTTCTACCCCCATGTTGCCCTCTTCCAGCTCACATCTTTCAACAATCTACTCAATAATGTGTTTGCTAATAAGCCAGTCTCACATTGTGGGTAAAGGGAAGACGCATCTCCAAAGATGCGCAATGAACAAAATAAAGAGAAAAAAAAAGGTGTTCCTTCACAAATTTTTTGCGGACAATCTACCAAACAGATTTTAGTTCTGAAAACGGCTACGATATCAGGTGACCAAAAGGAACAGATGTTCTCATTGGGACAACTTCGTAGCTTTTACAACTAAATAGTTAATTAGCGATTTTTAGGTAATTACTCATTTGACGGTTGAGCAACATATTGCCAAGAACGTAAGCCGGCTCAGAGATGACAGAAGTGAAAACAGGATGTCTATAGCCCTTACAGTTTTTGAATGAAAAATATGTATATAGAAGAAAAGACACCCAGTATATATTCACCCCTTCTCTGTTTGCAAACAAATGGCCGACGGTCCTGACTGGCCAACCCCCACCTGACTTCTGGCCACTCTCTTCCTGCCGGGATTTCGATCGTCGATTCTGTGTTCCGTGTTTGGGCGTGTCAGCTGGACTCGAATTCGCTTGCATAAAAAGTTTGTGACATCGTGTGTGATGTTCAGTGACTACTGAAAAAAGCTCGACGCCTTGGCCCAGAAGCAGTACGGAGAGAAATTGTGCTTCGAAGGCAAGCAAAATTCCCTGACCCACTCAGCATGGACGTACACCGCTATGCGTTCAGTGAAAATGCAACATTGTGGCCGACTGTTGACGAGGGGAATATTTTCGTGTATCTTGTAGAGGGGTTATGTTACTATGCAAAGGAACAGTTCAAGTGCTACAAGACGACAGATGGGCACAACTTCTTCGTAAGTGGAAAAGTATGTCACGTGTGCAGTGTGTTGTGCTTGTATCTGCCACAGTTGAAGCCAGCCAAACAGTATCGAAAATGTATTATCCATGGAGCCTAATCCACAGAGATGGAAGAGTTACCGATGCCCATTGCACCTGTATGGCAGGGTAAGTTAGCAATCTAGGATTCGTTTACATTCTTATACTGCAGAAGTAGCTAAATCATGCGTATCGGCCACACACAAAATAATTACTGTTGTTGATGTTTTCTAGCCTTGGCGAATGCTGTAGCCACGTGGCAGCCTTGCTTTTTCGAATTGAGGCAGACGTCAAGTACGGATTGAGCGATCCATCACCAACCGCTGGACAATGCCTATGAAAGTGCGTTGCCTCACACTGCTAGGTTCGTCACCAGTGGAACTCGTTGTTATTCCATAAAAATGGTTTCATTCTTGTAACCATTTCTCAATGATTCTCGACTAATGCAGAGATTAAACGAGCTAAATATGTTTATTGAGAGGAAGTTTCACATGCCTATTAAATGTCTACCCATGCACTGACTGCTGCATCTCACTTCATGCGTCAAATGTTCATGGGAGGCTTGAAGTAAACCACAATTGACCTCCAGTTGCACTCATGTGAGGAGAGTTTACACAGAGTTTACACCTGGAAGATGAGGGGATTTTGCAGGTTGCAGAGTGCGGCACAAACAATAAGCACTTTATCAATGGTGCTCATATCACTGTGTGTGGCCTTTTGATGAACGAAATTGGCAGAACCATTTGAAAAATACGAAATGTTTTAAGTCGCCTTATCGACCATTCCACATGTGTTCGGATGCTTGACGTCTGCCTCGACAATGTTACTTCTCCTCCAGACAGCTGATTTTTTCCTTTTGTGAACGACAGCATTAGAACACTTGCACCCTTTGCTGCAAACATCTCATGGCACCGAAAGCCACGGTCTGCAAGCACCACATACCCTTCTATTTTCTCAAGAAGCTTTGATGCTGCTGTCAGTTGCTTGTGCGATGCTCTCCCTCCCCAGGCTTCAGAGATAAAGGTTATTGCTCCTGTTGGTGAAATTGCCATCAGAAATTTCACAGCATTGTGGTGTTTATACTGTGAGTAGGTTTGGCTCCTTGCTTTTAGGGATGCAGGCTTCAGAATAAAAATTTCAGAGCAGTCAACCACACGTCCAACATTGTCAAACATTGGATCCCTGTACGCATTTCTCAGGTGGCGCCTGACAGCTCGTCTCGATGGCCATACATTCAGCCTCCCCAGGTTTTGCGCAAGTACGTTGAGCCAGGAGTGAAAAATTGGACTGGCACATGACAGAGACACACCAAAACAACATGCCAAGTCATCTGTCAGCAGACCAAGATGCAAACACATCAGAACAATGAGGAACTGTTCTTGCGGTTCAAGGTGTGTTTCAATGTTGGGGCACCAAAATGACAAGATAAAGTTCAATATGACATTGAACATTGTGGGAACCACAACTTGTGTTGCGCGCCCTGAGGGGGCGTTGCTTGCTGTGATATGCTGATAGCATTGCAGGGGGCGAGGGAAAAATGGGATAAAAAGCGGAGCATCGAGCTCGTCAGGGAGAGCTGCGTTGTCTGGCAGTCGCCTGAGGCATTCTGAACTAAGGTATGCAATAAACCTTTTCCTCATTGATGCATTGACTCATGTGGGACGTTCCTTCATTGGGCCGCATGGGGTGTGTGAGCGTTCGGAGAACTGGAGCGGAAGGCGGTTGGTATCAAGGTAAAATAAACATACATTTCTTGTCGCGGTAATCCGCTCTATTCCTTTTCGCCGGGCTGGCCAGGCGAGCGAGCATGGTTCCGAGACGTGGGAAAAGGGTCCCACAACATATCTTTTGAAACAATGCCAGTGTGAAACTTCATACCCTGAACATTTTTCAGTACTTGTTTCGTAGTTGTGTGCTCGTCAAGTGCTTCTTTCAAGACCTTACTGTTGGCTTGGTAACCTTCCATGAGGTCTTTTGTTGTCTGTAGTTCACTGGACAGGGATGCCACCTGTTCTTTGAGACTGCAGTTCTCCTTGAGAATTCTGTCTATCTCTTCTGATGACATCATGGGGTCTGTGCCTGTGTGTTCGGTTTGGTTGGTTGCTAAAGCACAGTTCTGTGCTGACACCGTGTCTTCGTTGAACTCATCCATGGTTTCAGCAAGGACATCACGTTCTGCAGCAATTTCAGTTCTCGCCCTCTTATGCCGCTGCTGAAGACTACTGTACCAGGACAGCTTCTGCTCAGGGTCCTGTTGTTTCTTGAAGAAGAGGGATGAAACATAGCCTGGGTGTGTCGAGTCATCAGATGGCTTCCCTATGCAGAAAAAAAAAAGTGTGTTTAGTACCTGGGCTAATTCACCAGGAGGTCGAGAAAAAGCTGTACTATCTGCCTCTCTGTGGTGCAGCAGTTGCGAAAAACAAGCACGAGACTTCGTTTCTGAATGTACGATTTTATTATTTACGCACATAAAAATTTCTATTATTTCACGCTTACTTTGTTCGCACACCACACATACAGTATCAATGCGCCCGCAGTGCCTCAGTCGGACTTTTCAGCCATCAGCAGACTATGACACAGGAGAGTCACAAATGTGAAGCTAACCCTCACATACGAAGCCCATGCTAACGTTTGGAAATCCGCCTGTCCGCCTTTATAGATCCAAGCAAGAACACGTACCTCGAATGAAATGAGTGGAGCATATTTCGCTGTTGTTGTTCGGCTTCCAGTGATCTCTTCTGATCGACTGAGTCCAGACTGCCCTCTGTTGTGGGTGTCGCAGAAAAGAAAACATTCTTATTTCAGACAGCAGGTTGGTACCTGACCTCATACTGCAACCAGGAACAACGCAGCATGTCCCCAAGAATGAAAATCGCTCCTTAACCGTTCGAAACAGCACGCAACAAACAATCACTCAAGCAGTAAAACAAGCCTCACGGCGTAAAGCAGAAGTCAGGTGGCGCCCTCCCGCTCCAACACACGCAAGAATGGGTGAATAGAGGAAGTGTCTGAAGGCCGTGAGTTAATATACCGTACTTTCCGGTGTATAAGTCTTATCTTTTTTCTTACGTTTTTGGTGGTGTGACTTATATGCGACTTTTTTTTTTTAAGCCGGAATTCCCATCGCCATTGACAGCGTGCGCTATATCCCACCGTGCTACCGTCGCGTAATAGCGGCTTCCACTTCCGGCATCCCCGTTCGCCACGTGGGAACAACAAACGCCACCCTTCACTTCAATCGGAGTCAGGTTCCCGACATGGCGCCAGCTGGTATCCGAAGGAGTTATGATGCGAAGCTTAAGTTATCGGTTGTTGACTACGCAGTCGAGCATGGCAACCGGGCTGCCGGAAGGCACTTCGTCGCCAGTAAAAAGTTGGTTCGAGACTGGCGGAAGGCTGAGACCGCACTGCGTTCAATGAAGTCGACCAAGAAAGCTGACTGTGGCAAGAAGGCACGCTGGCCACAGTTGGAGGAGGAACTGCGAAAGTGGATAGTGGAGCAATGAGCAGATGGTACGGGACTTTCCACAGTACAAGTGCGCCTGAAGGCAAAAACTCTTGCGATGCAGATGGGTGCGCAAGGCTTCGTTAGTGGTCCATCTTGGTGCTTTCGGTTTATGAAGCGGCACAAGTTGGCAATCAGAGCCTGCATGACATTATGCCAGAAATTGCCAGAGAACTTCAAGGAAGAGCTCGAAAACTTCAGGACGTTTGTGAAGCACAAGATTGACAGCCATGGCTTTGACGCGAGCCACATCGTCAACATGGACGAGGTGCTGCTGACGTTTGACATTCCGATGGGACGAATCATCATGGACAGAGGTGAAAAGACCGTAACAGTGAAGACGACAGGACACAAAAAAAAATCGTTTCACGGTTGTGCTCGCATGTTGTGCTGACGGCACGATTCTACCGCCAATGTTGATATTCAAAAGGAAGACCATGCCTGCTGATCCCTTTCCACCCACGGTCGTCGTCCAGACGAACATCAAAGGATGGATGGATGAGGACATGATGAGTGTGTGGCTCGATAAATGATTTTCCCGGCGTCCAGATGGATTTTTCTGTGCGAAGAAGGGGTTCCTCGTGATGGACAGCATGAGGGCTCACATCACTGATGCAGTGAAAAGAAAAATCAAGTCCAAGAACTGTGTTCCCGTAATCATCCCTGGAGGGATGACAAAAATGCTTCAGCCCTTGGACATATCTGTCAATCGAAGTTTTAAAGCCATTCTGCGACGTTTGTGGGAGTCGTGGATGACTGAAGGTGAACACAGTTTCACGAAGACGGGACACATGAGAGACGCGTCGCTTGGCGAGGTAGCAAAGTGGGTGAGCGAGGCGTGGAACGAAGTTTCCGTAAATACAATTACGGCTGGATTTAGAAAAGCGGGACTTATCACATGTGATGACGACTTGGACAACAGCTGCTCAAGTGAGTCTGACTCTGATGATGCGGATGTGCCGTGTGAGCTTCCACCCGAGATTGCCCAAATGCTGATTAGCGACACGGAGGACGAACCCTTTGACGGCTTTTAGCTAGTAGTTCTTGTATATAATAAAACGTGTGCATCTTATACAAAGGTGCGACTACTTATATACGATTTTCTGCGCTAAATTGTGATTTTTTGGGGGACGCGACTTATACAAAGGTGCGACCTATAGTCCGGAAAATATGGTAAAACAATAAGTGAGCCGGAGACGGAAGTTGCATGAAAGGAAGTAAAACAGTTAGTGGTTTAATGCATTAGTTAACAGAAATAATTAACTCTTAGAATTAAAAAGTTACCAGAATACAGATGGTCGACGTTTTAGAGGGAGATGCTCATTCTTCAGCCTGAAGTTTGCAGGGAAACAGCCTAACCTACAGAAAGAAGTCAAACTCAAGAAACCTAAGCCCACTACAACAAAGGAACTGTGGTCGTGGATACAAGCCGCAAACTTTTATCGACGATGGATCTTCCAAGATTTCTCGAAGATGGCTGGCCCCTACTAACCCTAGTCCGAACTGGAATCTTCACCTGCAGCCCTGAATGCGAACCTTCCAGACCATCCATACAGCACTGACGTCGCCACCATTGCTTGGACACTAACGGCCCCTACCACTGGGCAACTGATGTTTCTGCTCTTTCCATCGGTGCGGTCCTGTCTCAAACTGGAGATAACAAAGATGTGGTTACAGAGTACAGTAAGCCATCTCATCCATTAAACACCATACTACTCGATTTGACTTAGTTCGACTTCAGTGTCGAGCATCGCCCAGGCCATCATAATGCTGTCCCCGACATGCTCTCTCGTCTTTCCTACTCTGTTGTATCCTCAACTATCACACTGTCACTAATGTAGCACGAGGACGACCAATGCTGTGACATTCGTCACAACCTTACTGCTGATGCAAGCCTGCAACAAGAATTTTTCATAACTAATGACGTTCTGTACCGTCGTTCAACGTTTGGCCACAATATTACTGTGACACCTAGGGAAGTCTGTCCGGCAGTCCCAGAGCTCATCGATAATGCGAGTAGTCATATGGACTCTGCTTACACATTGGCCAAAGTTTGTGAATGTCAACGTTGGCAAATTTGCCAACAGAACAACCGCCCTACTACCAAATCAGTCGGCAAGTTGTGCTTCATGAGTGTAAGTCATCTCCCGTTCAGTATCATTGTGCTTGACATCACCATGCCTCCAATGACGAACTACAAGTACATTTTAAAACTCATGGACTTTGCCACCCGTTACATAGTGCCCGCGGCAATAACTTCAACGTCAACCAAGTTAGCCGTGAGTCATCTACAGACAGTCTTCTACAGCTTTGGCTGTCCATGGAATGCAGATGTCCATGGCTGAGGCCAGCTGCCATGGCTGAGGACAGCTTTGGCTGTCCATGCAGCGGGACTTGAATCTTGCCAGTATCAGCAGTTCTTACGCCTACATGACATGCAAGCTCAATACTCTGTTGCGTAAGGTGCTGCCAGCAATGGCTTAATTGAGCGCAGTAACGGCACACTTGTAACAGCACTACGGAAAGTATGTGAAGCTCAACCGGATCAGTGGCTAAAGAAACTCACTGAAGTTGCACTGGCTATAAACACATCATGCAATGCAAGCTCCCAGTTTTCGCCTTTTGGCTGGTTTTCTATTTGGCTACGTTCCCAAGCTTCCCAGGCAAAAGCATCTACTACAGAACCAAACAATGTTGCATGACCGTATCCTTCGGATAGTTGAAAATAGGGCAGATGCAGCCCACAACACCAAAAATACCCAGGAAGTGACGTTGCCACACAACACATCGTAACCACAATTTTGAGGTTAGTCAAGTGGTCTCGGTACAGCGTCATGACCCAGTTCTTCATGGAGCAGAGAAGTTAGCACCGAATTCAAGGGCCTGTACCAGATCACGGAACAAAAAACTCCACGGGACCATTGTTGTACAGAAAATTACAGGAACAATGTGTGATCAAAGTGTGATCAGCAAGTAGTGAGCACCTCATGGTTGAAGCATTTTACGTGGACGTGGCACTATACTTTGCAGATGTTGCTAACATCATCAGCACTCCAGCCTAACAGGACTGCCTTGTGCCAGCACAGCCAATCAGGCAGCATCGCAAGACCCTTCAACAACAACAGCCGGAGCAACTGAAATACAACACGAGGTATCAACGTTAAAGGGTTCTCAACGAGAACGCCGACCTCCTCGACATTCAAGGGACCATGTAACTACGGATGACAGTTATGTGCCATATCCTGTCTCCACAGGGACGTTTCGTTTTCACAATATATATGCCTCCGTTTTGTTCCTAAACCTGCCCTTGTGTAGTGCTGCCCTTTGTCACTAAGCATAGGCTTTTCACATAGGGAATTTGTCCACCAGGTGGTCTGCATCTATGGCATTACTGACGGCTCTCATAGCTAGAGTGGCGGCCTGTGAACAACGATGCCTCTGCTGGCGCATGCCACTGCGCACTGTAGAGGAAAGCGTGCTGGGCGAACGCAATGCATCCTGGACAGATCCTGGTCGCACGTCAGAGCAAACGTCAAGGCACACGTGACCTTAAAGATGGCAGCGCCAGTGATCGGCGGCCAAACCGTTTGTAAACAATGTGGCTGTTGTTTCTGTGCGACGTTTTGGATGTCTTTGTATCACGGTAATTATTTTTATCCGATAATCTCGCATTGAAACGAACAGTTTTGCACATAAGGGCTCGTACTGTTGATGACTTCCAAAGTTGTGATGACGACCGTGCGTTAAGACTCACTGAGCCGATGCGATGTACTTAAACCAAGGAGAAATGGGCCACCATGTTGTGGAAGAAGCACTGCATAGTTTACGCTGGCAGAATTCCTCACTTGGGATGCCGACCAAAAAAAGTCTCACAGCGCAGGAGTCCCTGGAACTGCGGTACTTGCTCCCAAGTGACCCTGGCAACTCGGACACCGACCCGGAGGGGGAGCGAAGTACACTGCATCATGACGATGCCACAGATCCTACTGTCGCCTCAACTTCTCAGGAGCAAGGTGTCCAGCCAACTGATGTATGTACAGAGGACCAAAGCTACAGTGGCAGTGACGCAGGTATCGCTGATGAGTGGGGAGATTATACTTCGAAATTTGCAAGCATGCAAGTGGACAGCGAGCTCAGACCGGCAGCACTCCCACACATTCAAAACCACAAACAATGAAAAAAGACTACTTTTTGAAGATCATGACATCTGACATGGTGCAATACATTGTGGATGAAATAAACGAATATGCTGCACAGGACAAGAAGCTCAGTGCACAGTGGAAGCAGCAAAGCGCCTAATTAAATTACCCCTTCCTGGTTTTATTACAGGAAGACAATTTCCGAGTCGCGTTAAGAATTTCTACCCACACGCTCAGACAATCTCAAAATCTGCGCGTTTCGGACAAAAAAAAAATTTGAAGTCTTGCATTTGCATGAAATTTGCATTTGAAGTCTTACAAGCTGAAGAGGGTGGGCGCGCGGAGCGTGCTCCCGCTTGCATCTGGGACAGATATTCGAAAAATTGTTACAAAAAAATAAAAAAAAAAGTACCCAGGAAATTTTTTAATATTTTGAAGTGGACAGGCTGAGCTTCATTTTGGCGTTGACGGCATGTCGCTGTCACGGTGGCAACTTCACCTTTTATGCCTTCCAATATTGGCAATTTTCGAAAATTTGCGTATTGTCCGCAATATTTCGCAGCCTGCTCCTTTAACTGAAGAAATGAAATTTGTTCTACATATTAACCATGTCCACATCTATCAGGACACCAAATTTCATACTTGTGCGTGCTTCCAGTGAACAGGGAAAAAATGCCAAGCATGCGACAAAAACGCAACAATTATAGGCTGCGGCGCGCCTTAAATACACGTTGTCATCCGAATTTATTCACTTAGAACTAAGGGGCAGTGCTTCGTGATCAGTCTGGAAGTGAAAAATCTCAAGTAGCTTGAGCAGTTCCCTGCGGAGAAACCATTAAACGCACCCTACTTTTTGGCCCTGCCTCAGACTTTGGCGCCGCCTCGCGTGAAAGCCGCGTGGAATTCCGCTGAAATATTTTTCTGACGTTCATAATTCAATCATACGAAGTAGTGAAAAAAAAATTGTGAAAGTCCGTGGGGGTCGGGCCACGATTTTGTGATGGTTCTTGCGGAATGACACTGTAAGAATGCTGACAACAGCCTGTGATCCCAGTGAATGCCGAGAGGTTCAGCGGAAAAATAAGGATGGTACTCAGTCCATGGTACAATGTCCACGAACGGTGGAACTGTACAACAACATCATAGGAGGCATAGATCGATTGACCAACTCAAGGAGCGATATGCTGTTGGACGTCGCTCAAGGAAGTGGTGGCACAGGATTTTTTATTTTCTCATTGACGTTGCAATCATCAACGCGTAAATGGTCTGCAAAACTGATAGAAAACGAGAAGTTGACCAGCTCACCTTCAGAAGAAACCTCGCACGACTCCTCATCGGTGGGTACAGTTCAAGAACGCGAACAGGCCGACCAGCAAGCTACCTGGCTAACAAGAAGCAGGTTCTGGAGAGCGTGAGACTGACTAATGTTGGTACAGACCTGCCAGAACAAGGGCGGACATACAGAAGGTGTCGCAAGTGCAGCACAAGGGCTGAAGAAAAAAGAACACACTACATATGCCTCCAGTGCAATGTCCCGCTTTGCATCACTCTCTGTTTCAAGCAGTTTCACCTAAAATAAAGCTGAGATCTTTGTATCTCACGCGCCCTAGCTTAAAGGGGCAATAAACAGGTATACGAGGCGCACTTTGTTTAAATACATTGTGATACGGTGCCGATGATGAAAGTATTCAAAAAAATGTTGTTGCAAAAAAGTAAATGATGGCTCCAAACCGACTGAATATTCACTGCACTCTTTCGACCTTATGCCCCGCCCTGCGATGTCCTGGCGACAATAGCGACACGTCATTTTGACGTCGCGCATCATCAGCCATTTAAAATGCGTGACGCTTATACATTAATTTTGTTGTAATATAGAGATGTGAGGTCAACTCTAAATATATTCCCACTTGTCCAATCCAAGGTAGCCAGTTCAAACTGTACCAAAACCCCGCAATATTCTATTTCACATGTGCACTATGTTTTCTGTGCTGAATTGCTCCACGAGGTCACCACGGCGTTCCCGCAACCGGTTCCCTCGCGAGCTGCAGCTTGTCTCAGTGGGGTCCGTCATTGGCTAGGAGAGCCAAATCTCCCCCACATCCAGCGCCTTGAATTCGGTGTTGCTATACGCTGGAATATAGTGACGTGACCCGGTTCCAAGGATAAGGGGAGGCTCGCGCGGATTATGCTCTTTGAATGGCATTGTTTCGTGTTAAAGACGTTCGCTAGAAGCAAAAGAATTTCATATTTGGATATCGTGGGCTACGTTCTATCATTGGGCATAATAATTAGAGAATGTTCGTCGACCTGTTTTGTGCCCCTTTAAGAACGGCTGAACGTAGTGAAAAAAATTATGCAGTAGACCGAAACTGTTCCCCTCAATGGGCCGTGGGATACCTACTTCCCACTTCCATGTGCTGCAAAACAGCGATACACATTTTTTTCTGTGTATTCTGGTGGTTCTCCCGAATGAGTAAATGAGATTCGAGTTCACTGGACCTAACAGAGAAAAAACTAGCCCGTTAAAAGGTTAAGAATGTGATGCAAAAGTCATAATCCGTAATATTTCTTTTGCAAGCACTGATCACATTGTGAACTCATTGATTGATTGATTGGATCTTAAAGGCAGAACAACAATGGTGGTCATACTGCGCCAAGACAGTGATAAAATAAAGAGATAGTGATTTTTCTTGCTTTTTGTAACGGGAATTCGATGCTCAGGATGTTACGTATGCACAAGAGAAAGCAGAGCAACATTTGAGCTATGCCCAAGCAG
The DNA here is from genome assembly GCF_037126465.1 of Ornithodoros turicata. NCBI lineage: Eukaryota > Metazoa > Arthropoda > Arachnida > Ixodida > Argasidae > Ornithodoros > Ornithodoros turicata. The sequence goes on from NC_088203.1 coordinate 40,476,702, forward strand.
TCCGCTGCAGAATATGTGTTTCTTTTTCTCTTGCAAAAACAGGTAGGGTAGTTCAAGCGATATAGCCGCTTCAAAGTCGAAGCGACATAGCCGCAATAGTATTTGTGGTGGACTTGATTTATTTCTTGGCGGGTCGACATTACGTTCATCAGGCGTGAAATGGCACAGTGTCGGCTGCACACGATGTTCACGTCACTCTGTGGATTAGACAGTTATTTCAGAGCCAGCAACATCAAAAAGGGCAAGGCACTGGTAGACGCCGGTCATCTGCACAACGTGCGCGAGATCCGAAGCGGCGGGAACATTCAGATTGAAGGATATTGCGTGCCTCAGACACGAATAAATGATCGGAGTCATCATGTCACCCTAACATGTGAGTATTGTTTACTTCTGCACAGACTTTCCTTGTCTGCAAACTACACCTGGAGATGCAAGTTCACGAGCGTGATGTTTTTGCTCAGCAAATCACGTCGGCGCTAGTTCGCCGTAAATACGGCTCGGATACCTGCACGTTTGAATAAACACATGCATTTCACTTCTCTTGAATCATGATTATATTTAGGGAGTGACTTTTTCGGGTTAAACCCGATTCCGCCCGGTTATTCCCCCCGAACTGACCTCCGACCAATTCGGGTTAAACCCAATTTCACCCCGAATTCCAGTCACTATAAAATCCTCAAGTGGCGTTTCCACTGAAGACGGACAAAGGTCGCCACGTGTAACACATGTAAGAATGGGTCACTTACGTTCCCAGCAATACACCCGTGTGTGTCAATACTGTCTATGCCTTCGGGGATTATCACTGGAAGGTCACGATCCCGCAAAAAAAAATTCAAAAAAGAGAGAGAGGGAGATTAGGAAAGGACTTAATAGACAAGAGGAGAAACAAAAACACCCGATGACATCCGAAGGCACAATTATCGCCCGATTTCTCCCCGAATTATAGATTTAAAAATACCGCCCGATTTTTACCCTCCGAATCTGAGAAAGGCATTTAACCCGAAAAAGTCACTCCCTAATTATATTAAGTAGGTCACTTTTTATGGCATGACTGAGCCCGAATTTCAGTACACACGTAAGTCCATGACTCCAGGAGCCTGTAAAGTGGCATGCACGTGCAAAGCAGGAGCAGCCGGAAAATGCAAACACGCCGCAGCAGTCGCAGTCACAGTGCAGCAAGAAGATGCCTCAACAAAAATGAGCCGGGCACAGGAATGGGGCTTCCCAGCTCATTCAAAGCAACACACCTATCCGAAATTCGCGCGTGCATCCGCAAGTATTTCCGCAGGTATGTAGCTAACAGATAAGATGGCGTAAATACAGGCGAGCTGGTGGATGAGATCCATGGCGACAGAAGCCTGAGCTATGGGCAAAACACGCAAAGATGTAACAGATAGAGCCAAGTGTGTAGCCAAGTCACTGAGGGTGTTGATGCTTGCTAAAATTGGTTATTATCAGTGATGGCCAGTAGTTAACTACATGTAGTTAAACTACTAGTTAAACTACCTGATTGTAGTTAAAAAGTAGTTATCAACTACTTGCAGAAATGTAGTGTGCAGCTACTAGTTAAACTACTATTTTGAGTAGTTAACTACAGTAGTTAGGTTACTGCAGGCGCCACTACTTCCGATTTTGCCGCAAGCTTTACGGCACGATTGTGCTTCCGACTTTTACCTTGAGCTACTTGTTTGATGAGAACGGAGGTGCAGAGCAATTGTGCCGCGTGCATGTGTACTAAAGCTTCACTTTTATCACTGCTTGTGATTCATATTTAGGTGTCCAAGAACACTATAGAATGGGATTGGTGTTGATGGACAACGCTAAGTAGTTAGAGATGTAGTTAAAATACATTGCAGTAGTTAAAGAAGTAGTTTTAACTACCTCCCCTGAAAAGTAGTTGAACTACTAGTTAAACTACTCGAACGCAAAGTAGTTAGTAGTTATAGTTAAACTACTGTAGAAGTAGTTAGTGTCCATCACTGGTTATTATTGAACAAGAGAGAACTGATGTTCTGAGGCTAGAACAACATAGAAAGGACAGAGTGTGGAAAGGAAAGAGCTCTGGACCGGTAATCCAGAAGATGTGGGTTCGAGTCCTACCAGCTGGCTAACCTTTTGAGTGACTTTCATCTTTCATTGTTGGTTATTATTATCCGCGCCCGGTGTGGCTGAGATAGCGCAGCTATAGCTTTATGCCTTGACAAATGTGGCTATGCATTTTGGCAGGAGCACATACAAGAACATCCCTTTTTCAGACCTGCCGAGTTACGTTGATGAGGTTCCTGTAAGACACGTAGTGGACCACTTTGGCGGCGGCATGGATTGCCCATTGATAGATATGTTAAAAGCAGAAGAAAACTCAACTGACTCCGTGGCGGGAGATTTGGGAAATACAGACTCCCCAGTTGTGCGAGACAGCATTCCGCTGTACAGTTGGGACTTGTCGAGGCCAGTGTTCCCAAACTTTACCAGTACCATAACTGCAAAAGGGGTCACACTGAAGAGGGAGACCTTCCTTGACAAAATTTGAGAGGCAGACAGGGCTCTCTACCTTGAAGAAGTGTCTGTCAGCGAACTAAATGTCGCAGTAGTCTGCACGGAAACGGTGAAAGACAGGTCTGCATGGCTCAGGGCTCGTGAGTTTCGAATTACAGGAACAAAGGTGCCAGCCATAATGTGCACTGATATTCTTTCATCACATCTCGGCACAAGCCCTCTAAATGTAAAAAACAAATGTAGTAGCATCTACTGTTTTACAGAGTCACCAGATATTAAGGTGGACTCGCTCTCTAGAGGAGTTGGCGGCAAAGGTGGTGAATGCCGTGCCAATCAGGACGACAGCAATGGCATACGGAGTAGCCATGGAGCCCTTGGCAAGGCAGAAGTTTCAGGCGGTGTCTGGGGCAGCTGTTACAGAACTTGGTCTTGTCGTGGACCATAAGGTCCCATGGCTTGCGTGCTCTCCAGATGGTGTCTTTCGGTATGCCTACATCCTACAGTTCATGTGCAGGCCTATGTTACTGATGAAACCACTTCCCTGTGACTCTTTTCTAGAGATGAGAACGGTGACATCTGCCTCTTAGAAATCAGACGCCCTGACGGCAAGAGGAAGGGCAGTGTGCTGGACCCCCCCCACACACACACTTCTGTGTTACCTGAAGAAGGATTCTGACTACAGTCTGAGAGAATCCCATCAATATTATAGCCACATTAAAGTGTCTTTATTTGTTTTAGGACTTCAGAAATGCACGTTTTTTGCAGTGATGAGTTTCTCCAGCACTCCATTCCACAGCTCAGGGAATTCTACTTCCTACATCTTTTGTGAGCATTAGTAGACAGTTACTAATTACCAGTGTGAACTTTGTTGATCATTTGTCCCATCGTAGACACAGTTTTATTTATGTTCCATGTGAATCTACAGGGTGTCTTTTTTTAGGCGATAGATTTTTCATTAAAAAACTATAAGGGCTATAGACATGGTGTTTTCACTTCTATCATCTCTGGGCCGGCGGACATTCTTGGCCATATATTGCTCGACCATCAAACGACTAATTACCTAAAAATCGTTAATTAACTTTTTAATTATAAAAGCTACGAAGTCGTTCCAATGAGAACATCTGTTCCTTTCGATGACCTGATATCGTAGCCTTTCTCAGAACAAAAATCCGTTCGGTAGATCGTCCGCAAAAAATTTGTGAAGGAACACTATTTTTTTCTTTACGTTCATTCATGTTCTTTTGTTCATTCCGCCGGCCCAGAGATGATAGAAGTGAAAACAGCATGTCTATAGCCCTTATACGTAGTTTTTTAATGAAAAATCTGTATCGGGTAAAAAAAGACACCCTGTATGTATATTTTGAATTCATACAGTAAGCCATTGTAAAGGTGTACATGCGGGAAGGTTGTTCCGAGGCTGAACGACGTCTACTAGGACCGACCTTTCAATCCATTGCAAAGGGCACTGCATAGGTCATGCAAACCTCCGAAGGTCTGATTGTTTGATTTAATGAGAGTCCACTGTGCTTGTGTTTTCAGATACATGTTTATAGTACCACATTTCAAAAGCAGTAAAAGAGGAAGCCATTTGCAGATTGATATGCAAGACCAGTAAATAAAGTCTTGTCTGCAGATACTCCATCATCACACTTTCGAAATATGCCTGGCCTTAGGTTCGGTATCACGCATATCATGTGCAACACCTTGTCCATGTGCTCCGAAAGGTCATGCGGAATCCTTTGTTTAATATATCGAAGATCCGTAGTCTCTGAATAACTCTCTCCACGTGTATCCTCACGGATGCAGTTTCGTAGGTTGCTTCTACTTCTGCGTCTGTGAACTGTGGCTTGGTGGCGAACAAGGCATGACTAAAGTTGCCTGCTGTTGGCCAGGCATGCCACACTGCGCAACCTTCAGTGTCTCCATCCGAAGCTTTTTTAATTTATCTTACTTGAATTCCGTGTTAGCGCCACGAAGTAACCGCGGCTATGCACGGCATACAGACGTGGACTGATAGAGAGAGGACAGCAGGAAGGAGTAGGCGACAGAGGGATTAGTATGCGTCCTGGCCCGACTTCAAGTGGAACTGTGCTGACATTCGTCTGGAAAGCCTGATGGAAAACCCTGGGAAAACCCCAGACAGCACAGCCAGTGTGAGGATTCGGACCCGCGTCACCTCCCAGTCTCGACTTGGAAAGCGGCCACACCAACCACTATGCCATGGGAGCTGGTCCTATCCGAACCCCTACAGACTGCTAAATACCCAAAAGACCTGCAAGCTAGGCTGCCAAATATTGTGCGACATTCCATGTGAAGACACACAAGTACTCACAGACAGAAAGTTAACAAACAAGTGGAATGCTGTCCGTGCTGAGCCAGCAGTATGAGTAGGAATGCATTTACCATCAAGATTCAGTTTCCTCGCCATGGGGCACTTGGAAGCATGCAAGCAGGGGGACGATTACTTATGCATGATTGAGTGACAAAATTGAGCAACCGCACCTGTGCAGTCACGAGGTGAGACACTAAGATGTTACGCCGTCGGAAAGCTTTGAGTGATCAATACGTGCACAGTGAAACTTATAAGGACAGTCGCATTGGCCCCATATATACTCCAAGATGGCGCCCAGGTTGGAATCATGCGCTGTTTGCTCTGAGAAGATTCCCAGTAAGCAACAGTCCCTGCGTTGTTCCGAGTGCGCACTGTGTTTTCACGTGACATGTTTAAACCTTCTGAGCACCGAATATGAAGAACTGTCCGCCGGTAACGCACCATATGTCTGCGAAACTTGCTCTACATCGGCTTCCGACGTTAGGGTTAAGAATGCCCCGACCCCGAAAGGTTCTGCCGCTGATGACGATCTTCGCACCTTGCTGTTGGATCTCCAAAAACAGATGTCGTTCCTGACCGATGAAGTGATCTCCCTGCGCGAAGAGAATAGCACGCTCAAGAAAGCTATGAATGAAGGATTCGCGGCGACCACTATACAGCTGAACGGTGTCCGGCGTGAAATCGGCAAGATGCCCCCGGCAATGCAAGTGACCTTACCTCAAGGGAGTTCGGTGCCTTCCTCTAAACCACCGATGTTGATGTCGAGACAACCCACCGCATCTGAGGACCGTCGAGTCCTGCCCGAAGCCAGTGCTTCAGCCTGGAACAGCCACCCCTCTAACGACGATTTCGGTCGCCCGCAGCATTTTCCGCCATTGAGGCCTCCTTCAGTGCCGTCTATTCCTCCTGTCGGCCATTTTTCTGTGCATCCCAATATGACCCGCCAACGTGAAAGGAAGGAGGTCACACGAGGGAAGGCCACCGCCTCGCTACTCAAGGCCGCATCCCCAGCCAGCGCACACAAAGGTAAAGCGGTCTTTGTCACCCGTCTCTGCCCGTCGACTAGTTCTGAAGACGTCGCGTCCTACTTGCGAGACAGTGTAGGTGTAGTGTCTCCCGTGTGCACCAAGTTGATTACCCGCAGCCCGGCCTATGCGTCATTCCACGTTACTTGCAGTGACGCCGACATCACGAAGTTGCTGGATGAGAACGTCTGGCCAAGCGACTGTCTATTCCGTGAATTTTCTGGCGTTCTCCGACCTACCATGATTCAAGCGGCTCCCCGCGATGACGCAGCCACCTCCCCTCAACACAATGCAGTACCTGCATAACGGCAGAAATAATGTGTTTGACTGCACCGTATATTATCAGAATGTCCGCGGCCTTCGTACGAAAAACGTTGAGTGCTTCCACAATGTCATTGATCTTGATTCTGATGTCCTTTGTTTGACTGAGACATGGCTGTGGCCAGGCATACCAAGTTCCTCGTGTTTTCCAGAATATTACACTGTCTTTAGGTCCGACCGTTGTCAGACGCAAGCCCAAAGGGGTGGCGGTTCGCTTATTGCCGTGCGATCCCGTTATAGCTGTCGCCGTCGTTCCGATCTTGAGCTAGTGCCCGATTGTGTCTGGGTTGAGCTCATCCTCAGTGGCAATGACCGTATACTAATAGGCGTGCACTACTTTCACCCTGGATATAGCCCAGACGCCCTTGAAAGGTACTTCCTACTTCTGGGAGAAAAATTAATTCGACTACAATGTAAAATATTAATCTTGGGTGACTTCAATGCTCCTGGTGTCGACTTTACTAGCTATAACGTAACAGCGCATAGCTCCTGCTCAGTCCGTTTCTGCCACTCACTTCTTGACTTTGCTCACTTTCATCAGCTCATGCAACTGAATAATGTCGCTAACAAGGACGGTTACACGCTGGACTTATGTTTTTCAAACTTCAGTGCCTCTGTCGAGCGCTCTCTCTCGCCTATCGTTCCCATTGATGGTTATCACCCCCCTCTGTCCATTGTACTCCCACACGTACGGGCCCATGTCACGTGTCCCCAGTCCTCGAGGTTGGCTCTCAATAGAGGAGACTATGTCGGCCTCTATCATCATCTTGATTCGTGTGATTTCTCGTCTGTACTTAGCTGTTCTGACCCCAACGACACCGTATCCCGCTTTACCGAAATTTTTGTTGACAGCATTACTAAGTATGTTCCGCAGTATACGCCTCGTCGTTCAAAGTATCCACACTGGTTTTCCCCTGAATCGCGTCGCTATCTCAGTAAGAAAAAGTATTTTCACAGGAGGTATAAAAAACATGGGAACGCGGCTGACTACGAACAATTTGTTATTTTTCGCGCACGTTTGAAAAAAGCCGTTGTGCACGACTGCAGGTTGCACTTGAGCACCGTCGAAGCGAATGTAAATGATAATCCTCGTAACTTCTGGAAGTGGCACAAACTTCAGAAACGCGGTCCGGTCATGTCGCCTTCTCTCAGTGACGGTCACGCCTTGTACTCTGACCCCCCAACCGTTGCAAAGATGTTTGCTGCGCAGTTTAGTTCGGTGTACGACGGTACCAGTAACACTACTGCTTCCGCTGATTTCAAGACCGCACCGTACACTGATGATTTGCCTACATTTGTTATCACTGAGAGTGATGTAAGCGACGCGATCCGCAGGTTGAAACCCACAACAACACCTGGCCCTGATGGAATTCCAGCTATTTTTCTGAAAGCTTACTCTGATGTTGTTACACCTGTACTATCGTTTATTTATAACTTGTCACTGAGATGCAATAATTTCCCTAGTCACTGGAAGTCATCCGTTGTGATTCCTGTCCACAAGTCAGGAGACCGGCACATTGCGACCAACTACAGACCGATCAGTATTCTATGCGCGCCTTCTAAGGCGTTTGAACACATCATATATACGCACTTGTCGTCGTTTTTCAAACGCAAGCTCGTTGACTCTCAACATGGCTTCATGGCAGGCAGATCTACGGTAACAAATTTGGTATCCTTCATGTCTTCCGTTGCCCCTGTCGTCAGTGCTCGCGGTCAGATTGATGTTGTCTACTTCGATGTGTCAAAAGCTTTCGATTTAATGAGTCACGGCCTCCTACTAGATAAGCTACGTACATCCGGTGTTTCTGACCCGCTTGTTGCATTCTTCGAGTCATACCTAAGTCAGCGTTCCTGTTCTGTTTTTGTCTCGGGCACGTACTCAGATGCATATGTTCCCACATCTGGGGTCCCTCAGGGATCCAACCTAGGTCCCCTGCTTTTTAATGTCTTTGTGAATGACATGTCATCCTGCCTCAAACATTCTACTCTACTTCAGTATGCGGACGATTTCAAATTAATGAAAGCGATCTCTTCGGTTTCCGACTGCTTACAGCTACAGGCAGATATATCCAGTATACTGTCATGGTGCAGTGCCAACGGTCTCAAAATTAACAGCGCAAAGACGAAGGTTGTCTCGTTCACACGCAAGACAAATATCTCTGTGTTTCGATACTTCTCCGACATTGAAATATGTCGTGTTGACAGTATCCGAGATTTAGGAGTTATTTTTGATGCCAAGCTGCTATTCCATGAACATGTCGCAACGGTTCGTTCTTCCGCTCTTCGCACGCTGGGCCTCCTGTCATACACATGCAAGGAGTTTCAGACTCCTGCTGTCTTCATTAAACTTTACAAGTCCTATGTTCTTCCCAGGCTTGAATATGCCTCTGTTGCTTGGAACGCACTTTCAGGTACTGATACAAAGCGTCTTGAGGCTGTACAAAAACGAGCGCTCCATATCATACACAATGGCTTTTTACGAAAAAAGTTATTGTATGACTATAACACACTATTGCAATATTTTCACCTTCACTCACTGGCCACACGTCGCTCTATCGCCGACGCCCTATTTCTGTACAAATGTGTCCATGCCCGTGTTGATTCGCCACTTCTGCTGAGCCTCCTAAACTTTTGTATTCCTCGCGCGGCTTTTCGTAATCCACCAGTCTTCTACGTTAAACGCTTCTGCCCCAGCGATCCAATTACCCGATGCCAAATTCTTCTGAACTCGCTTCCCCCCACATGCGATATTTTCCACGCCTCCAGCACATCCCTTAAACGCGACGTTATTTCTTTCCTTCATCAGTGAATTTTCAATCGTGATATTCTTTCCTTTGTTTTGTACAGTATATCGTCTCATTCCATCTTATAACTTATGTGCTGCGCGTAATCTATGTATTGTAGTTTTGTTGCTGATATTTCATTGCATGTACTGCGTGGTATACTTGTCTGTAAATATGTAAGTACGTATGCGTGTCATGTAGTTCTGCTGCTGATGTTTCATCGCGTGTACTGCGCGGTATATTTGTCTGTAAATATGTAAGTACGTATGCCTGTTATGTTTGTAATGTACATCTGTTTGTGTCCCACTGTATATGTATTATATATATGTCTGTACATAATTATTTGTGCGTTTATGTCTGTATTGTATCCACTGTGAGTTATGTGTATTGTGTGCGCCAACACCAAGGCCTTAGCGGCCGTTCTTGGGCACTAATAAAAAAATTATTATTATTATTATTATTAAAACTACAATGAATTGTGATCCCCCATACTCCACTGACCATCACACCGAAATGTCCCATCCTGATCAACTTAATAGCTTTTGTGGAATTCGAGTATAAGCAGCACTAGAGCAGACGACTGATGTCGGTGGCAACTGGAACTCCCTGCTGGAAATCTGAGGCAACGTCACAATTCATCTGACCAAGCAGGATGTGCGTGTACCTGCAGTGTGTGAGTCGTCTGTGTGGCTTGCATGAGCAAGATCAGGAAGGCGAAGGCATAATCGAAGATGTCCGACTCAAAAAATGAAAGTGGCGATTCGTTGTGTTCGAATGCCTTTAGTGATAGCACTAGTCACTTACACATGTTAGATGATGACCCATATTTAGAGAGTGACTTTTTCGGTTTAAACCCGATTCCACCCAGTTATTCCCCCCAGAACTGACCTCCGACCAGTTCGGGTTAAACCCGATTTATCCCCGAATTCCAGTCACTATGAAATCCTCACGTGACGTTTCCACTGAAAACGAACGAGGGTCGCCACGCGTAACACATGTAAAAATGGGTCACTTAGGTTCCCAGCAATACACCCATGTGTGTCAACACTGTCTATGCCTTTGGGGACTACCGCTTCAAAATCACAATTCCCCCCCCCCCCCCCCCCCCCCCCAAAAAAAAAAGGTTTAATCGACAAGAGAAGAAACAAAAACACCGGATAACACCCCAAGGCACAATTATCGCCAGATTTTTCCCCGAATTACAGATTTAAAAATAATGCCCGATTTTACCCCCTGAATCTGAGAAAGGCATTTAACCCGAAAAAATCACTCCCTACCCATATTCGATTGAACCCCTTCCAATGCAAGCTGCTGGCCATGTATGTGCCTCAGCTACGTTAGAGCATCAGAACGAGCCTCAGGACCATGGGTTCAAGTTACTAAGTTCATGATGGAGTGCTCAATACTTAGATCCTGCGACATTCACTAACACCGGAAACAATTCAGTTGTTTGTGCGGCATCTGTGCTCCCCAAGAACCGTATGAGTACCAGTGCTGCAGTGCTGTTGATAAAGTGGCAGAGTTGTGCAATGACAGCGGGGCACAGTGTATCACACCGCACATTTTGTACCCAGATCTTTCGGCAACAACTTCTGGTGGTGTAAGCACCGCAGTATTGCCGCAATGATCACAGTCTTCACCTACAGGACCCTCAAGAGAATAGGTACATTGAGTCAATGCCTCTTCTGTAATAAAGGAGGGTAGGTCTTTTCCTGGCATTTGACCAATGACGCATTATGAAAAATGTCAAGTGACAGTTTCTTGCAAAGGATATGGGCACAGAAAGAACTTTCATCGTCCTGTTTGAAGGACCTCTTCAAGATGCAGCGACGGTCAACCGTAGAGCCCATAAGGTTCCTCACCCGCGATCACGTTTATCCCTCAAACATTGAGAAGATGAGTGTAATGCACTCTCTACAGATTTTGTCACCTCCTGTGACTGCGGCGCTGCAATACAAGAAAGATCAGCTGGTCACACATATGACGTTCAGATCGCATCAGTTGGGCAAACAGTGGAGTTCATGACTATGATGCACAAATGGTTCACTGTCATAGATGTGAGTAACACGCAACTGCACATCCACAAGAATGACCTGGGCACAAGACCTTTCTAGGACGTGCAGGATGAAGGGTACAGTAGCTGGAAACAACGTTTCTTGACTACGTCCAAAAACTGAAGAGCGAGAGCCGTCCCGGAAACTTCCTGAGCAAGGAGACGTTTCATGCGTTGGTGTTTATAGATGCTCAAAACTTATTCGCAAAACAAAAGTGTATTCACTCCTGGTCAACAAAAAAATTCTAAATTTTGTGCTCACACGAACGTTTACAAGTGATCCATTTGAGGCACTTTTCGGGTTTCTGCAGAGAACCGCAGGATCCAACAATGCCATGGACACAAGGAGCGTTCTCTGCGGCACTGAAAAATGCTGAAGACAGGTATTGTGTCCTCATCAAACCACAGCAACGTAAATTACTCTGGGTCATTCCTTAGTTCTCAAGCAAACATCGAGAACGAAGGTCAGACAGCTGGTGGCTTTTTTCCATCACTGGCAAAAGAAAGGCATCGTGAACTGTGCACAACACTATGAAATCCTCAAGTGACATTTCCACTGAAGACGAACAGAGGGTGCCATGTGGAGCACATGTAAGAATGGGTGTCTTACATTCCCAGAAATACACCCATGTGGGTCGCACTGTCTATGCCTTCGGGGATTAGCCCTTGGTAGGTCAGCCACAAAAAAACAACAGGAAAAAAAAAGAGATTAGGAAAGGGGACTTAATACACAAGAGGATAAACAAGAGCAGCCAATAATACTCGAAGGCTCAATTATCGCCTGATTTCTTCCCGAATTACATATTTAAAAATAGCACCCAATTCCCCTTTGAATCTGAGAAAGGCATTTAACCCGAAAAAGTAGCACCCTAATTATATGGAATATTTTGCAGTATGAAGCATTATGTTGGTGATGATGGATGTGATGATTGTAGAAATCACACCGTGTAAACAAAACTGGCTGAGCACGCCAGCGGCATCAGTATGCTCATCGCGACCTAACCTTTTCCGCTTCGGCCATGATTAGGGTTAACACGACACGCCATTCATGATGGCATCGCCGAAGCGTGCACACCATGCTCTTCCTCTTGAAAGGAAAATTCAAGTTATCGAAGATTGTGAGGGTTGGAGCTTCACCAAAACGGAGCTTGTAACAAAGTATGGAATGCTGAAGAGTACGCTAACAAGAGTTCTTCGTGAAAAGGACAAGCTACGTGACACATTTAGTGCTTCGGCGTTTGGACCAGAAAGAAAAAGACTGCGACTCGGTGCACACGAATAGCTTGACAAGTGCTTGGTACTGTGGATAAAGTGTGGAAAAAACTTTTTTGCACAGCAGCATGGCTCTGAACCATTCCTGCGTAACCTTTTCGATATGGAGAGCATTATTCAAAAGCAAAGGTTTAATCAGTTGTTCCAAACAATGATTGAGCGATTCTTTACACCTCAACAAGGGTCAGAATAAACTTCTTAATTGTGTGCCTATTTCTGGTCTTTATGAGAGGTATTAGACACAGTAATGTCCACAAGACTAGTTGCAGCTTCCACACCCCTGAAATTGACACAATTTATCGTTTTGCATCACAAGTTCGAGTTGCTTCGAGTTGCTTCGAGTTCCGTTGAGAGATTCCGTTTAAAGAGATCCCACTGTATGCGTGGACATGAGAATCCCGAATCAAGCTCTAAAAAGGGAAAGGTACCCCATTCCGACTGTGGATGACGTCTTAGAAGAGATTAGTGAAGCACAAGTGCTGTCGGAATTAGATCACAAAGAAGGATACCACCAGATTGAGTTGGACGAAGAATCACGGGATATAACAACATTTTTTACACATGTGGGAAATTTTAGATTCAAGAGGCTCATCTACAGTGTTTCTTGTGCACCAGAAGTATTTCAGAAGATTATTCAAGATGTGCTGCAAGGATGCGAAGGAGTGCGTAACATCTCGGACAACACAATTGTGTACGGGAGAACCCAAGAAGAACATGATCATAGACTGGATAGAGGGCTTCGCAGGTTTTGAGAGCAACGTCTAACGCTTAACAGAAACAAATGCCATTTTGCGCTGAGTAAACTTAATTTTATGGGACATACCATTTCTGGCAACGGCATCAATCCAAGCACTGAGAAGATTAAAGCCATACATGATGCAAGGACACCCAGTACTACGTAAACTTTGTGATCAAAGAAGCAACTCCAAAAGCACTGAGCGAAGATGAACTTCGGAAAGCCACGAAAGGAGATCCTGTTCTGCAGAGAGTACTGGACGAGGTACGGAAAGGGAGATGGGAATCAAACAATGAAGACAGTGTCTACAAGAGAGTGGAGCCTGAGTTATCGGAGAAAGATGGATACTCCTTAAAGGAACAAGAATTGTAATTCCCAGTGATCTCCAGGCAAGAGTGTTGAACATAGTTCATGAGACACACCAAGGCATTGTTAAGACAAAACCGTTGCTGAGAACCAAAGTATGGTGGTCAAACATGGACAAACATGTGGAAGAACTGATAAGACAGTGCCCATCTTGTGAACTTGTACTTGCTTCTTGTGAGCTAGAACAGAAAATCAACCACAGCCCATAAAGTCGACTCCGCTACCAGCCAGGCCTTGGGAAGAGTTAGCACTTGATATTTGCGGACCTTTGCCATCAGCAGAATATGTTTTGGTGGACCATCATTCAAGATGGCCGGAAGCTGTGATCGTCAAGACGACATCAACCAACGTGATAATTACCTGGCTAAAAGAACTATTTGCAAGATTTGGTTACTCTAGAAGTATCAAGACAGGTAATGGACCTCAGTTTGTCACGAGAGATTTATATCGTACTGCATGTCAGGGAAGAAAGACGTCTTGAATGGACATCAAAAGTGCCCGATGCTGACCGGCCTAAGGGAGGCCCTCGAGATATGGAAGTCAAAGCAATCCAACGATGAAAGCTGGGTTTTCCACATTCGCAGCCCTGAGGTGGTCCTGGAACGCATTCCGTTTGTGTTTGTAGCTGCCATCAGAATGTAAAGATGATGCTTCATGCAGCAGGGATGGAAGAGAACTACAAAGAACGCCTCGGGCTAATGGTGTGTCGCATGGACTGGAGAGGATTGTACGCTTGACCACTGTGCTCAGTGGCTGGGGTTATCAACGGTTCAGCAAATCTTGGATGTCAACATGGCACGAATATCGGAATTATGCGACACTGTAATATTTCAACAATGGGTGCCTGGTGATCGCTCAGTGCTTCGAACCTTTGTGGTACCAACGAAAGAATTCAGCCAGAACCTTCTGAGTGCCCTCCTGACCCTAAAGAAGCATCACTTCATAAGATCATCGCAATCGCTTTACGTAAAACAGTTAAAGGATAACCTTCCTGAAGATGAAGCGGTCGTGCAGCTGGACTTCTCTGAGAAGTACAGTTTTCTAGCGCAAACTTCCCCACAGTCTTTCTACTGGAACACTTTGCAGGCGACAGTACATCCGGCGACAGTACACTTTGCAGGCGACTGCATATCTGATTGTAGTGCACTTTAAGGAAGAGGGAAATGAAACCCTGCAAAATGTGTCGTACGTTTTCATATCGGATTCCCTAACCCATGACAATGCCTCTGTTCATCTGTTACAAAAAATGTTCCTAGAACAATTCTTGGCTGCTCACCGCCACATTAAGAAGTTGCATTATTTTTCTGATGGAGCTGCTTCTCAATATAAAAACAAGAAGAACTTTATCAACCTGTGTTTCCACGAAGCTGACTTTGGCGTCCAAGGGGTATGGAACTTCTTTGGTACGTCACATGGGAAAGGGCCCTGTAACAGTATTGGAGGAACAGTGAAACGGCTGGTGGCAAAAGCTAGCCTTCAGTGACCCTTCGACCGTCAAATATTGACACCACGAGATCTTTTCCGGTGGGCGCAACGAAATTTGCGGAACATAGTGCCTATGTGGGTGTCGTCTGCTGATGTGACACAGGAGCAGGACATGCTGGTGCCTCGCTGCCAGCTAGGCAAGGCTATTCCGGACACTCGAGACTTCCATTCCTTTGAGCCCCTATCCACGGCGCGTGTGTGAGCACGTGTAGTGCCGGCATCTGTCCAGCACAAGGTGTACCACACCAAGAAGCCTGAACGTCCACCACCGTCCTCTGTCACTGATTTCAACTGACTGAAGCTTATGGTCCTTGATCGGCGACTAATTGTTTTCATAGCATGTTTTCGCTGATTGCATTGCATGATACTCATGTATTTCAAATAAAACAATGCCTCAAATGTGTATCTGACTGTATATTTGTGACATCGGTGACATAACAGCCACGCGGCAACAGGATGCTCGCTTCTCGTAACCATGTCATATTTAAAAAATCATTACACAAAAACAACATGAAGTACCCCTGAGATTTTTTTATAGTGGAGGGACCGACGTATATTTTACCATTGACAGAACGTTCGTACATCGTTGTTCACGTTTTTTTTTATGCTCCAATATGAATAATTTTCTCAAATTTGCATATTTCACGAATTATTTCTCACTTTGCCCGACAATCCTGAGAGCCAATTTTTTTTACATATATGCCTCATATCCCCAGCTACAACGCTAACAATTTTCATATCTCTAGGCGGAGGCAGTGAGTCAGCAGAAAATGACAAAGACGAGTAAAAAAGGGGTGTCTAGCGTTAGCCGTGAGGTACCACGAACACGCTAGCTTTTGTTTTCTTGGGTCCAGGCAGAGCCGTGTATGCCAAAGGGAGTCTGGCCATTAGGAGGAGCCTAAAAAAGGGGCTCGACCTGTCAATCAAATTGAGCGTGTTTCATTGGCTGCTGTTTTCTATGCGGGCCGCCATGACACCAAAATTTTCCCGAAAATGGCGGCGTAGCTTGGAACGGCGAAGCGAGGATTTCATGACAATTTTTTTTTTCACAAATTACGTCAATTTTATTCCGTAAGTGTACATTCTGTTGCTATTATCTTGCAAATCACCTTTAAATTACGCTCCAGTGTCGATGTTTACCTGAAAATAATATGTTTCGTCGTCCTTGTTAGGCCTAGTAACGACAGCGATCACAGGCAAATAGCGAGCAAAACGCTACAAATGGCCAAAAATTTTCATTTTATGACCTACTTTTATTCATATACACACCTTTGCCCGTTCTTGGTTGAGTCTTGTTATGTTTCATAGTTCAAATATGTATAATACCGGCAGTCTGTTACAACTAGAGGTTCTGCCGGCCAATCAGTTCTGCTAGCAAGCACTTCTGCTTCTGCTACTTCTGCTCTTCTGCGTCTTCCCGGCATGCCCCTCACCATCCAGATGGCGCCGTTAAAAGTGGAGGCAAAATCCATTATGTTGCTAGGTCGTCAGGGAATATCCTATTCAATCTAATCCAATCCAGTTTCCCGAAAATGTCGGCACCCAGTTAGTACAGGTAATATATAGCTTGGATAGCCTGGGGTTAATAGCGAACTATATTTTGGCTCGTGATTGGCCAGAGAGCCCAAAAAGTGGGTGGAGCTCCATGTATAGGCATGTTCCATTAATGGCCAGACTCCCTTTGGCATACACGGCACTGGGTGCAGGATGGACGAAGGGCCCTCTGTGGCCACAGTGACGTTTACAGACACAAAATATCTATTCCCGTTTTCCGTACAGAAGCCGTCAAAGATAACGTGGTTTCAGGGCGATCCTCGAAGTTACGCGCCACCTAACGCAGGAACGCCAAATAGTTCAGCAAAAATAGTTCTCGGGCATCGGTTTCTCATCTACTCCGACCGGTAAAAAAATTCACATTCAAATCCATGGGAGTCGAGAGCTACGATTGGATCGCTTCATATAGAATGACTCTAGTGTTGTTGATGTTGTAGTGTAGTGTTGATGTTTAACTGGACGAAGAAATGACTCAGATGAGAAATGGGCGCAACTTGCGTGGGGGCCAAAGATGTAAGCTGCTTTAGCCTCGATTTAACTTTGTAAGTTATTTTGTGTGAATGTTCCCCCAACACATGTGGTTATCTCTCATGTTACATTGTGTGCTCAGTGTCAGTTATAGTGTATTTATTTCCACACACCCATATAATGACAAATATGGTCCTATGGAATTATGAATAGTAATAACTAAATAATTAAATGAGATGATGAAGCAACCCTGTTCTTCCAGTTGTATCCTGACTGACTACCCACTACACTTCCACCCTTGTACACTCAATAAATCAAACTCGAATATTTCGTACTTTTGGCTAATTCAAACAGATTTCAAATTCTTGCTTAACCTGCTGTGTTTTCAATGTATAGAAAAGCATATTTTTTTGCTTGCAACATGTATTAAAATTAAATACTGGTAATAAGTGATGGCCAGTAGTTAAAGTACTAGTTAAACTACCTGATTGTAGTTAAAAATTAGTTATGAACTACTTGCAGAAATATAGTGGCAACTACTTGTTAAACTACTATTTCGAGTAGTTAGCTACAGTAGTTACTGCAGGCGCCAACTACAGTCAAACTCCTTTAGAGCGAACGCCTTTTTAACTAAAGTACTAGTAGAACGAATTTTTTTCGCGGTCCCGCCAGAGCCCCATAGGACTAATGTATTTTTCAAACATTTAGTACGAATTTCTTTACAACGAAAATACCTTAATAACGAACAAATATACGGCCCCTTCAACGTAATTTCCAACACATACAACGAAGCTCCTCAGGGGAGTTCGGCGGGTTTTACGAGGATTATACGTACATACCAAGTTTTTCTCCCGGTGCAGGCCCCCTTCTTTATGATCTACGTTTCCAAGTTTTGTCGTGAGAAAGGGGTGACATCATCAGATAATCCGTCACAAAGCCTCCCGGACAATTACCGGTCACCTTGGAGTGCGAAGCCCGATCGACCTCCTTTCTGACCTGAGTTCACAGCGTCCAGCTCCTTTATGAACTATGTTTCCAAGCTTTGTCCGGGGAAAGGGGTGACATCATCAGATGATCTGTCACAAAGCCTCCCTGGGCAATTCCTGGTCGCCTTGGAGTTCAAAGCCCGATCGACCTCCTTTCTGACTTGAGTTCACAGCGTCCAGTGCACACCAGGACACCAGCATTCACGAAGAGTCCGCTGTGGCGGCCAGTTGTGCTATGGCAGACATGTCAGCGAAGGGCGGCGATGCTACCTCTGCAAGAGCATCCTCGAAGCGGAAGCAGTTTACAGTCGAGGAGAACATCGCGGTGCTGAGAGCCGTTGATAGCGGGCAGAAGAAATCGGACGTTGCAAAAGAATTTGGGATTAGTGCTTCTACACTTTCGACTTTTTTGAGGGACCGAGAGAAGATACAGCAGCAGCACGAGAACAACGAAGGATCCTCAGCGCGAAAAAGGATACGTGCGGCTAACTTCGAAGAAGTGGACAAGTGCATTTACCGATGGCTGTTAGAGGTGAGATCCCAGGACATACCCATATCGGGCCCCGTGTTGTGCGCGAAAGCAAGGGACTTTGCAGCCATGTGTGGTGTCGAAGAGAAATTCAAAGGAACGCAGGGGTGGCTCCGAGCCTTTCGTGCACGGAAGCGAAGCTGAAATGTAAACAAACAAGATGGCAGACATCCCCTTTAACGAAGTAACCTTTACTACGAAATTTTTTCACGGTCCCCTGAGCTTCGTTCTAAAGGAGTTTGACTGTACTTGCAATTTTGCCGCAAGCTTTACGGCACGATTGTGCTTCCGACTTTTGCCTTGAGCTACTTGTTTGATGAGAACGGAGGTGCATAGCAATTGTGTCGTGCATGTGTACTAAATCTTCACTTTTAATGCTTGTCTAGTGAAGCCTCATTTGCTGTGAAATAATTCTGTGACTTAGTTTATATATTTGTGCGTGGCACATTGATCTGTGACGAAGGAGCCTGAGTGTAAATCTCGTACATGGTCTGTCGTATGTTGTACGTACCTTTATAGCGGAAGCTTTCACTCCATATAAAATATTTCCGCAGCAAGCTTTTTTGTCAGCGCATAATATACAAGAGACAGGCAGTGGATTTTACGACAGTATGTGAATTAAGTGATGTAGGCACAAGAGTATATTTTAAATATCATTATCACTACCTGTGATTCATATTTAGGTGTCCAAGAACACTACAAGGGATTGGTGTTGATGGACAACATTAATTAGTTATAGATGTAGTTAAAATACATTGCAGTAGTTAAAGAAGTAGTTTTAACTACTCTCCTGAAAAGTAGTTGAACTATTAGTTAAACTACTCCATCGTGAAGTAGTTAGTGGCCATCACTGCTGGTAATTCATACTGCTGATAATTAGAACAAAAGGCTGTGGACCCCTGGAGTATGAATTCGGGAGTGGCTACTGTACCGCGATGGAACAGTCTGTCATCATACAGCCAACATGATTTTCCTGTTTTTATCTTGAGTACAAAGCTACAGCCACAATGCAAGCAGCTACATACAGCAGCATTGGGCTTTGGAGAATACTTTGATACTAATCACTTTTGAGATGTGGCTTACAATAGCTCTTGTCGGACAGCCAGGCTTAAACACTGTCTCAAGTGAGCTGCTGTTCCTAATTGTCGTTTTTTGCATAAGTTGCAATCATTTTCTTAAACGTGCAGTGTATGGGAAGCCGCTGGACTTGCTATCAGCATAGTAAGTTTTCAAAATTTCTTGTATTATGTATACGTAGTATTAAATTTTTCAGTGACACACTGTAGTCTTTCAATGGATGAGTCATCATTTCTATTACTGTAAAGATGCGTCAAACTTCTGAGATATTTGGAATCTGAATTTCACATCTCTGGTTCCATACACTATGCCAAACTGCAAATCCGAAGAAGGTCTCATATTTTGCTTCAGGTACAGCATGCATTTGTGTGCACATTCACAAACCAAAAGACATGCAGTATTAGATCAAGGAATTGATCCCACACTAGAATTGTGCACATCTGCCAAACATGGGCCAGTCATGATCGATCTGGTATGTCAAAGTTGGCCAAACAAATATTCAAAATTCAATATGTTCCTTAGGAGAAGATTGATCCAGGCAGAAAAGTGGCAAGGATTCAGTGGCAGCACATAGTAGTTTACAGCAGTGAAGGCACTACTCTCGGTATAATGCAATAAATTGTGTGGTGGGTTCTGGCAAACATGAACGAAGAATATTCCACTTTCAATGTCATCTTGTCTTACGTGGCGAAAAATCTGCAAACATACGTGACATCCCGCATTGCACACAGAGCCAGACCACTCTGACAGCTTTAGTAAAATATTTCTCTTTGTTAATTACTCAATACAGCCGTGCCTCGTTAATACGGACACTTTCATCCCCGACCAAAAATGTCCATAAAGCAAAACATCCGTATTATTGAATACCAAGGAAGTAACAAACAGTCCCACAGTGGCCTAGTAAGTTGTAGCTCTGCTCAACCGAAGTGTTGGGTACCTGGACGACTTGAATAAGAAAGCTGCCTACTGAGATAAGTACTTGCTATGACAGTAAAGGTGACAGGTTCGCACTTACCTAGCCTTTTCTTCCCACCTTTATATAGAACGTCCATGTCAATTGTGCATGACACATCAATTTCACAAAATGTACACCAATGTATTTTCAGGACACACCACACCACAATGTTCCTTCCCAGAAATCAGCAGTCATCCACACAACGCTGCACAACAAGGGGTGTCCGCTCAACACTGAAAAAGCAAAGCAGAGCATAGGTAAGTATCATTTCTGGGAGATCTAGTTGTCTATCAACTCTGCCCAGAGACCAAGCCAAATTTTTTTTCAGGTTTGATTCAGGTTTGGGTACAGTATTAATGGTTAGGTTCTGGTTTAGCCCCAGAAGGACACATATATCGGTTCCGTACCTTTCAAGATGCTCTAAACTGGTTCTGAACCGGTTCATCGCACTAGGTCATAGGAGGGGGTTTTTCTGCGGCCTCACTCATCCTCACCTCATGAAGCACAGACTTTATCGGTCTCGCTCACTCTCAGCAAATTTTCCTCACCAGTAACGTAATCTCAGTTGCCCTCACCCTCATATTCCATCTTAAATTTTGCCCTCATAAACCTCATCTCAGGGCATCGGGATCCCGAAAGGCCTCACCATCCTCATCCTCACATGCCTTCACTTCATGAGGCTTATCACAACCCTCATGGCCTCACGTATCTTCACCTCACAAGGGTCCTCATCCTCATGTGTCCTCAACCCATGAGGGCCCTCATAGCCACAGGAGTCCTTATCTTCACGTGCCCCCACCTCATGAGGGCCCTCATGTCCTCATGGCACCTCACGTACTTTCGCTTAATGAGGACCCACATGGCCTCCTGTCCTCATCCTCACGTGCCCTCAGCTATGGTCCTTTATATTGGGGGTATGTACAATGCAATCAATGAATAATATTGTATTTAGAAATCAGTGTTTCAAAAAAAAAAAAAAAAACGACACGAAAACATGAAAAGAGCGAGTTGGAAAGCTGTTCTACAGCTGACATAGAGGTAAAGTAATCAGGCAATATGTTCCATTTATTAACTGTACATACTTGTACATGTCAGAAATGCAACCAATTATTCAAAATTTTCTGGAGCAATTTCGTCTTTTGGAACTCTGGTTGTCCAGCCTAGTATAGGTTCTGTGGCGGCACTCCCAGCTGAAGCATATGGTCAAATTCGGCTTTTGCGACGTTGAATTTTTCAGGGGCCAGCGGGCGGTAGTGCACTGGAGGACCAAGCCAGTTCACCACGATGTGGTGCACAATGTTATGACCCATGGCCCTCCAGTGCACTACCGCCCGTGGCTGCTGGCCCCTGAAAAATGAAGCGTCACAAAAGACGAATTTGACCATGTGCTTCAGCTGGCAATTATCGGACACATCCTCCAGCACGTGGGCGTCTCCCCTGCATATGGTCCCGAAACAAACTCGTGACTGGCGGCCGTGCGTTGATTACCGCGCCCTAAACAGCGTAACGGCCCCAAACCATTATCCCAATCCTCACATCCTGGACTTTGCTGCTAACATGGAGGGAAACACAATATTTTCCAAACTGGACCTGGTTCGGGCCTACCATCAAATTCCCAATGCTACCGAAGGCATCCCTAAAACTGCCATCACAACGCCGTTCGGCTTGTACGAATTCCTGTGCATGCCATTTGGGTTGCGCAACGCAGCACAAACCTTTCAGCGCTTCATGGATAACATTCTGCGCGGCATGCCCTTCGTTTATTCCTCGTGTGCCTCGGCACTATAGTGGTGCTGGTGATAATGCCGCCACAGTTCTTTATGCGATTCCATTCTTTAAATATGTGAAGATTTCTGATCCTGTACAGTCTGTAAATTTTGAAACTGTGCTGTGCTGAAATTCTGTCTGTATTCAAGTCTGTATTTGATATAGGTATGAATAGTTTGGAAGTATTTCCTTTGGCAACATTTATATGTGCACCAGTTGCCAATATTGCCTGATTGATGGAAAATGGAAATAAAGTGATTTATTTGCTGGCCAAATACTCTGTCATTTTTTCTGTCCAGACATTCCCATTTCGCAAGACATAAAAATTGCAAAGTTAATGGGGCACCATGATTGTACAGTCTAGCATCTTCTTGCCAGTTCACACATTCTGACTGCTGTACATCGGAAGGTACATATCGTTGCAGCCATTCGTATTCGTATGCAGCCACATATACAGTTGTGGCGGCCCGTGGGCGATGACGAAGACTTGCCTCCGCTGGCGCGCGCCACTGCACCTGCCAGCCAGTTCTACCGGCACCATCCTAGCATGAGGCCACGACCATCTGCCCTCAGGGACATTCCATCATCGCAGGTCAGGACTTATGTAGAGGGACACCACCTCCTCTACATTTGGTGACCCGAACAACGAACACCATGTTCGGCGCAATTCGGCCCAGTACCATCCCAAATTTCCACAAGACCGCATTCGAAGCCATCACTAAAGGTCCGGTGCACCGTTCTTCCGACCGTTCAACACCATGGTTCGCTCATCCACGCCGCTCAGTTCGCCATGGTCGCACACTCCACGCCACGTCGCCACACGCTTCGTGATGGCACTCTTCGGGCTTCGCCCAGCGGCACCTTCACGAGCATCACACTCCCTTACCGGTCATTGCTCCAAATCACGTGGCCCTCAGACATTAAATGAGCATCGTACTCCCTGTGTTCCTGGTCGCTGCAGTTTGGGTTAATTTGTATACCAAAATTCAGAAATAGATATTTTAATGCAAGATGAAAGTCACTGAAAAGGTTAGCCAGCTGTAGGGATCGAACCCACATCTTCTGGATTACCGGTCCAGGGCTTTACCAATTGAGCTAAGCTAACACGCCTCTCCTGCGACTTTCGAGGTGCGTCATCTGAAGGGACGACAAACCAGCCACTCACTCACCCTCCTTTCACTCTTACATTTTTTGCTCACTCATACACACATTCATACGACGGAAATCGACGCAGCGGCACCTGTTGAACAAGAGGGAAACTGATGTTCTGAGGCTGGAACAGCATAGAAGGGACAGATACAAACAAAGCCTCAAAGCCTAAGAAATTTTAATGCATGTGCATATCTCAGGATTTTCTAAATATGGAATGGCATTCAGTGAGGACAGTCTCTCAAACTGCTATCGTGCTTTTGCCAGAAATCCCTGAATTTAAGAGTTTATTAATTAATTTTAGGCAAATAGTCATCTTGTAGCTGCATACCTCCTTCAAGAGGGCTGGCCATATAACTCAACTGCAAAAATGACATAGAGTGTGCTCTCGTAGCTTTTTTAATAAAAATTCTTTAAAAGCTAAAAAAAGCACCCTGTATATAATTGTATTTGATGCACGGTGCTTCCTAAAGCGTAACTTCCACGAAGAGTAAAGTTACATAGAGCGGGTGAGACCAGCCTTTGTTAATCATTTTACTAACGTGTCTCTCTAAGCATTAAAGTAAGAGGCAGTCGAGAATGCTGCAGACAATGGTTGCATCTTACAAACTGCTTCGCATGTTCTACATGAAGAACATTAAATACTAACTGCAATGTGCAAATATTTCTGTGAACAGAAATAATTCACACTGATGTCACCCATGCTAACAGCCACGTAAACTGCCTGCATTACTTTTATGCCCCATGTGATGAATTCTGAGTTTAAATAGCACTGTACAGCAGGATATAATTCATGCACAATGTTACATTTTTTGTTTGTGTGAGGCAATAAGAGTACACTCACTGATTTGATTTCAATCACTTCTGCTATACCCTCACTCTTCAGATCACCGAGACAACATTTCTACATGGCAATGTGTGTTCTGGTATTTCTTTTGTATGTGTATGGTGTGCAACCACATGGCTTTTGAAGCTTTTGCATGCATGTTATTGGGCTACGGTGTTCATTAAAAACAAAATGCACACGTTAGACATGACCGCAGTAGTTTGTAGCATGCTCCATGATGCAGAATGTCGCAGGAGTGTGTGACACAAAGAAAACTTCTGGAAAATGTAGAGATTCCCACAAAATGGTTTAAAATGTAATCTGTACTTTGTTTAACATCGCTCGTCTTTCCATAACATCAGCGTCCGTGTTATACATAGCTAAATCGTACGAAAGACGTGCCCCGTAGTATTATGTGGTTTCTCATATGTATAGCACGCTTTTTTCCCTGTAAAAATAAAGTGGTGTTGGCATTTTGCTGAAACGGCTGTTAAAATGTCAGTCAATTCACGAAGAAATTTTCCCTACCCGGTAACTTCTGTAAAGGGGCTAACACAAACATGAGTGTATTCGAAGTTTTTGAGCTCACAAATTGCAGTCACAACATCAAACTAATCTTGGTTAACCGATGAGTTGGCAGCTGCCACACTGTTCACTCAGACGTGAAGGCACAAAAAGCTGTAGATGTAATCCACTGAAACGTGTGACGGTGTGTACATGGCTGCACCCATGTGTGTTATGAAATTAATTATGTTTTTTTTCTGGTCTTCTTTCTTTGTTTGTCATTGTTTTTCACATAAGGTACAGAACTGGGAGAATGAAGGTCCATTTTGTGGAGTGTTTGATAAGGTCTTTCAGAATATCACAACCATTTCAATTGTTTAGGATATCGGCATGGCTGACCTTTCATGGAATAACCGGTAGCTAAGCATGTGGTTGCAGCCGCTGCTTTTGAGAATAGGGCCCATTTCATGCAAACAGCAGTAGGGAGGAGTTATTTCAGACATAAAAATGATTCAGTAAACATGACTGATAAACTGGCATGGGTGCAGGAAAGCTGGTGGACAAAATCCATTGAAGATGAATCCCGAGCTTGAGCTTTTTAGTGCTCGTCTTTTGTTCCTCCGTCTTCGCCGAAGCTAGGCTTCATCTCCAATGATACTGTGAACATTATTGCTCAGAAAGTACTTGGCAAACAAAACCCAGAGGACAGTTTTTAAGATCTTCGTATTGATGGCTTTCAACTAACATGCAGGAACCACGTTCAAGTCGTAAATTATGTGCAAAATCACATTTGTAGGAACTGATATCAAGTAACACCCATTGCCAGCCAAGCAGGCTAACACTGCTGGTATTTGGCTATTACTTTCAGCAGCAAACACACTTGAAAAACATATGTGATATATTTCACGGACAGCAGTGTCAGGGAGGCAGTCTTCGTTACTACTACTTAGCTGAATGGCCTTACAGGTTGCTGGGATCTGCACTTACTACCACTTAGATTGACTCTGTGACACCACTGCTCGAATGACCCCAGTGTAACATTGATTCTCAACTTTCTTGGTTGTGAAAAGATGTAGCTCGTCATATGCATAGCGTGCATCTAGAACTTCGAGAGAGTGTCTAAATTTTGCGAAACAGACACTTCTCCGTATTGATCAATGACACTGTGCTTCAATTGAACCACAGTACAAAGAGATTGTAAGAGGTTTGGTATGTGGGCAATCATGATACACTTGATCGTTCATCAAATTTATAATGGCTTACCAGCTTTCTTGAGCTGAGCCATGTTCAGTGTTCAGCAACGTAATTATCTGGGGAGGTCACTTCAGTTCATGGCATCAAAATGTTCTCTGTCATACAAGTTAACTTCAGTGTTTTCTTCTGTGCTTGTCATTTTAAGCACTTGCGCAGCACGAGTGCAACACTTTTCTTTAGAAAAGAATGGACCTACAATGAAACATGTGTGGATTACTAACCAGACTCTACATGAAGACCTTTGTGGTTGTGTTCGTCCTCGTCCTGAAGGTGCTGTGCCTACTGTGCCTTTACATGTTGCTCCGTTCTTTCCTAATATGGATATGAAGTGGATTTTTGCAACGGCACGTACGGTTCAGTGGCATTCCACCAGGTGAAGATGTCACAAAGGCAGGTGACATTGAATTCCAATGGGCAACAGTCGCTGGTGATAGTGCTCTCTCACAAACCTCAATAACATTGCCACAGCACTCTCACGACCTGGAACATAGAAGGAGACATTTGTGGTCACGTTCATCTTTGTCGTGAAGCTGCCTTGTCCTACCAATGCTAGCAATACAGCTACAATGACCAAGCACTTTAACTGTCGGCAACGAAAGGACATTGTTGCTTAATGAATTGCAGGTCTGCCGTGGCGAACAGTAGAAGATGGCCGTGACTCGCATTAAATGTTTGTCAAAGCTCAAAGGATATACGACATTCTCATAACATAAAGAGACATTCCAGCAGAAGCCCTGCAAGATGGAATTCATCCTCCTCTCAAAGGTTGAAGGGGCATTACACAAGTCGAAAAGCATGGCAGCGAATTTGTATAGACTGTTCAGTGCAGTAAATACAGTTTTCTCTGTGTCTGCTCCAGCCATTGGAATCTGCCAGTAGCCCAATCTAGAGATGCGAGAGAGAGAGATTATGCGTTTAATGGCACAAAGGCAACAAAGGCCATAGAGCGCCAAAACTGAGAAGCACAGAAAGCCCTTCAGCGGCAAGCAGTTATCCTGCCAAATAAAATGCACCATGCAAAGTGATTCATTCCACATATGCATAAGTATCGCAGAATTAGATTTTAAAAATTGCGACTGTGCACAATGGTGGCCATGGTTGCAACTATTCACCCGGGTTGAACTCCTATACAGTTGAACCTCTATGCTATGAAACTGAAAATAGCCACACTTCCAATTTGTTAAATAGACTAATTCGTTAAAGTGAATATGTCCAGAAGATAATGGCCAAAACGGCCGCTAACACGGCTCGTTCAGCGCTACACTCTCATAAGACACACATAGAAACACAGTGGACACGCTTATTCTTGAATGTCACACAATTTTAAATGAGTACAAACATCATTGCTGTACCTTGCCACTGAGCAGCGTGCAAAAGATTCAGTTTCATGTGAACCGTACGTTCCAATATGGTGATCACAGGACATTTGTAAGTCATGAATAGCGACACCGGTTTTCTTTTTGTCCATGGACACGGCAGTGATTATCACAAATTCCTCAGCAACTGACAAAAGCCTCCACCTTTGGACTGCATTAATCATAAAACAAAATCGAAAAACGAATATAGCCGAGGAGTGACTGTGTAGTTCCCACAGCACAGGTGACACCCAAAAAAGGAATGCCCAGTCAGCCAATTATGTCATTTCATGTGACACCGCCAACAACGAATAAAAACGCACTGTCACAGTGATGTTACTTTTCCTTCTCTCCCCTGTCCTTCTCACTCGCCTCTCTCCCGCACATGGGGAACTGCACATGCAACATCGCAAAGAGGTGTCTACTGCCCATGGGCTTCGTTAAATAGAATACGTCGAATGGAAACACTTCATGAAATCGAGTGCAGAAATAAAGTGGTGTGTTTGGAGAATCATATGTGCAACAGAAATAATATGTTAAATAGAGGAATACTGCCTTCAGATGCGGAAACATGGTATGGCCTCTGCTTAAGTGAGCAAGTAGTACCAGTATCAATTCCGTGATCAGCACAGCGGTTGTCTCCCAGAGGTGGATTTGGGAGGTCGAAAAATGAAGGATACTTGTTCGGGAGGTTGACAAGCTGCGAGCGTTGACTGTCCATCAATAGGGAAGAGATTGTTTTGCCCAGTGTCGTAATATTGGCATCTGTCAAGGAACAGTGCACGCATACCTCACAGCCAACAATGGTGGCCAACACAGCCAACAAACATCCCTGTGGACTGCAGTGTGCCAGACTTGGCTACTACAAATCCAGGAGGCAGAAATATTGGTTCCACTGAGGAATTTGTGACAGGAGAAGTACACGAAGACATCTTCAGAATGCCTAACACTGAAGGGTGCCATGTGCCCTTTCTTGTTTTGGTGTCCCAAGCAGATTATTTGCCGCTGGGAGATCTGTAGAGAGGGGTACAAGACACGCGGTCAGAGGCAGTACTGAAATGTCTTTGGGTACACAGAGTTTCGGCAATGTAAGGGGATGGAGCAATATTGTTGTAGGTGGGCATGGCTGATAAAATATTTCATGACCAGCACAGTGACGACTGCAGAGTTACTTATGATATTGATGATTGAGGGGTTTTAAGGCGCACAAGCAACTAATGCTATAGACACTGCCTTGTAAGAAACTGAAGTCCTCACACACGAAGCGACTTCAATGACAAACGAGATCCGTTCTTCGCTTGCGCGGAACCAATGCAAATATTGTCGCTCCAGTGAGAGACCTTCTGTTGGTTAGCCGCACTAAGCCGCAATACAAAGAAAACATTCTGACTTGTAACCCTAGGGTTCACTTTCGTTCTACTTCGAGCTGAAGTGAATACACGCAGCAGCTGAGGTTATAAGCTTGTATTGCGAACTGCAGTATGGGTCACGGCGTAATGCTTGGCCACATCGTTATTGATTGACTTCATCAACCAAAGTCTTGACCGACTTCTTGTTTTAAACGGATGATGGGACACATTTTGCGGAGGCATTTTCTACACGTGCTTCACGCTGTTGATAAACAGTGCAACACGATCTGGAACGTTTCCAGGTGGACCCAAATTGCGTTCAGAGAACCTAGGAAGCAACTTTCACAACTCAACGCATGACTTGTAATCCAAATATGATATACCAAACCTTTTTCGCAGGACTTCGGCAAACAACACTTCCCGCACTCCCACAAAACTACGAACAATCAGCAAACCAACAACGAAGCTGATCTGGATGGATTGGATTATGGATCGCACTTGGAATGGAAGTGTGGACAGGGTTGCCAGATGCCAAACTGGTCTCCCGCCAAAACGGATTCAGAAAATAGGCCAAATATAGCCAACTCACGTCAACGCATAAAAGAAAAAATAGCCAAAATAGTCAAAAGTGTTTTCGTTACTCGGTTCACAAAACCGGGAGAATATACAGCATAAGCAGTGATTTCCCCCGAAATTCACAGCTGGGGGGGGGGGGGGGGTATGCTTGGTGAAGCACTTGGTGGTATGCACTTAAGGAATTTTTCTTAGACACGGGAAGAATCGTGGCACAATGGTGACACCTCTGCACAGCTTTCCGGTTTTATTTGTACATGTCATTACGTTAGAACTACATTAGAATACATATTCATTATGGACGGCATTTCCACATTAAGATGCATAATCGCACGACCGACAAAGAAAAAAGACTAGCACCTTGTCTCACGAAGCTCAATGAATACCTAGCACACAGATTGGACAAATGCATGGTACGATCATCTGCATGATTGTGGTCCTACAGCCCAAGTTTGACAGTACAGGATGTAATTCGCGACGCCGGACTCTTTACCAGAACATGTTGGTGGCTGAGTTGGGTGGGGTCACCTGAGAAATTTCACGGGGCGTGTTGCAAAAATGCAGGGGGGGGGGGGGTGTACACCCTACACCCCCCTGGGGTGTGTAGGGAAATTTCCCTACACCCTACCCTGTAGGGAAATCCCTGAGCATAAGATAGAGGCATGCAACTTCTCCTGGATTATGGATACATAAGTTCGCTTGTAAACTTATTCAGGTAGGATTCGGATGGCATAAAGTCTTTTCAGCAACGTCCCATACCGCGGACTGATGAAGTCTCCTGTATAAGGAGACGAAAGTCTCATATTAAATGTTATTCTATGTTGTGTTAAGTCGCTGGAAAATGTTTTCTTCCGGTGTTCTAAAGTGGAACAAACGGCATGTATAAGAACCATATATAGAAAATATAGAACAATATACGTGTTGAATCAGATATGATGCACCACGTATATCTTATAACTTTATGGCTTATGTAAATAAAGGTCACTTTGTAGAACGTGAAAAAACAATGTGCAAGTTTCCGACGATAACGATTCACAAGTAAACAGAAAATGGTTGAGAGCATTAAATAGTTTAATGACCTGAAGAACCTGAAGAAGTGCAGCCTACTGCACGAAAGTCTCGTTTTCCGCACCCTTTTCTGTTTACTTGTGAAAGGTCACTTTCAACGACTCCAAGCCGGAGCCAGCATGATATCAAGTACAGGTCCGATATACAAGCGGCAGCTTTGCGCAAAGGTGCTCCCATGCTCGCCACATTGCGAGTTGCTATAACGTGAAGCTGGGAACCTGACCTTGAAGTTAGCAACTCGCATTGCCGCGGACCCGGCAAATTTTTACTTGGAGCAACTGTCTATATGCGCGCTATATAGTTACTGAACTGTGCACAGACCTGTACATGGTTAGTCTTTAAGGGGACGGTCTCGTACAGATCGAGCGATTCCGAAACTTAGCTGAAATTATATTCAAGAGTGCTACAGAAACACAGTCGCGAAGTTCCAACCAGAACAACGAAGTGGTTTTCGAGAAAATTGAAGAAATACGCCGTGACAGCAGACGACGGAAGTTCCAGCTGGATTCAACTCCCTCTCATGCAACGTCACATGTGACGTGGTTATGGTATGTATGGTGGCAAGTCGCCCATTGGGCGACCGAAGCACAATGCTTAATCACAGTCGGAGGTGTATGTATGGTGAGCTAGAAGGACTGGTGTGTTGAACGGCGGTTGCAAACGGGTCGTGCCGACGGGCCTGCCGACAGGTGGCTACGAAGGGCTCGGCTCGCTCACGCTGCGCGCTCCCTCGTGGTCACGTGGTTCTATGTGCAAAGAGCAACGTCGAGAACCCCAGAGTACCTGCGATAGGCGAAATTGAAGCAGTACGCCGCAAATTCTAGGGAAAGAAAGATGTGCGCGTGCTGGTGGGTCACGCTAATAAACTTGATAAACTTCTGAAAACGGGGCGTGCTTGAAGTCAGTGCAGGGTTCTGCCTAGGAATTGGCAGTGATGTTTTTGTTTTTAATGTATGCTAGAGGTAGCGCCTTAATGTTCAGGAAGAAAATGTCACTCGATGATTCTCCCGTTTTGGCACATAACAAGAAGGTGGCGAAAGTTTCGCTACAGTATTTTAAGTTACCTGGTTACGTTTGGATTTCGTTATACATCCCGTTCCACGCTGCTTGTAGTGTGTGAATGCAGCTTGTGTGCGGCACGTTAAGGTATCCTTGGAATTCTTTAGTGTGAATAAGTTTCGCACATAGAGACACACTGAGATTTAATATAATATATGTTCTGGAAATCAACTGATGTCGTTCCCGCGGAGATCAGCTATTTTCCATTTTCGGATATGTAGCGATGCATGTTAATACATTCAGAGCGTTTGAAATTGTCGAGGAACTAATACATAAACCAACTCGTGTCACTCAATTACAGAAAATGAATCATCATCAGAAATTTACGTTTCTATGACCAGAAGGTGTCTGTTCAAAATCTATGAACAGAAGGTGTCTGAGCTGAGAAAAAAAATACAGAAAATACTCATTCAATAATGCCTTTGTGAATAAGGAATGTGGCACAGAGAAGAGAGGTGGTAGGAACTGTAGGAACAGAGGAACTGTAGAAATGTAAACGGAACGCTGCTTGATCGTTGCATTGCTGTGATTGTCCGGATTCAAAGACAAATATGTGGATACAGTTTTATCGCGAAACCATTGGGGAAGGCGTAACATCGAATCGATACAAGCTAGTAACAACAGCCGGCATACCTCGGCAAAACTCACTCATGAGCATGCTCACTCATGCTCATTTTGGCAAATGAGCGGAGCATGAGTGAGCGAATGGACAGCCGGGGACGAGTGAGTCAGCATGAGTGACCAAACAGAGAATTGAGCAGAGGATGAGTGAGCATGAATGAGCAAACAGAGAATTGAGCAGAAGATGAGTGAGCATGAGTGAGCAAACAAAGAGTTGAGCGGACGATGAGTGAGCATAAGTGAGCAAGCGGCGAGTTGAGTGAGTGAGTGAGCAAGTGGCGAGTTGAGTGAGCAAGATCTTCAGGAATACAACTACCGTACTTGATTTCATCTCAGTTCAGGCAAGCCGGTCCCCTTTGGTCCTCCGATTTCGTTGATTCTTTTTTATGCTAAAGCCACACCTCTATGATGAACAGTGCCATTGGTCCGAAACTTGAGATCGCAGCAGTTGCCGAGAAAAAAATTGACGAGAGTGCCTGGGTGGCTTCGTGCGCTTCACAGAATCTTCCTCGGGTGGTACTTTGAGGCCGTCTCGTCCGCACCTCGAGCGCGCTAGAGGAGCGCGAATTTTTTTGCGCGTTCTACAGATGCCGGACTGCCACATAATTTTAAAAAACGGGCATTTCCTCTCACGAACTGTTCTATAAAAAATCGCGAAAATGCTCGTCAGCGCGATTTTGCGCACATTTTAAACTTTTATTACGGAAGAAGTACGCACGGTACAATTACGAACTCTGCACCAAATGAAAGATAATTAATTGCTCTTTCCAACGACGTATTACGCATAAATGTGAGTGTTACTGGAGAATAGGTAGAATGAGACGAACCATGCTCTCTCCGTGAAAATACGCGAAGTTCGTAGGTCAATTCCTCAAAAACCCCACCTTTAATTTTGGCAAAAAAAAAAAAAAATTGCATGGAATCCTGATTATATTACCTTTCCAATGGTGTAAAATTTGTGTATTCTAAAAGTTTAGAACCGAAATGCCAGCGCGCATTCGGATTCACCATAGTGTATGCGCTTTGCGCTTGGAAGTTGTCACGCGCGACGTCGTAATGTCTGACAGCAAATTTAGCGATAGTGATGGGTCCCTGTCACTAAGCGGTGAAGATGAGCTCATCGGCGCCGACCGATTGACTAACGGGGACGTTGATGAACCTTTAGCTGCTGACCCTTTGCCACAACAACGTGGTTAGCCAGTGGAGTAGTGGATGATCCGGAATCGATTAACGGGTCCCCAAGAACACACACGGTCCTCAGGACGTCCCCACAGTATCATCGTGTCCTTGTCCTTCGAGGTGTATCCCCATAACGTCCTGAGGATGACACTCGCGGACTGTCTGTGAAGAGTCATTCAGGTACGTCCCGTGCCCGTCAGTGTGGGTAGATAGTGGGACGAGAAATATTATTTTGTTTCGTTTACCTGCTCAAACTCCCTAGACAAATTTGTTTTTTTTTTGTTTTCGGCCGATCCTTGGACCCGATTGACATTCTTCTGAAATAAAGGGTGGTCCAGTGTAAAATTATCTGCCTCCGAAAAGAATGACTGCCTATGATACATGGAACATCTCTCGTGGAAAGGGCAGAAACGCGCTATGCTGTCGCACTGCTTTTGACTTTCAAAAGCCCTACCTGAATTTATCAAACCAAAATGAGTAAGAAACATGGACATTGCAGTGGTACACAGCTATTACTTCAATGAATTCCTCGCTTTTAGTATTTTTTCTTCGCGTAATCGGAGGAAACATAGACAGCTCACCCTTCCTTTTGTGTCGCAGACGAGCATGGCTCTCGAATTTACGGAGGGTCGCATAATAAATAGTATCTGTTTTCGCTTCGGAAGAGAATTATATTACCTTTCGAAGTGGGTTTCTCGGACTTTTCTCAGTCTTTTATATTTTTGTCTGCTTTCTTTTTAAACCGCTGCGCTTATTGTCCGTCATCGAATGTACTAGAGACGAACAGACAGACATTATTGTGGCAGTTGACCAAGATGCATGGAGTCAGTATGCAACTGTTGTCTCAGCAATAAAAAAAACATTGATATTGATTGATATGGGTTTTCTGACGAGTGGGGGGGGGGGGCTATTTCATAAGTGTGCATACTAAAAAAGGGATATGAATATTTAAAAAATGGTGCATCCTACAAATGCTATAGCACTGTTCTCAAGTTGTCCTCACGTAGGATCTCTGGATTATCTGAGGATACCATGGGGACGGTATATAGTGCCAAAATGACATGTTGCGGACGATTTGAGGATCAGATTCACCGTCCTGGGGATGTCACCCCTGTCCATGCATGATGGTCTTAGGATACCATTTCTTAGCGACAATAAATAGGGACACTCGGTTAGAACAGAATAGGAAAGACGAGGTCGCAACTTTCAACCACTTTACTAGAATGAGACCAAAAAATACAAGCCTATCTTTCAAACCCTCCCCCTCTTCTTCCAAACCTGAGCGCCGCATACCGCTTCAACCGCCAAACAAAGACGATACCGCCAATCATGAAAGATAACACCCTTCAGAACACCCGTCCGGAGTTGATAAGGAGTTGCTGTTTCTCTGTCAGGGTCGCCGTCGCAGCACTGACGCACTTATCTTTAAGTTGCATTATCGTTTTTGTCTCTAACACATGCCGCACATGAACGTCTTTAGATCTGTACAAGACTTTTGTCTGGCTGTACTGGGGTTGGCACCGGCAATAAATGACGTGGTCTGCAAGCCGAGATCCCTCTTCATCTTACTTGTCCACCTTGTTTCGATGCTCTCGGATCCGGTCATTCAAACACCTAGAGGTTTCTCCTACATACTGTCGACCGCATGACGTTGGTATGGAGTACACTACACCCGCGCAACACTCCACGAATCTGTTCCTGTGTTTTACCCCGCAAGTCGGTCTGGCATCCTCTGCCGCGACCCATCCCGGCAATGAACTCAGTTTGCTCCTAACAGTGGGCACAACCTTGATCCCTTGTTTTTGAGCCACTTTTACCAGTCGGTGCGTTGCTCAATGCACATACGGGATCACCACCGTCTTCTCGGGCTGCTCCTCCCGACCTGTACCGGAGCCCCTTGAGCCCTTCAGAAGACGCCTGAGAAGACGGTGGTGATCCCGTATGTGCATGGAGCAACGCACCGACTGATAAAAGTGGCTCAAAAACAAGGGATCAAGGTTGTGCCCACTGTTAGGAGCAAACTGAGTTCATTGCCGGGATGGGTCGCGGCAGAGGATGCCAGACCGACTTGCGGGGTTAAACACAGGAACAGATTCGTGGAGTGTTGCGCGGGTGTAGTGTACTCCATACCAACGTCATGCGGTCGACAGTATGTAGGAGAAACCTCTAGGTGTTTGAATGACCGGATCCGAGAGCATCGAAACAAGGTGGACAAGAAAGATGAAGAGGGATCTCGGCTTGCAGGCCACGTCATTTATTGCCGGTGCCAACCCCAGTACAGCCAGACAAAAGTCTTGTACAGATCTAAAGACGTTCATGTGCGGCATGTGTTAGAGACAAAAACGATATAATGCAACTTAAAGATAAGTGCGTCAGTGCTGCGACGGCGACCCTGACAGAGAAACAGCAACTCCTTATCAACTCCGGACGGGTGTTCTGAACGGTGTTATCTTTCATGATTGGCGGTATCGTCTTTGTTTGGCGGTTGAAGCGGTATGCGGCGCTCAGGTTTGGAAGAAGAGGGGGAGGGTTTGAAAGATAGGCTTGTATTTTTTGGTCTCATTCTAGTAAATTTGTTGAAAGTTGCGACCTCGTCTTTCCTATTCTGTTCTAACCGAGTGTCCCTATTTATTGTCGCTAAGAAATGGAGTTCTACCAACCGGCCCTACTTTTTCTGTTGGTCTTAGGATATCCCTGGGATGACATTGTGTTGTTGGGGGTAAGACTCATCCATAAAAGCGCACTTTTTTGCGTATATATGTTCCGCCTGATCGTGACACCATTCTAAATTGTACAAACATTGCAGGTGTGTGTGTAGCCACTGCTCGCCAATACCAGGATGTGTTGTGCGCACAATCCGGAACCTGTTTCGATCCGTCACGTACACATGTTGTTGTATTCTCCTGAAAGGTGTTGTAAGGCTTGTTTTTATTGCGCAGTTTTTTATTTGCATATAAAAATGTGTGTTTCATGGTACGTTACGCAAAATTTCAGACTTGGGCATTTCATCATATGTATCACAACTTGGATAGTCTTCTGAAGGTAGCTGCTCTCTCTATCCATTCCCGCAAGCGGCAGGAGGTTGTCAACGTGATAAGTGAAGGCTTTCCATTCATGTCATTACACCTGGAGCAAATGACAAAATCAATGATAAGCTGATCTACGTCAACGTCTTCACTTACCCCTGGCCTATGAAAAAAAAAGCCCTTTTCAGGACCATCCAACATATCTGCATCAAAGACCATGCTTCTGCATCGAATAAGCCCTTATCATCATTGATGATTATAATATTTCATATCAAAAATACCTAGACGTGCATTCGAATGTGCAAGATGGAACAGCCTTATTTTTGCTAATGTTACGGCAATGTGTTCATGAGCCCATACTGGCTCAGATTTTGATTGTGTCAGGGGTTGCACACTAAGATGTCCAGCACGTTGAATATAAAAGATTTGGAAATGTTTAAAAACTTTCAAAAATATCAAAAATACCTAGACGTCCATGACAAATGTGCAAGATGGAACAGCGGTTTACAACATGTTTACATGTCGTCTGGCTTATTGTTGCTCATGTTACACCGGTGTGTTCATGAGCCCATACTGGCTCACATTTTGATTCGATATCAGGGGTTTCAAACTAACATGTCCAGCACGTTGAATATGAAAGATGTGTAAATGTTTAAAAAATATGAAAAATACCTAGACGTGCATGACAAATTTTTAAGATGGAACAGCGGTTTGCAACTTGTCGACATGTCGTCAGTCTTATTTTTGCTCATGTTACACCGATGTGTTCATGAGCCCACACTGGCTCAGATTTTGATTCGATATCAGGGGTTGCACACTAACATGTCCAGCACGTTGAATATGAAAGATGTGGAAATGTTTAATAAATATCAAAAATACCTAGATGTGCATGACAAATGTGCAAGATGGAACAGCGGTTTGCAACATGTCGACATGTCGTCAGTCTTGTTTTTGCTCATGTTACACCGATGTGTTCATGAGCCCATACTGGCTCACATTTTGATTTGATATCAGGGGTTGCACACTAACATGTCCAGCACGTTGAATAAGAAATATGTGGAAATGTTTAAAAAATATCAAAAATACCTAGATGTGCATGACAAATGTGCAAGCTGGAACAGCAGTTTGCAACATGTCGACAGTCTTATTTTGGCCCGATACCAACAACCAGGTTGTTGGTATCGGATAGTCATAATGAGGGATACGGACCTTTCGGTACAGGACATTTCGGTACAGGAGCTTTCGGTACGGACATTTCGGTACACGGACCTCTCGGTACACGGACCTTTCGGTACAGGGACGTTTCGGTACACGGACCTTTCGGTACAAGGACATTTCGGTACACGGCCATACCGCTGGAATATGGTCTTCGGCTTATTGGTTATGACAACGTGTTTTGTTCTCAATACAGATTTTTTATTAAAATTTATGAGCTACAGACGTCCTGTTTTCACTTCTAACATCTCTGGGACGGCAGATATTCTTTGCCAGCTATTGTCACCCAAACGGCATATCTGGAACTCTTATAGATTTTTAATAAAAAATCTCTATAAAAAAAGACACCCTGTGTAAGGAAGGGCATTACAAGGTTTCGCACGTACGAAAACATCAGTTCGTTGTCCGTTGCGTTGTTCACTGTAAATTAAAATTACCATGACCTTTCTTTCTTTCTTTTTTC
The DNA here is from genome assembly GCF_037126465.1 of Ornithodoros turicata. NCBI lineage: Eukaryota > Metazoa > Arthropoda > Arachnida > Ixodida > Argasidae > Ornithodoros > Ornithodoros turicata. Next base: position 40,514,548 of record NC_088203.1, read on the forward strand.
TTTTTTTAACGGCTTTCAACGAAAATACGTTTGCTGAAAAGTCCGGCAACCTCTTCATTTCCTTTTTTACGAACATAACATTTTTGACGACCTACATTAACAACGGGCATCTGGGATGTCTTCTGTGAAAGAGAGTAGGACAAAATAAGCCAGATAAAAATGCCCGCCTGCTATACCGGGGGCACTTTTTTTCGGGAACGTTTTCTCCGGGGTCATTCTTTCCTACGTCCTTCTGGTTGCCACCCGTAAGGCACTGCAGAAAGGCTACTTTGCGATCATTGCAGCATGCAGATACAGGCAATTTTAGGGGAACATCTACACTCCCGTCACCACATTTACTACCATTCTTGAGCCCTTATGTGTCCTGCAGAGGGAAACCCATCAAAAGGTCAAAACACGAAAGGCCAAAACATTAAAACGGCCAACAGACGAAGGGCCGAAAAATCAAAACACCGACCTATCTGAAGGCCTAAGGACATTGTTCAATTTTTTCGCACAAGATTTCAATATAATGTCCGTCCAAGCGCGTGTAAACTGTAAACACTCTTTTTGAACTAACCATATAAAGAGAATTTAACCTAACCTTAGCCTTGAATTTTGACTTTCGGTTTGTTCGGGGATTCGATTTTTCGGCCTTATGGCTGCCACTCCCTGCAGAGGCAATGCCTGGAAATTATACTTTTCGCGGCGACCATCTAAAGACATGTATAGTGCATGGGATGCTTCGAGTATTTCCCTTGGATGACATACTGAAACAACGCATTGCATGATTAATGCATAGTCTAGGTACTCGCAATTTTAGGTACTCGAAAAAAAAAAAAAGAAACAGTCACCGTTTTATGACTAAGAAGCCGAAGACCACCTTCCAGCGGTGTGGCCGTGTACCGAAATGTTCGTGTACCGAAAGGTCCGCGTACCGAAAGGTCCGTGTACCGAAAGGTCCGTGTACCGAAAGGTCCATGTACCGAAATGTCCGTGTACCGAAATGTCTGTACCGAAAGGTCCTGTACCGAAATGTCCTGTACCGAAAAGTCCTAGACCCTCATAATGATGTTGAAGCAGCAAGCTCTGAGCAACCTGTCGTCCTGTCCTGTCAACAAGGTTGTCTTGTCTTTTTGCTGCTTGAACATCATATAATCACAACACTGATTTGTGGATATCACTTACATATTTATATTATGCAATACTTTTCTCACATCAGCAATGTGCAGGGAAAAGTTAAATAGAGCTGTGAAGCCTGCGAATTTGAGTTGTTATATTTGTGACCCATTAATAGGTGTTGATTCTGGCACAGGAAGGAGTGCCACTCTCATCAGTTAGTGTCAGCTACTGAAGGGGTACAAGACAACATTATTGAGCATAGATGGGTAGAAATCCAGCGAACCGGTAGAGATGTAGGAAGGGAGTTGCCTCAGGACAGAAGCCGCCGATATTTCGAACAGAGACTGTTCTTCTTCTGGGCACCGTCCTCATCATTGGCATGGTATTTAAAGGGTTAGGTGTGACGTGTTTAAAGGTTCATGCGAATTGTGGGTCAACAGCCCGGAGGGAAGAAAGGTCCGTACGGGTTTTTACGGCGGGAGTGAATGGCTGCTTTGTTAGAGTGTGGAGGGGATTATGTGAACGTAGTGATCTAGGCTACAGACCGGTTGCAGAAAAATGGAAGGTTCACGAACACGTGGACGAAACGGGACAACAGGCAAGAATTCGCAAGCATAGCGAAAGATAAGGAGGTTAGTGGTTACGTGGGGAAAAATTCCAGAACGAGCAAATTTTTTTTTTAATATATATTTGTAATACAAAGTTGTGGCATGCAATAAAGAGAGCAGAAAGCAGTGGCCATGCAGAACATAACAGATGATAATGGAGGTAGATGGGAAAAGCATATTTTATTTGTGAAGTGTTTCTAGGGTGCCTTGTGATTTGTTGATACCGGACGGGTGAAGAGCGTTGAACTTGTATATGAGATAAGACTCCCTATCACGTCTGTCACGTGTGGATCTAAACCCGGTTTCTAGAATACATAGTTTAATGTTGTCAAAATTGTGACCAGGAACATTAAAGTGTTCGGCGACTGCTTTGGGGAGTTTGTTGGACGTGTCGGTTCTGTGTCCGGTAAGGCGGTTGTTCATTTGTTGGCCGGTTTCACCAATGTATTGCATAGAGCAGTCGCCGCATTCAATGCAGTATATAACATTGGAGCTTGTGCATGTGAATGCGTGGTTAACGGGGTGGGTGTAATTGCTCGCAGTGCTTTTGATGGAGTTAGCGTGTTGAACGTGCTTGCATGTTTTGCAGCGCGGGAGGTTGCAGGGTCGTGTTCCCGTGTACGGGGCGCTCGTTTTGCTGATTTTGGCATTGACCAAGGAGTCTGCCAGGTTTCTTGCGCGTCGGTATGTCACCTGTATGGGATTTGTGAATATGTTGTTAAGTCGGTCACTGCTTTGGAGGAGGGGCTCGTGCTTCTGTAGAATGGCTTTGATGTTTGGAAGTGCGTTGGAATATCTTGTGATGAAGCTTATTTGGCACGCGTCGGGATTTTTTCGGTTTTCCAGAACCTCGTTTCGATCGAGTGTGAGTGCCTTGCGACGGAATTCGGTTAGGAGGGAGTCTGGATAGTCCCTTTGGGCAAGTGTACTGCAGAGTTCGTCAAGCTTCTCAGCGTAATCTGTGTCGTTTGAACAAATTCTGCGTAGTCTTACACTCTGCCCATTAGGAATTCCAACCTTACAGTGACGCGGGTGGTGACTCTTGAAGTGAAGGTATTGTTGTTTGTCAGTTGGCTTTTTGTACAGGGTTGTGACGAGGTTGCCGTTGTCTAGTGATATCGTGGTGTCGAGGAAGTTAATTAAGTGAGTTGACTGTTGTGATGTGAACTTTATGTTGCTATGCGCGGTGTTCAGTAGATCTACGAACTTTTGAAATTCATGTTCCCCGTGTTCCCATATTATCAGTATATCATCGATGTATCGAAGGTACACCGTGGGTTTTAATGAGAGGGCGCTGAGAACTTTGTTTTCTAGGAACCCCATGAAGACAGAACAAACACCGAACATACATATACCAGGACACATGGCTACACGAGTTTGACAGGAAGGCGCGCGCTGTCAACAACCACCTCATCCACATGCGTCAGGTACACACCAACGTTATGGTTATCACACACGCAGCTTTCGAATACCACGCTGAAGCACATCTCGCTCGGGACGGCATCCACCCAAACCACGCAGGCGTACGAGCTATGGCACACAACATCAAACACCTAATGGTCCATAGATGCCGTCCTGCACTGACAAACGCTCAAACACAACATCCTCAACCAGCTTACACTTCAAGTGCCAGCACCGCAAACACGCCAGAACACACGATGGCATCAAAGGGGACCACAACGACCACTGCACCCACGCATACACACGCGGCAAACGACAACACTCCAAACACAACCCGCACACACACAAAGTTCACGCAAACTGTGACACGGAAAACCACAAGCACGCAAACACAGACAGATGACATCGAGGAACACAGCGAGTCTCCCCAGCCACTGACCCCACAGCCACCGACCCCACAGACACGACGCACGCGCACATCACGCAGAAAACACCGTTGACTATCTAATCACCAGCCTACCATGCAGTCAACGAACTTTCTACGAATGCGAAAACTCATGGAGAAACGTAGCCGATACCTACATCATCTACGGATCTACACCTACCACCTGACTCACAACACAGTACCTAAAGGCCTCACCCCTAAAACAGTTCCTGCATTAGGAAAACTGACACCTGAACTAGAGCCAGAGTGGGCATCAGCCCTTAACAACACAGCCCGTACGTTTCTTGAAATATTAAAGAAACAGTGCCACGCGCAACTCGCTACGATCCAGGCCCATATGAACAATATCAGTCTCACCGACGTGGAGGCAAACACTCTCGAACTACACATTCAACAACTCAACCGCGAGCTAGCTAACAAGGAACACTCAAAACTCGGAAAACCTAATTCCAACAACGACACGGATACCGGACCCACTAACACGACACACGCAGCAGCCGAACAAATCATTTCCAGCACCACAACCACAACTCTCCGCAACATCGCTGAGCCACCCCGAGAAAACGCTGACGCAAGCACCGTAATAGATATATCACGCTCACTAACCAGCGACGAACTACAAGTCCTCTCTAGGGGGTTAACATTCTGCCCTACACTCAATTCTGTTAACGAATACGAAATCCACAAAGACATATCAGACTTTGCGAGACGGCTACGCCTTAGAGAATTCTTCGCTCATACAACACAAGAAAACAACAACGACCTCCGACTACCATCAACCTGGACACCAAATCACGGCCGAGAACCCGCACTAGACCTGTACATTAAACAAGTAAGCAACGACATCCTTCGCGGTATTTCCCAAAGCTCGCGTGGTCACAACCTCACTAAAACACAACGTGACATCATCAATGCGCTAGCTGACAGAGATGATATCATTATCAAGCCCGCAGATAAGGGTGGGAGTATCGTCATCTGGCCCACAGATAAATATATCCCTGAAGCACATAGGCAACTCAACAATACGCAACACTACCTCAAACTGGACCATGACCCAACAAAGGAGTACACGGCGCTAATAACCCATACCATACAGGACCTCCACGAACGAAAGCTCATCACACGTGATGACCTCAGATATCTCACCCCATCAAACACAGACGCAGGTCGTTTCTATTTACTGCCCAAAATCCACAAGGTACACGCCAACGAGCTCTACACGGCTGACATCCCCGGCAGGCCAATTGTATCTAATAACAACACACCAACAGAAAGACTCTCGAAATTCCTGGACTACTATTTAAACCATATTCCGACAACACTGCCATCGCATGTACAAGACACACCCCACCTCCTCAGAATAATCAGAGATATAAACAACACTCGTACATTTGGTAGGGACACAATACTAGCCACGCTGGATGTGACATCACTGTATACTAACATCCCACACAACGACGGAATCTCAGCCCTCTGCAATACCCTTTCTACTACAAACACCAGAAAAGACACGGAAACCATACTCGCTCTAATGGACTTGGTTCTTAAACTGAACTACTTCGAGTTCAATGGTGAATACTACCTACAAGTACACGGTACAAGTATGGGCACACCTGTTGCACCCACATACGCAAATATCTTCATGGGGTTCCTAGAAAACAAAGTTCTCAGCGCCCTCTCATTAAAACCCACGGTGTACCTTCGATACATCGATGATATACTGATAATATGGGAACACGGGGAACATGAATTTCAAAAGTTCGTAGATCTACTGAACACCGCGCATAGCAACATAAAGTTCACATCACAACAGTCAACTCACTTAATTAACTTCCTCGACACCACGATATCACTAGACAACGGCAACCTCGTCACAACCCTGTACAAAAAGCCAACTGACAAACAACAATACCTTCACTTCAAGAGTCACCACCCGCGTCACTGTAAGGTTGGAATTCCTAATGGGCAGAGTGTAAGACTACGCAGAATTTGTTCAAACGACACAGATTACGCTGAGAAGCTTGACGAACTCTGCAGTACACTTGCCCAAAGGGACTATCCAGACTCCCTCCTAACCGAATTCCGTCGCAAGGCACTCACACTCGATCGAAACGAGGTTCTGGAAAACCGAAAAAATCCCGACGCGTGCCAAATAAGCTTCATCACAAGATATTCCAACGCACTTCCAAACATCAAAGCCATTCTACAGAAGCACGAGCCCCTCCTCCAAAGCAGTGACCGACTTAACAACATATTCACAAATCCCATACAGGTGACATACCGACGCGCAAGAAACCTGGCAGACTCCTTGGTCAATGCCAAAATCAGCAAAACGAGCGCCCCGTACACGGGAACACGACCCTGCAACCTCCCGCGCTGCAAAACATGCAAGCACGTTCAACACGCTAACTCCATCAAAAGCACTGCGAGCAATTACACCCACCCCGTTAACCACGCATTCACATGCACAAGCTCCAATGTTATATACTGCATTGAATGCGGCGACTGCTCTATGCAATACATTGGTGAAACCGGCCAACAAATGAACAACCGCCTTACCGGACACAGAACCGACACGTCCAACAAACTCCCCAAAGCAGTCGCCGAACACTTTAATGTTCCTGGTCACAATTTTGACAACATTAAACTATGTATTCTAGAAACCGGGTTTAGATCCACACGTGACAGACGTGATAGGGAGTCTTATCTCATATACAAGTTCAACGCTCTTCACCCGTCCGGTATCAACAAATCACAAGGCACCCTAGAAACACTTCACAAATAAAATATGCTTTTCCCATCTACCTCCATTATCATCTGTTATGTTCTGCATGGCCACTGCTTTCTGCTCTCTTTATTGCATGCCACAACTTTGTATTACAAATATATATTAAAAAAAAAAATTTGCTCGTTCTGGAATTTTTCCCCACGTAACCACTAACCTCCTTATCTTTCGCTATGCTTGCGAATTCTTGCCTGTTGTCCCGTTTCGTCCACGTGTTCGTGAACCTTCCATTTTTCTGCAACCGGTCTGTAGCCTAGATCACTACGTTCACATAATCCCCTCCACACTCTAACAAAGCAGCCATTCACTCCCGCCGTAAAAACCCGTACGGACCTTTCTTCCCTCCGGGCTGTTGACCCACAATTCGCATGAACCTTTAAACACGTCACACCTAACCCTTTAAATACCATGCCAATGATGAGGACGGTGCCCAGAAGAAGAACAGTCTCTGTTCGAAATATCGGCGGCTTCTGTCCTGAGGCAACTCCCTTCCTACATTATTGAGCATAGTTTGGCGATATACTGCTCCGGTTGGGACAATACCTTAGAGAGGAACCGTCGCTTCTACCGGTTCGCAGGATTTCCACCCATCTACTAATACCTTAGAGAGGCTATATGAAAAACAAACTGATGTAGCCTGCTGGATCAAGCACTTCCTTCTCGCAATACTACCGAGGTACGCGGGACTGCCGTTTCGTGCGGTGCCGACAATTACTGTACACATCACTTTTGGCTATTATCAACAAAGTAATACCTACATTTCAATACTGCGCGTATCCACCCTAGTAGCACAAAACGTCGCGGAAACGTCTTTATTTGGTCAAATTAGGGTAGAAGACGATCAGGACGTCAACGCGACGTCTAAGAAGCCGTAATTTATAGTATTTTTATTTATTTATTTTTTATTTATGGGAATACCTCAAATGCCCGCGAGGGGCGTTACATGAGGGGGGTGTGAACTAATAATACAACAAGCACTATCACATAATGAATATATTAATATAACTAGTACGCGAGGTTACATATGTGAAGTAACACACAAACAAAATAATACAAGTAGATGAGACACACTTTATAATGCAAAAAAAAGAACACAACTCTCTGCGAAATGCAGAAACATCAGAGATGGTGGCAATGGATTGGGGAAGGTCATTCCAAATGTCAATAGCATGTGGAAAGAAGGAATTGAGAAACTGGGATGAACGACAATGGATATGCTCAACTTTGCATGTGTGATCAGTCCGGGCGGAGACGTAGTGTGCTGGTGCAATGAAAGAGGGTCGGATGGCTTGATTGATGTAAAACTTGTGAAAGAGACACAAACAAAAGTATCTTCTACGGAGTGCAAGAGGGGGAAGATCGATGGATGACTTTAACAAGGTAACACTAGACGGATATGAGTAGTTGGACAAAATAAAACGGGTTGCACGATTTTGAATGGACTCGAGAAGATCCGTAAGAGTTGATTGGTAGGGATCCCATATGCTGCAGGCATACTCTAATTTGGGCCTAATTAGGGTTAGGTAAGCAAATCGTCTGACGTCCGGGGGAGCAGGCCTAAGGTTACGACGTATGAAGCCAAGTTTACGATTTGCATCCCTTACAATGGTATGAACGTGATCTGACCAGGAAAGATTTGATGAGAAATGAAGCCCTAAATACCTGCAGTTATCAGAAGTGTTGACAACCGACTCGTCAATGTGGTATTGATAGGTGAGGGGGGACCTAGAGCGAGAAAATGAAACATGGCAGCACTTGGAAGCATTTAAGGGAAGACGCCAAAAGGAACACCAGTTGGAAATTGACGCAAGGTCTTGCTGAAGGGTTATTTGATCTGAACGGGATTTAATAGCACGGTATAATACGCAGTCATCGGCGAAGAGCCTGATGCAGGATGAGATGGAGCGCGGGAGGTCATTTATAAATATAAGAAATAGAAGAGGACCAAGAACAGAACCTTGGGGTACACCTGAAGAAACAGGGAGGAAGGCCGAAGAGGAGTTGTTTACAATGGTTGTTTGAGCTCTGTTAGAAAGGTAAATCACGATCCAGTTAAAGACGTCGGAATGTAGGTTAAGGAGCGAAAGTTTGTGTACAAGACCTGAATGTGACACAGAATCAAATGCTTTTTTAAAATCAAGAAAGACTGCATCTGTTTGGACTCCGCGATCCATATTGGAGAGGATATCAAAGGTGAATAGGGAGAGCTGTGTTTCGCATGAAAAGCCCTTACGAAAACCATGTTGTTGAGCAAAAAAGAAATTGTTGCCTTCGAGGTGAGACGAGATAGCTGAGTAAATTACGTGTTCGATAATTTTGCACGGAATACTAGTTAGAGAAATGGGACGATAATTGAGGGGAGATGCCGTATCGCCGCCTTTGAAAAAGGGGACGACCTTGCCCTGTCGCCAGTCGTGGGGCACGTGCCCCTGTTCAAGTGATTGCGTGAAGATGAAGGTCAGGAACATGGACGAGGGTTCTTTGGTATTTTTAAGTACCTTAGAGTTGATGGAATCAAGTCCACAAGAGTGTGATAATTTCATGTTCTCAATTACCTGAAGTATCCCGGGCTGGGAGACCACAATTTTGGGCATAGGAGTGAAAGCGCCGGTGGATGTGAGAGCACGGGGGAAACTTTGACGGTCGTCATGCGTAAACACACTGACAAAAGCTTCGTTAAAGACAGTCGCACAGTCGGCGTCACACATTGCTGATCCGTCGGGGTTAGTCAGGCGGATGGGATCACGCGCCGGTGGATTAATAATTTTCCAAAATTAAGGGTTATTAGATAACATAGAGGTAAGCTCCGTGGAATAAAACTTGCGCTTTGCATGGCGAATAGCCCTTATGTACTCGGTCGAACACTCGTGATATTTTGAGTACGCGGACTCAGTACCAGTTCGTCTGGCTTGCCGGTAGAGGCGCTTTTTCTTATTGCGGAGCTTCCTTAGGTCATTTGAATACCAAGGAGCGCACGTAGATGGTTTTATTACAACTGATGGGACGTGTCTGTCAATCAGCTCATTAAGTTTATTTCGAAAGAGGATCCAATTTTCCACAACAGAACGTTCACCACCACCGACCATGAATGATGGAAAGTAAGAAAGTAGCTCGTGGTTTATTGCCACAAAGTCAGCCCTGTCATAGAGCCTTATTGTTTTACGAGCGGCTTGTCTAATAGGAGCGCATAAGCGAAGCGGCAGATGAATAGCTTTGTGGTCACTAATATGCAATGGGAATGATATTGGTCCAGTGATAGAAGGGTCATTAACAAGTATCAAGTCGAGAATTGATGCACTTGAGGACGAAGTACGTGTAGGTTCAGAAATTAGTTGTGTTAAACCAAGAGTAGAACAAACATCGGCGAAATCAAATTCCTCACGCGAAGACCCAGTAGGGATGTTCCAGTTGATACCCGGATAATTGAAATCTCCCGTGATACACATCTTAGCATTAGGATGTCGTGTGATAAGTGTCAACAGTGCATCAGTGAACAAAGGTACAAAACCAACAGAGTCTGGTGGCCTATAAAAAACGCCTAAAAGTAAGTCAACATATGCGAGCTTTAGTTTAACCCATAATATTTCTAAAGGAGACTCGACATGAACTGGTGAACACTGGACGCCCTGCCTTACGCCGATAAGGACGCCGCCACCACGACGACTTGCACGATCGCAACGATAGACATCAAAGTTTGGATGCAAGCAAGTGATTTCATTGTTACAAATAGCGGAGGTCAACCACGTTTCCGTAAGAAGTAGGACATCACATGAGCAATCATCTAGAACACTTGAAACGATATCTTGTTTATTCAGTATACTTCGCACGTTAGCAAGAATAACAGATAACTGTTGTCGGGGTGGTGGCGACGGCGGACGTGTTTGCGTGACATTGCTCTCAGTTTGCTATATTGGTACTTCCTGTACGCAATTGGCACAATGATCAAAGACAAAACACTTTCCAGCGGCGTACAGCTTGTTAAAGCGGAGTTTGAAAGGGTGACCAAGAGTTCGCCCGTGCTCAACAAGCTTACTTCTAGCGCGCCTTGTAGCTAACGAATAATCTTGACTAACAGAAACACCAGTTTCACGAAAGGCACTGCTCTTTGAGATTATATTATCTTTAACCTTAGTTGAGACCAATTTCACAATGACTGGGCGGTTTTACCCAGGTGTGTATTTACCCAGACGATGTGCGCGTTCGATCTCGTGCGAGGCGACGTCTACCTTAAAGGTCAGCTATGCCGATATCCCAAATAGTCCAAACGGTTGTGATATTCTGAAAGCCCACATCCAGCTCTCCCCAAAATACACCTTCATTCTCTCAGTTCGGTACAGTACCATGTCAAAAAAATAGGTAATTCATTCCGAAACACACATGGGCGCAGCCATTTTTATGACGTAGATGCACCCGAACGGGCACTGTGACGTGTACGCGCCTTCGTACTTGTCAGTGGATTTCAGCTACGGCTTCTCGCGGCTTCACGTATCTGTGGTTGAAGATGGCGGACAGCCGGGTTCCACCGTTCCGCGATAAGTAAACAGTGCAGCAGCTCCGAACTCATTCGCGAACCAACCTCTGTGCGATGTTGTGACTGGAATTCGTAGTTTGTGTTTTGTGAGCACGTACAATTTGTATCAAGTCGCGTCTGCGTTAGCCCCTTTACAGCACTTGCCCATTGTAGAGACTGACGTTTCGACAGCCGTGTCACCAAGAAAATGCCGACAGCGTTTTATTACTGCAGGAAAATTGTGCTATGTATTTGAGAAACCGCATACTGCTATGGGACAAATTTTACGTACGATTTACCAATGTGCAACAGCGTCGACGATGGTATGTAACGACGAAAGACGTAAAACGAAATACAAATCACATTTTAAACTTTTTGTGGGATTCTGTGCATTTTCCAGAAGCTTTCTTTGAATCACACACTCCCTGTCACGTTGCGTTGTGTGGCACGCTACAAACTACTGCATTTTATGTCTAACATCTCGATATTGTTTGTAATGAACACCGTCGCACAAAAACATGCACACGAAAGCTCCAGTAGCCATGTGGTTGCACACTATGCAGACGCAAAAGAAGTACCAGAGCACATATTGCCACTTAGAAATGTGGTGTCTGAAGAGTTAGGGCATAGCATAGATCCTAGAAATCAGGTGCACCTTATCCTTCTGTAGAGTGCTCTTTCAATTCACAACTCAGCCCATGGGGTGTAAAAGTGTTAAAGGCAATTATGTGACTTGTCGTCCTGGGTGACATCACTGGCCAGCCTCGGGATTAATTCCGTGCTCAGGAATTATTGTACAAATCACTTTGTATGTAGGACGTGGTAAGCAATATGTAAGTTGCAACCTTGTCTGCAGCATTCTCGATTGCCTCTTACCTTTACAGTTCGAGACACGTTACCAAACCATTTGCAAAGGGCACTCTTACAGGGGCCGTGTAACTTGAGTTTTTAGTTTATAAAATTTATAAAAATATAAGTATACAATATGTAATATGAAATTTATATAAAATCAAAAATAACATTTATAAAAAGAACGTATGCAACATAAATAAAAAGGCTTCATGGAAGCAATCCGTTAGCATACCCATTGCACATGAAGCACAATTATATATGCTTGGACATCATCTAATTAATCTTCTGAACCATATGTGTGGCTGCATACGAAATTTTTTATGCGCATCCTCTGCCTTCCTATTCCTACATGTGCACACGAATAACAGTGCATATATGTGAAGTGACAAAAAGCAACGCTAGACTCTACCATCATTGTGCCCCTTTAACTTTTCCAATTTATGTCTGGTGAACAGGGAATATCTCACTAGAAAAGAAGACATTTGTGCATTGTTTGGCAAGTAAATAAATATATTTATTTACATTTTCCATTAATCAACAATGTTGTGACCTGGTGCAAATATTGTCAACAAGTAAAGTACTTACAAATTATTCCTATGTGCTCAAATGCAGATACGACAATTCTGTTTTTGTACCTCAGCACAGTAAAGTTTCAAAATTAACAAACTGCACAGCATCAGCAATCTTAAAGTATCTGAAGAGGGGAATCACATAAAGCTCCAATAATAGACTGTGCAAACAAAGCTAAAAAAAAAATAAAGTACTTCAAGAAAAATCTGAATAATCGGTTGCCGTTGTGATATGTACTACTATGCACAGTTCATGAATGGAACATGTTACCTCATTGCATTGCCTCCATGTGAGCACTAGAACAGGCAGCTTTTTAGGTCACTCTTTCCGTGTTTTTCTATTGTCTTTTTTTGTTTTCTGTTTTTGCAATAGCAAGCATGGCCATAGTGAATCACAAGCAACCAAGGACAGGATGAGACATCTACAATGCGACTGCTAGCTCTAAACTGATATATTTATTAGCAGACTCTGGAATATACACACATATGCTGCTAAGAAAATGACAATTTAACCAATAGAATAACAGACAAGAAAAAGGGTTATATATCTTCCCCTCTCCTCATTCTATTTCACAGGCAGCCCTAGTATCATTCTGAGTGTGTCCGTGCGTTCCCTTTGAGATAACGTATCTCTGACAGAAGCAAATCCAACAGCGGACTGCTTACGGATGCAACTATCTTGGATTTCTCTAACCACTTGTTATTTAACCGCTGCCTTGAGCTGTGTGTTCTGGAAATTTAGGCAGCATCCAGAGTCCCTGCAATGTGTTGCCATGTTTCTCGAGGGCCTGTGTTTCACTATGGCTCTCAGATACAAACTACCCCATTTCAACACAGTAGAAAACACAGATCTGTAAATAGCATCTGTTGATTGCACTGTACATACCCCCCACATAAAGGATCATAGTGGATACTACATCTTGTGCGATAATGTCAGGAACACAAAGAAGCTAGATTTGAAACCACTCTTACGTCGTAGTAGTAGTATTTGTGTGAAGCTGCGCAATTTCTGTCCTGCAAATAATTTAAACCATATGTTTCATCTGCCAGCGTGATGATCCCCTGAAAAGCAATTCACACTTGGCGGGAACTACCGGTTATGAAACCTATCCCTGACATGTGTAGCCATCAGGGAGGAAACCCAAGGGCTGCGGTGGAAAAGACAAACACACACGGGCTATGTTCTCTCTGTGTATCAACTGCTCTGGCTACTAAGAACATGTTCCAAATTAATATAACATGGCTTGACATGATACGCCAGCGAAAGCTAACTAATAAAATTAGTAGTTAAATGTACAATACGTAAACACTTGCCATAACATGACAGTTTCCTTCCTGCATTCATGCGCTACCATTCAACCCACACAAACAGTGTACTGAATTTTTTTATAGCATTACAGGTTGTTTGACAGAACTTGAACAAGATTATATAGCACACGATAAAAGCAGAGTGAACATAATGTGCAGAAAAAATGGCTGCAAGCAAGCGAGCTGGTGAAGATGATGCATATGTAAAACCCCCGAGACTAGGGAACACAAAGGGACATGTTAGTGTCTGTCCCTTCGTGTTCCCTAGTCTTGGGGTTTTACATCCTGGATAATGTGCAGGTTTCTATCCACGCTTAATGGCCGTAGCAGTAATGCATGAAGACCACTGCTAAGTTGTGTTGAAAAACACCACTTTATGTTTGCCATGTCTAAATGAAACGTACCTGACCTGATCCAAATTAACCTGGATCTGAGTCTGGAACACACAAAGAGAAAAACGCAACACACGCCACAACATGAACAGATAGCAAATGATAGCTGTAGCGAGCTCCACCTTGGGACAAAGTCAACAAGTAATTCACCAAAAGTCAATGAGCGCCTGAAATGTAACATCTCCAGTGGCGTAGCCAGACAAACTCCCCCCCCCCCCCCCCCGCTGATCCTGTGTCGACAACACACACATACTTGTGCACACTGCAAACTGAGGATTAAAAAAAGGAACGAAAATAGTTGATTTAGACGTTCACAGTACGATTACATGTATAGGCTGTCATGACCAATGAAGTGGTGTCACGAGATTGGAAGTATTTTGAAAAGCTCATACTTTGAAAACCATTCAAGTGTGCTTCTTAGATAGACGCCATGAACTGCAAGAGCTTTCGCGATAGTCACACTGGTCCCCATATATTATGTTCTCGGATGTGCACGATTTGTGTGGGTCGGTCCGTGGCAGGTAGGGGGGGCTCGAGCCCCCCCTAGCCCCCCCGTGGCTACGCCACTGAACATCTCTGACTGGTAGCAGGACGGTCCACGTTCAATTCCTGGTGCTAGCACTGACTGGCTTTTTCATGAATTATTTGTGGGAAGTTTCGATGTGCTTGAGAACCATTCGTCAACCATTGTATCCTCATGAGGTGATGAGGGTTTGTCATCCCAAAGAGACTCCCTTTCTGGCATGTGTCCTTATGGATGCTCATCACTGCAGAAAAAAAGAAAGAAAGAAAGGAAAAACATTTAATGACAAGAAATGGATAGTCGCATTTACTGTATAATGATTGTGCACAACAGAAAGAATACTTTTGCACAGAAGGCTGTACTTCTTGATGTCTAACATCAAGTTACAAAATTCCAGAATATATGACATGTTGTAAGGTAGAGAATAAGTTGAGTTATTGAGTGGTCGAGTTGAGTTGAGGGGGGAGTTGTGCCCCTTTTTATTTTATTATATATGATTATATGATTATCTATATGTCTGTACCACCCCTCGCTCTCTCCATTACAACATGTTTTATATATTCTGGGATTTTGTAACTTCATGTTAGACATTAACAAGAGCAGCCTTGTGCACGAAAGTCTCGTCTCATTAAAATTTAGATGCTCTCAACAGTCTTCTTTCTGTTGTGAATCTCTATCGCAGCATACCTGCACATTGCTGTTCTACGTACTGTGACTTTGCAGTAAGAGTATGGACCTTGGGTAAAAAGACTACACAGCACTGCTGAGGTATTTTTGCCTATCGAACAGTATGTATGCAGTGTGCACACAGTATTTGTGCACCGGACCCACTAAAAATGTAGTGAATGTGGCATTGCCCACGGTAATGCACCAAGCTGAACACAATTATTGTAGAATCCAGGTATTTTAGCTTACATGTCAAGCCAGTAGCACACCAGTATCCAGTGTGAAGTTGTGACAAATAAATAGTTTCAATTTTTCTTAGCTCTCAGAAAACAGACAGTGAATTAATAAGAGTAGACAATGTTAACATGAATTCTGGGCTGTTCTTCAGATAAAGATTCACAGATAGTAAAGGCACCTTCCTCAATGGACGTTGATGACACTGAAAATTCTAAAACGTTATCAGAGGCGACATCAGCTTCGGTGTGTCAAAGGATTGTATATCCAACAGTAATCCAGCTAACATAACAAAAATGTGCAAAAGACAAATTAGCTGAACTAATGTAACGTACCTTCTATATCAGACAGTGAAGCTTGTAACACCCCATCCACAGGAACCAGTGTCCAAACACAAAAGTGCTTGAACTGGGAGATAGCAGCTAAGCGGAATGGCGACCTTTGTTTTCCACCCTGAAAGCACAGGTTGTAACTTTGAGGGCAGATTTAAAAGTGGTGTCAAGATGTCTGCATGCGAGTGCACATGAAAAGTTGAACATAGATGAATACTCAAATTATAACATCACATTGTCACACCTGTTGGTGGAGGTGGACTGCCACTAACGTGTCAGCAATTTCTTCATGACCAGATGCAAGCCAGATCATGCTTCATTTCCGCCTTCAGCGTGCACCTGTGATAATTCAGAAGTTAGATTATCAATAGTACTATTGTGTTGTTAATCGTGGTTATATCAGAGTAAGCGCAGTAGGACAGCTGCACAATCGATTCATTAAGCTTGCTATTTTTTATATCTGAACCTCGACTTACCTTTTTTTGCTCTCGTTTTTTGCCTTGATCCTCCGTGGCACGTTCAAAATGTTATACGCCGGGCACCTCAGATTTTCATCAGACGATTTCGTGCCGAGATTCCAAATTGCCTCTGGAGTCGCGCGTAACCTATGATAACATTCGTGGATGAAATCCTTGCAGTGGAAATTAGCAGGCACCACTGTCAGCCAAGAGCTTCGCACTGCTTGGTCTTTTGGCAGCTTATAATAGGTAACACTTGAATGCTCCGATGAATTCTTCTAACAGCGTAGCACTGTCGCATCTTCGACAACTTCGCCGTGGCATATTCACGAATCATATCGCTCCAGCCCATAAAAGGCAAGGTCAGAACAAGGAAGTGCACTTTCCAAACGACGCTGTGCCAAAAAAAAAAAAAAGACATTCACATGCTTTGTTTCCGGCTTAGCAAAAACATAACAGCTGTCCGCTTTTGTACGATGCACAGAGGAGGAAACGAAAGAAGCCAAGCAGCCAAGCCAAGAGTCCATGCCAAGCCAAAGACAGATAAACCGAGAGCAGTGACGTCGGTGCGTCCGTGCGCAGGGTTTGCCGACGGTCTGACGGCCGGGCGTGAGAACTAAAAAAACTGTTTTAAAAAAAACTACGAACAGTTGGAGCAAGATATTTCGCACACATATTCAGTGTTCGGTAATGAACACACAGCGCGAGTATCGCTCAGTTCTGCGGCACTTCAAAATCGGCATATCTGACCTTTAAGGTGCAACGAACACGTAGAGGTTAGCAGCCTTTCAGACTCCGCCCATGTCTCGGTTGACGAGTCACTGAGCCCAAAGAATATTAAATTGTTGCGACGCGAGCGGTCCTCGAGGTCTGTCAGACGAGATGCTACATTGTTGACCGTAGTGGATAGGGCAGATACTGAGGTGCTAACAGCTGCTACTTCACATGACAGGCCACGAAGTTTAGTTAGCTCGGTTTCAATACCCGCAACTTTATCGGTGAGTGACCGAAGGGAGAGCTCAGTAACTTTTTGGTTTTCCTGAATCTTGTGTAACTCCCGAAGTACGTTGGACTGACTTTCCTGTATGCCTGTTAGGGCAGACATTACGTCGTCCTGAGATCTGAGCATTGGGGGGCCAGGGTTAAGTTCAATGTCTCCTGACAGGGCGAGAAGTCTACTGACATAAATACGTAATGCACAATGCAAGCAAACATAGCGCCTCCGAAAGCCTGGGCACGGCACCGCCACAAGATAAATATCATTGCTGCGAAACGAAGAGGTACCACCGAGGTAACTAACCTGCAGCGCAAGAAAGGGTGAGTGCTTCATTCCTTGAGCGATGCCGTGCCCCGACTGAAGGCTGGCGTTCCGGTCCTTTTGAAGAAGTGAGATGGGTTCCGACCAATGTTGACAGGTGGCAGATGTCGAAATCGCCGTACTTGACTTGATCAGACGAAGATCCCCAACTCTGCCATCACGTGGAACAGTTGTTGGAAATGCTGGTATGAAGCGTGGTGATTCCGATAAGCTTGACACAACAAGCAGAACCTGCAGCGCAAGAAAGGGTGAGTGCTTCATTCCTTGAGCGATGCCGTGCCCCATGCCGTATGTTTATAAGACGCGCCGATTTAACGTTTATTATACGTCTTCGGCATCTCTGTTGAAGAGATATCTTAAAGGAAGACCTCACGTTTGCAAGAAGTACCGAGTTTCCGTTTACGTCTTCGCCAACTGTGTTCAAGATGTATCTTAGACGAGGACGATTTGTGTGCACTGAATAAGTTTACTTTCGGTGGACCTACTGACTGTCTCAAACCAAAAGCAGTAGGAAACACAGGCGTTGAGTTGACGGTGAGTTAATACTCCCAGAAATTTCCCACTTCAGTGTTGTTTGTATGCGTAATTGAAATAAACTTAGACACCTCACCCTCCATTCTGACTCAGAGGCGAGCACGGCTATCGAGTTTACGGGAGTTTCTAAGACGATCAATGTATAGTATCTGTTTTCCCTTTGCAAGGGAATAGACCACCTCTACGCTCTGGTTCCCCGTGTAACGCCGTGGGGGGAGCCTGCTGTTCTCACGGTGGGAGGACCTCTGCTAACGCGGTCCACCTTGGTGAACCGCGTCTTCGATTTTAGCCAAAATGCCACGTGGCAGTGCTGCTTGCAGTTCTGCTTGGAGAAACAGAAAATGGAACGTGTGGCGACGGTGACTGAGGTTGAAAAAAAAAAAAAAAGGCAGATCTCCGGAAAACTGTACCCGGTGGATATCCACAGGGCTAAATTTTCTCACATTCAAATTAGTGTTCTAAACATTTTTTGAACGTCTTCAAGACGGCCACAAACACGTCTTCGAGACTCGGGAAAGCGTCAACTTATCCGGGGATAGAAGACGTTATGTAGATCAGATTGAAGACGTCTCCTAGTAGATGAAAATGTGGTTGTGGCTAGACCTTTCCTCGACGTTTACAAAACATTTTGTGCTACTAGGGCAGTTCTTTGGACACCGTTGTCTCTTACCTCATATGCATCGTGAACGAAACGTGCGGAGTACACGCACGCGTGTGACAATCAGACCTTTTGTTGAAGATGCTTTGAGTATGTGACTCCTAACAGGTGCTTTTCTATATCCACTTTCGTCACATTGTCGTCGACAAAAGAGTTGTTATACACCCGGGTTACGTTTCCACCACTTCCATACGGAATATTGTTTTCGCAGGTAAGACGAACTAGAAGTGCTCAAAACACCGAACGATACGAGATAATTAAGTTAGTAAATAAGCGTCAACTGCCTTTATTAGGTGAAGTCATCCACGTAAACTCCCGCTCGAAATGAAGATGCGAGACGTATTGACATTGTTGTTCGGCCACATTTTACAATACGCGTCTTTCGTTTGACCAGACCCACATATGCAGCAAATTTATTGCCGTCGCCGTGGTCCTCGAGCACCACCGGAAGATGTGGGTTCGAGTCCTACAGCTGGCTAACCTTTTCAGTGACTTTCATCTTTCATCATTTTTGGAAGTCGTCTGCTCTCACCGCTGCAAAAAGGCGCGAAAGCAGACGATTTGTTAATCCAATATGCGGTCTGCCATCGTAGCGGATATCGCTGTTGCCAACAGAAATCGCAATGTGCTGGCGCTGTTCTTATCAACTTAATTCGTTTATTTAATAACCGTGACGATTCTGGACGAGCGAATTCACAGTATTACGTTTTCAGCAATGAGGAATCGAATGGTACGCTTTGTGGATGGGCTAGGGTGTACGAGACCGTCCCTTTAATATTCCAACAGCATTAGTTTTGGGGCTTTTAATAATGGAACACCAGCGAGCCCAAGGCACTATACGTACTCTCTCCAGTGCGCTCAACTTATTCAAACTCAGCAAGTTCAGAAGAAGAATAAAGTCGCACGGGAATTGGTTCCTGGAACTTCGAAATTCTGATTGTACACGAACGAAAGCTGCGTTGCAGTATCACCACCTGTGTCCGCCACAGGATTACCGAATTCTGAAAAAGGATTCCGACATATGCGTCTTCGTATCTGCTCATATCTATCCTGCTGCCCATTAACACGTCTGACCTTGGAGCGCAAAGGATCATTACTTTATTCAGTCTCGACAGACGGCAGTGCATTATTATGTGCCGGGACACAAATGCAAAAACGAGGGGTGACCGGGGTGACAACCGTCGTGTGGTTGCGTGCTGTCGTCCGAGCGCATGGCGTGAAACGCTGGTATAGCCCAAAAATAGCCAAATAGCCAAGATGAAAAACATCCCGCCAACGGTCACAAAAAGTAGCCCGATTTGGCGGTTTATAGCCCAATCTGGCAACTCAGGCGCCCTCTCCCTTTTGTCGCCTATC
Source organism: Ornithodoros turicata (assembly GCF_037126465.1). Classification (NCBI taxonomy): domain Eukaryota; kingdom Metazoa; phylum Arthropoda; class Arachnida; order Ixodida; family Argasidae; genus Ornithodoros; species Ornithodoros turicata. Next base: position 40,534,598 of record NC_088203.1, read on the forward strand.
AAATTTTGGTCGCCACCGCCGAAGGGTGTTGCCAGATTGGGCTATAAATAGGGTTTGTGGTTTTCGGCATTTATTTTCAACCCAATTCAGGGGGTGTTTATCGGCATTTATATGGGGGACTATAAATCGGATTTTTTCGGCATCTATATTCCGCCCAAAAAATAAATGCCCGAATACGGGCATCTATTTATTTCGCATGAAGGAAAGCCTATTTTGCGCGCGAAGTGACAACGAACCGAAAAGAAGTGAATCGATTCATGGCTTCATTAACAATGTCTTTTATTGCCTGTGCCAAACCAGCAAACAAGGAGACTACCTCTTGTTGTGATAGATGCAAGCGCACATCATCATGCTCGCATCTGTCATAGCGGCTCGCTCCTTGCGATTAATAACACGCAGTTTAGAGAACGCGCGCTCAACATTAGCGCTAGAAACAGGAATAGCCAGTATGCTTCACTGCGATAACAAAGGCCATGTGCTGGAACGAGTCGTCCAAAACTGAATACGAGATATAGTATCCACCTGAGGGGCAGGGCATACAGCATATTCAAAAAACTCGCGCTTTATATCATCCGTACGAGATTCATCTCGTAGAACAAATAAGAATAAGTCCTCATACAGTGAAGTGCCTTGAAGTGCCTCAGGAACGGAAACAGGGGTCACTCCAACTAGTAACTGGAGGGGAGTAGATAGAGGAATACAAAAAACACAAAAATGAACTAGAAGGCTAGGGCAGGGGATGAGCGATCGGCTTTTGAAACCGTTCGGGAGCTCCGTAGGCTTGTGATCTCTTTTTAACCCGACAACAACACACCACAAAGGTTCTGAATAGTAAATCCACTAAAGATAGATGTGTCACTAAGTACGTGTGCTGCCAAAAGGCGGTCACCGACCACACAAACACACACCGACCGACAAACGCAAACCGAAACAAGAGCACAGCCCGAAGATAATGCCACCCTCGAGAAATAGCCGACAAAGGGAGATTCCAAGGGGATTTCTCTTTGCCGTTCCAGGAATGGCAGCTGTCAGGATATGAGAAATTCGGATTTTTTCGGAATATTCCGAATCTGAAAAAAATTATTCGGGGGGTGTTTTCCGGCATTTTTCGGAAAATGCCGAAAACCACGAACCCTAGCTATAAACCGCCAAATTGGGCTACTTTCTGTGACAGTTGGCGGGGTGTTTTTCATCTTTGCTATTTGGCTATTTTGGGGCTATTCCAACGTTTCACTCCACGTGTGCTCGGACGACAGCACACGAGGATTGTCATCCCTCGTCGCTACACTCTATTAAACCTTTTACGTTTTATAAGCACGTGGCAGGCACGCATTTGTGTTCCGGCAGATATAATAATGCACTGCCGTAAAAAAGTAAATCCTTTGCGCTCCCAGGTCGGACGTGTTAATGGGCAGCAGAATAACCGAATTCGGTAATCCTGTGGCGGACACAGGTGGTGATACTGAAACACAGCTTTCGTTCGTGTACAATCAGAACTGCGAGGTTCAAAGGAACCAATTCTCGTGCGACTTTATTGTTCTTCTGAAAGTGCTAAGTTTGAATAAGTTGCGCGAACTAGAGTACGTACTGCCTTGGGCTCGCTGGTGTTCCATTATTAAAAGCCCCAAAACTAATACTGTTGGAATGTTAAAGACTAACCATGTACAGGTCTGTGCACACTTCAGTAACACCGCGCATAAAAACGGTCGCTCCAAGGACAAATTTGCCGGGTCCGCACCAACGCGACTTGCTAACGTCAAGGTCAGGTTCTCACCATCGTTTGTTCTACTTTAGAACACCGGTTGGCATACGGAATGACATCATTTAACTATGCACTTTCTCGCAATGTTTGTGAAAATTAGCCGGCTCAAAATGTTATACAAAACACCATGGGAGAAATTTGAGTATATATCTGAGCACCTCAGTAGCCGATAATTGTCCCCAGAAATATCATAGCCTGGCAAAACTTCCTTTTTTTTTTTTAAATTGGTAAGTACCAGTGTCAGAATGGTTGTGGCCTGTTGCCACCTTTTTATTTCAACCTGGCAGTGACGCTGGAACAGCTGCATGAAGACACGAATTCGTATGGTACCTACTAGCTGCAGTGCGTTTTGGAAGGTACACCAATAGAATGCAACTTGCGCAGTTCAACTACGTTTTAGACACAACGACAATGACACACTTGAGGACATTCTTCACGTGAAATTCGCCCTGCGGACAAATGGAAGTTACTGTAAAGACTGTGTCATCCCACGCCTTCCTGAACAAGGTTACAAGCGAACTAATGTATCCACAATCCAAGAGTTTATGCATATGCGCTTCTCTGCCTCTACGCTTCTCATAACCCAAGCACGCAAGTTGGCATCCCCTATCTTATGCTGTATATTCTCCCGGTTTTGTGAACAGATTAACGAAAACGCTTTTGGCAATTTTTCTTTATGCTTTTGCGTGCATTGGCTATATTTGGGCTATTTTCCAAATCTGTTTTGGCGGGAGACGAGTTTGGCATCTGGCAACCCTGAATTCGAGTGTCCTTTACTTGCATGTTTACTTGCAGAACAGAAGAAGCTACGCAACTAATGTACACTACAAAGCATTAATAGATGAGTAGAGCTATCTCAACTGCTGGCCACGCGAGGACCGCCTTGAAACCTTATCGTCGGTGTACCGGATGCGGGTGGAACACATCTTCAAGATAGGGCACGCTCAGATCTAACCCTGCGAACGAGGCTTAAACGGAAGTGCAGCACAGTCTTGAACAACTGCAGGGGGGAACCCCCCGGACCCTCCCCCCGCACCGCGTGTAACATGACCTAACTTGACCTAACCTCACTTAGAAATTTGCAAATAACAGCGTAATTCATTACTTAGTGTACGTGCGACTTCTGGTTGGCCTCGTTCCCAGGGTCAAGATGGCGGCTTGCCCTATCTTGAATATGTGTGATTTCCACTGTTTGCCAGGTGAGGAGTGTAAACGCGAATTTGTGCCGAGCGGCAGCGTTGGCGTTCCAGGGGGGAATCGCGCAACCAGTGAACACAACGTCGTTTTCCTCGAACATCTTCTTTCGGCCCTATTGCAAAAATGCCTTGAAGTTACCTCAGGCCATCTTAAGGTTGTCTGAAGTTACCTCAAAAACACCTGGAATTCTCCCGAGATTGTTCAAGACATCTTGGGGCTCTACCTCAGCACCTCAGACCGGCTGTGGGTCTCGTACCTCATTGATGTCTGAAGTTCTGTTTCAGGACTTCAGATCTCGGTTTTGCGCTTTTGAGGTAACCCCAAGAAATTCTGAGGTTCTACCTCAGAACCCCAGACCTGGGGGGGGGGGGTTCTTTTTAAGGTTCCGCCTCAAGAGCTCAGACCAGGCTGTACCCATTTTGGGTTACCTCTGCGAAGTTTGAGGATCAACATAGGGCTTACCACTTTGGTACACCTTACAGCCTTGGGAATTTCTTTGGAAATTTCTTAGGTGCCATTTTCGTTGGAAAGGTTCGCAAGGTTTTTTGGAGAAAAATTGACTTTTGTGACTTTGCATTTAATTACATCAACTTCATTAAATTGGCAATGGTGCTTAATCTTACACTACACCGTAGCGCTAAAACGTTACATGAAATTCCATAAGTGGCATCCCCATAAGCCATCAGGATGTATATTATCAAATTCAATTATATTCGTTTATAAATGATAGACCGGCTAGCACAGAAAACGCCCGCAGGTTGTTCACCAATAAAACGTTACACAAAAATCACGATGAAAGAACTGCTAAAAAGAAAGCGAAATTGTGATTAGAATTCAGGTTAGTAAAACCCGAGACTATAGAGAACTACGAAAAGTGACGGGCTCTGTCCGCGTGTGTCTGTTTTCGTACCCCCAAGTGTCGGGGGTTTTGGTAATATGCAAACAGAAATCACATTATTCGTGTGAAAATACACTACAGAGTTTTGCATGATCTAGTATCTGA